>NW_027327597.1:0-300000 GCF_047675955.1 Chlorocebus sabaeus
TATTCTGTCTCTTCTGGTCAAAACCGGTTTGAGCCGGACTGGTCTGGTTTGAGCCGATCAAAACTGGTTTGATCCAGTCTGTCTGGTTTGAGCCGGTCTGGTCTCATTTGAGCCGGTGAAAACCTGAATGAGCCGGTTTGGCCCGGTTTTAACCTGTCTGGGCCGGTCTGGTTCGGTTTGAGCCGGTTTGAGCCGATTTGTGCCACTCTGGTCCGGTATGATCCGGTTTGAGAAGGTCTGGTCCGGTTTCATCCGGTCTAATCCTGTTAAAACCGGTTTGAGCTGGTCAGGTCTGCTTTGAGCCGGTCAAAACAGGTTCGAGCTGGTCTGGTCTTGTTTGAGCTGGTCAAAATAGGTTTGAGCTGGTTTGGCCCGTTTTTAGGCGGTCTGGGCCGGTGTGGTCCTGTTTGATCCGGTTTGAGCCGGCCTGGTCTCGTTTGAGCCGGTCAAAACTGGTTTGAGACGGTCTGGTCTGGTTTGAGGCAGTCAAAATAGGTTTGAGCGGGTTTGGCCTGGTTTTAGGCGGTCAGGGCCGGTCTGGTCCGGAATGATCCTGTTTTAGCCGGTCTGGGCCCGTTTGGTCTGGTTTGATCCGGTCTCATACGGTCAAAATCGGTTCAGCCAGTTAAAATCGGTTTGAGCCGGTCTCGTGTGATTTGAGCCGGTCAAAACCGGTTTGTGGCGGTCAAAACCGGTTCGAGCCGTTCAAAATCGGTTTGAGATGGTCAAAATCGGATCGAACCGGTCTGGTCTGGTTTGAGCCGGTCAAAAGCGGCTTGAGCCGGTCAAAACCGGTTTGAGCCGTTTCTGTCTGGTTGAAGCCAGTCTAAACCGATTCGAGCCTGTCTGAGCCTGTCTGGTCCGGTTTGATCCGGTTTAATCAGGTCAAAACCGGTTTGAGCCAGTGAAAACCGGTTTTAGCCGGTCTGGAGTGGTTTGAGCCAGTCAAAACCGGTTTGAGCCGGTCAAAACCAGATTGAGCCAGCCAAAACCGGTTTGAACCGGTCTGGTCTGGTTTGAGCCGTTCAAAACCATTTTGAGCCGGTCTGGCCCGGTTTTAGCCGGTCTGGGCCGGTCTGGTCCGGTTTGATCCGGTTTCAGCCTTTCTGGGCCTGTCTGGTCTGGTTTGATGCGGTGTGAGCCAGTCTGGTCCTGTTTGATCCGGTGTCATCCGTTCAAAACCGGTTTGAGCCGGTCTGGTCTGGTTTGAACCGGTCTGGTCTGGTATGAGCTGGTCAAAACCGGTTTGAGCCGGTCTGGTCTGGTTTGAGCCGCTCAAAACCGGTTTGTGGCCCACTTTTAGCCGATCTGGCCCTGTGTGGTCCGGTTTGCTCAGGCTTCAGCTGTTCTGGGCCGGTCTGCTGCAGTTTCATCCGGTTTGAGCTGGTCTGGTCTGGTTTTATCCTGTCTCATCCAGTTAAAACCGGTTTGAGCCAGTGTCTTCTAGTTTCAGCCAGTCAAAACCGGTTTGAGGCATTGTGGTCTGGTTTGAGCCGGTCTGGTCTGGTTTGAGCCTGTCAAAATCTGATTGAGCCGGATTGGCCCGGTTTTAGCCTGTCTGGGCTGGTCTGGTTCGGTTTGAGCCATTTTGAGCTGGTTTGTGCCGGTCTGGTCCGGTATGATCCGGTTTGAGAAGGTCTGGTACGGTTTGATCCGGTCTAATCCTATCAAAACCGGTTTGAGCCGGTCAGGTCTGGTTTGAGCCGGTCAAAACAGGTTCAAGTCGGTCTGGTCTGGTTTGAGCTGGTCAAAATAGGTTTGAGAAGGTTTGGCCCGGTGTTAGGCGGTCTGGGCCGGTCTGGTCTGGTTTGATCCGGTTTGAGCCGGTCTGGTCTGGTTTGAGAAGATCAAAATAGGTTTGAGCCGCTTTGGCCCGGTTTTAGGCGGTCTGGGCCGTTCTGGTCCGGTTTGATCCGGTTTTAGTCGGTCTAGGCCCGTCTTGTCCGGTTTGATCCAGTCTCATATGGTCAAAATCGGTTTCAGCCAGTGAAAACCGGTTTGAGCCGGTCTGCTGTGGTTTGATCCGTTCAAAACCGGTTTGATCCAGTCAAAATCGCTTCGAGCCATTCAAAACCGGTTTCAGCCGGTCAAAACCGAATTGAACCGGTCCGGTCTGCTTTGAGCCAGTCAAAACCGGTTTAAGCCGGTCTGGTCTGGTTTGAAATGGTCTGGTCGGGTTTGAGTTGCTCAAAACCGGCTTAGGTCGGTCAAAACCGGTTTGAGCTGGTCTGGTCTGGTTAGAACCGGTCAAAACCTGTTTGTGGCCCGGTTTTAGGCGGTCTGGGCCGGTCTGGTCCGGTGTGATCCGATTTTTGCTGGTCTGGGCCGGTCTGATTTGGTTTGATCCTGACTCATCCGGTCAAAACCGGTTTTACCGTGTCAAAACCGATTTCTGCCGGTCTGGTGTGGTTTGGTCAGGTCAAAAGCAGTTTGAGCCCGTCAGGTCGGGTTTGAAACGGTCAGGTCTGTTTTGAGCCAGCCAAAATAGGATTGAGACAGTTTGGCACGGTTTTAGACGGTCTGGGCCAGTCTGGTCTGGTTTGAGCCAGTGAAAACCGGTTTGAGCCGGTCTGGTCTGGTTTGAGCCGGTTTGGTCTGGTTTGAGCAGGTCAAAACCGCTTCGAGCCGGTCAAAACCGGTTTGAGCCGGTTTGGTCTGGTTGAAGCCAGTCAAAACCGATTCAAGCCTGTCTGAGCTGGTCTGGCCCGGTTTGATCCGGTCTAATCAGGTCAAAACTGTTTTGAGCAGGTGAAAACCGGTTTTACCCGGTCTGGAGTGGTTTGAGCCGGACAAAACCAGTTGGAGCTGGTCAAAACTGAATTGAGATCATCAAAACCGGTTTGAACAGGTCTGGTCTGATTTGAGGTGATCAAAACCGGTTTGAGCTGGTCTGGCCCGGTTTTATCCGGTGTGGACCGGTCTGGTCCGGTTTGATCCATTTTCAGCCAGTCTGGGCCTGTCTGGTCCGGTTTGATTTGGTGTGAGCCAGTCTGGTCCTCTTTGATCCGGTGTCTTCTGGTCAAAACCGGTTTGAGCCGGTCTGGTCCGGTTTGAGCCGGTCTGCTCTGGTTTGAGCCGGTCAAAACTGGTTTGTGGCCCGGTTTTAGCTGCTCTGCGTCGGTCTGGTCCGGTTTCATCTGGTTTCAGCTGGTCTGGGCCGGTCGAGTCTGGTTTGATCCAGTCCAAACCGCTTTGAGCCGGTCAAAACCCCTTTGAGACGGTCTGGTCTGGTTTGTGCCGGTCCGGTCTGGTTTGAGCCGATCAAAACAGGCTCAGGTCGGTCAAAACCGGTTTGGGCCAGTCTGGTCTGGTTTGAACCGATCAAAAGCGGTCTGTGGCCCAGTTTTAGGCGGTCTGAGCTGGGCTGGTCCGTTTTGATCCGATTTTAGCTGGTCTGGGCCGGTCTGATTCGGTTTGATCCAGTCTCATCTGGTCAAAACCGGTCTCATCTGGTCAAAACCAGTTTCAGCCGGTCGGGTGTGGTTTGAGCAGGTCAAAACCGGTTTGAGCCAGTCTGGTCTGGTTTAAGATGGTCAAAACCGATTCGAGCCTCTCTAAGCCCGTCTGGTCCGGTGTGATCCGGTCTAATCAGGTCAAAACCGGTTTGAGCCGGTGAAAACCGGTTTTAGCCGGTCTGGAGTGGTTTGAGCCGGTCAAAACCGGATTGAGCCGGTCAAAACCGGAATGAGCCAGTCAAAACCGGTTTGAACCGTTCTGGTCTGGTTTGAGCCGCTCTGGCCTGGTTTGAGCCGGTCTAGCCCGATTTTAGCCGGTCCGGTCCGGTCTCTTCCTGTTTGATCCGGTTTCAGCCGGTCTAGGCCTGTCTGGTACAGTTTGATCCGGTGAGAGCCGGTGTGCTCCGGTTTGAGCCTGTGTCATCCGGTCAAAACTGGTTTGAGCCGGTCTGGTCCGGTTTGAGCCAGTCTGGACTGGTTTGAGACGGTCAAAATTGGTTCAGGCTGGTGAAAACCGGTTAGTGGCCCGGTTTCAGCCGGTCTGGGCCGGTCTGCTCTGGTTTTTTCCGGTTTCAGCTGGTCTGGGCCAGTCGAGTCTGGTTTGATCCGGTCAAAACCGCTTTGAGCCGGTCAAAACCGGTATGAGCCTGTCTGGTCTGCATTGAACCTGTCAAAACGGGTTTGTGGCCCAGTTTAATGCGGTCTGGGCCAGTCTAGTCTGGTTTGATCTGATTTTAGCCATTCTGGGCCGGTGTGATTCGGTTTATCTGGTCTCATTTTTATCAAAACCGGTTTTAGCCAGTCAAAACCGGTTTCAGCCGGTCTGGTGTGGTTTGAGCAGGTCAAAACCGATTTGAGCCGATCTGGTCTTATTTGAGCCAGTCTGGTCAGTTTGAGCCTTTCAAAATTGGTTTGAGTGGGTTTTGTCTGGTTGAAGGCAGTCAAAACCGATTCGAGCGTGTCTGAGCCGGTCTGGTCTGGTTTGATCTGGTCTAATCAGGTCAAAACCGGATTGAGCCGGTGAAAACCGGTTTTAGCCGGTCTGGAGTGGTTTGAGCCGGTCAAAACCGGTTTGAGCCGGACAAAACCGGATTGAGCCAGTCAAAACCGGTTTGAACCCGTCTGGTCTGGTTTGAGCTGGTCAAAACCGTTTTGAGCCGGTCTGGCCCAATTTTAACCGGTCTGTGCCGGTCTGGTCCGGTTTGGTCCGGTTTCATCCGGTCTGGGAGTGTCCGGTCTGGTTTAATCCGGTGTGAGCCGGTCTGGTCCGGTTTGATCCAGTGTCATCTGGTCAAAACCGGTTTGAGCCGGTCTGGTCCAGTTTGAGCCGGTCAAAAATGGCTCAGGCTGGTCAAAACCGGTTTGAAACTGTCTGGTCTGGTTTGAGCCAGTCCAAACCAGTTTGTGGCCCGGTTTTAGCCGGTCTGACCCGGTCTGGCCCGGTTTGATCCGGTTTCAGCCAGTCTGGCCCGGTCTGGTCCGGTTTGAGCCTGTTAAAGTAGGTTTGAGCCGGTTTGGCCCGGTTTTAGGTGGTCTGGGCCATTCTGGTCCGGTTTGATACGGTTTTAGCTGGTCTTGGCTCGTCTGGTCCGGTTTGATCCGGTCTCATATGGTCAAAATCGGTTTCAGCCAGTCAATACCGGTTTGAGCATGTCTGGTGTGGTTTGAGCCGGTCAAAACCGGTTTTAGCCTGTCAAAACCGATACGAGCCGTTCAAAACCAGTTTGAGCCATTCAAAACCGGATTGAACCGGTCTGGTCTGGTTTGAGACGGTAAAAACCGCTATGAGCCGGTCAAAACCTGTTTGAGATGGTCTGATGTGGTTTTAGCCCTTCTGGTCTGTTTTGAGCTGGTCAAAACCGGTTTGTGGCCTAGTTTTAGGCAGTCTGGGCCTGTCTGGTCAGTTTGAAAATTCCACAAGAACATACTTAGCGAAAGGCTACTTGAGGGGAAAGCTTTAACTCTGTGAGATGAATTAACAGAACACAAAGACATTTCTCAAAAGCTTCTTTCCATTTTCTAACGGAAGAGATTCACTTTTTCACCATAGCCCTCTATGGGTTTCCAAATATCACTTTGCAAATTCCAAAAAAACAGTCTTAGCGAAGGGCGTCTTGAGGGGAAAGCTGTAACTCTGTGAGATGAATTACAGAACACAAAGCAGTTTATCAGAATACTTCTTTCCAGTTTTTAAATGAAGGTAATTCGTTTTTCACAATAGCCCTCTATAGAATTCCGAATATCACTTTGCAAATTAAACAAGAACAGTTTTAGTGAAAGGCTTCCTTAGGGGAAAGCTGTAACTCTGTGAGATGAATTAAGAGAACACAAAGCCCTTTCTCAGAAAACTTCTTACAAGTTTTTAGCTGAAGATATTTCCTTTTTAACCATAGCCCTCTAAGGGCTTACAAATATCACCTTGCAAATTCCAAAACAACAGTCTTAGTGAAAGACTTCTTGAGGGGAATGCTGTAACTCTGTGAGATGAACAGAATACAAAGCAGTTTCTCAGAAAGCTTCTTTCAGGTTCTCAACTGAAGATATTTACTTTTTCACAATAGGCGTCTCTGGGCTACCAAATATCACTTTGGAAATTCCACAAGAACAGTCTTAGTGTAGGACTTCCTGAGGGGAAAGCTGTAACTCTGTGAGATGAATTAACAGAACACAAAGAAGTTTCTAAGAAACCTTCTTTTCAGTTTTTATCTTAGGATATTTCCTTTCTAACCATAGCCCTCTATGGGCTTCCAAATATCACTTTGCAAATTCTGCAGGAACAGGCTTTGCGAAAGGCTTCTTGAGGGGAAATCTGTTACTCTGTGAGATGAATTACCAGAAAATAAAGCAGTTTTTCAGAAAACTTCTTTCCAGTTTTTAATGAAGACATTTTCTTTTTCACCATCGCCCTCTATGGTCTTCCAGATATCACTTTGAATATTACACAAGAACAGTCTTAGTCAACGGCTTCTTGAGGGGAAAGCTGTAACACTGTGAGATGAATTAACAGAACACAAAGCAGTTTCACAGAAAGATTCTTTCCGATTTTTATCTGAGGACATTTACTTTTTCACCAAATCCCTCTAGGGTCTTCCAAATATCACTTTGCAAATTCCACAAGAACAAACTTTGCGAAAGGCTTCATGAGGGGAAAGCTGAAACACTGTGAGATGAATTAACAGAACACAAAACAGTTTCTCAGATAGATTCTTTCCAGTTTTTATCTGAACATATTTTATTTTTCACCATAACCCTCCATGGGATTCCAAATATCACTTTGCAAATTCCAAAAGAACAGTCTTAGTGAATGTCCTCTTGAGGGGAAAGCTGTAATTCTGTGAGATCAACTAGAAGAACACAAAGAAGTTTCTCAGAAAGCTTCTTTCCAGTTTTTATCAGAGGACCTTCCCTTTTTCACCATACGCCTCTATGGGATTCCAAATATCAGTTTGCAAATTCCACAAGAAGAGTCTAAGCGAAAGGTTTCTTGAGGGGTAAGCTGTAACACTGTGAGATGATTAACAGAACACAAAGCAGTCTCTCAGAAAGCTTCTTTGCAGTTTTTAACTGAAGATATTTCTTTTTTCACCGTAGCCCTCCATGGTCTTCCAAATGTCACTTTGCAAATTTCACAAGAACAGTCTTAGCGAAAGGCTTCCTGAGGGGAAAGTTATAACTCTGTGAGATGAATTAACAGTACACAAAACAGTTTCTCAGAAAGCTTCCTTCCAGTTCTTCAAAGAAGATATTTCCTTTTTCAACATAGCCCTCTATGGGCTTCCAAATATCCCTTTGGAAATTCCACAAGAACAGTCTTAGCGAAAGGCTTCTTGAGGGGAAAGCTGTAATTCTGTGAGATGAATTCACAGAACACAAAGCAGTTTCTCAGAAAGCTTCTTTCCAGTTTTTAACTGAAGATATTTCCTTTTTCACCATAGCCCTCTAGGGGATTCCAAATTTCACTTTGCAAATTCCACAAGAACAGTATTAGCGAAAGGCTTCTTGAGGTGAAAGCTGTAACTCCGTGAGATGTATTAACAGAACACAATGCAGTTTCTCAAAAAGCTTCTTTCCAGTTTTTAACTGAAGAGATTTCCTTTTTCACCCTAGCAGTATGTGGGCTTCCAAATATCATTTTGAAAATTCCACAAGAACAGTCTTAGTGAAAGGCTTCTTGAGGGGAAAGCTGTAACTCTGTGAGATGAATTAACAGAACAAAAAGCAGTTTCTCAAAAGGCTTCTTTTCAGTTTTTATCTTAGGATATTTCCTTTTTCAACACAGCTCTCTATGGGTTTCCAAATATCACTTTTTAAATTCCACAAGAACTCTCTTAGCGAAAGGCTTCTTGAGAGGAAAGCTGTAACTCTATGAGATGAATTAACAGAACACAAGGCAGTTTCTCAGAGCGCTTCTTTCCAGTTTTAAACTGAAGATATTTCCTTTTTCACCATAGCCCTCCATGGGCTTCCAAAGATCACTTTGCAAATTCCACAAGAACAGTCTTAGTGAAAGGTTTCTCCAGGGGAAAGCTGTAACTCATTGAGATGATTAACAGAACACAAAACAGTTTCTCAGAGATATTCTTTCCAGTATTTAACTGAAGATATTACCTTTTTCACCATAGCCCTCTATAGGCTTCCAAATATCACTTTGAAAATTCCATAAGAACATACTTAGCGAAAGGGTACTTGAGGGGAAACTTTAACTCTGTGAGATGAATTAAAAGAACACAAAGCCGTTTCTCAGAAAGCTTCTTTCCAGTTTCTAACGGAAGAGATTACCATTTCACCATAGCCCTCTATGGGCTTCCAAATATCACTTTGCAAATTCCACAAAAACAGTCTTAGCGAAGAGCTTCTTGAGGGGAAAGCTGTAACACTATGAGATGAATTACAGAACACAAAGCATTTTCTCAGAAAACTTCTTTCCTGTTTTTAAATGAAGATAAATCGTTTCACACAATAGCCCTCTATGGGCTTACGAATATCACTTTGCAAATTAAACAAGAACAGTCTTAGCGAAAGGCTTCTTGAGGGGAAAGCTGTAACTCTGTGAGATGAATTAAGAGAACACAAAGCCGTTTCTCAGAAAGCTTCTTTCACGTTTTTAGCTGAAGATATTTTCTTTTTAACCATAGCCCTCTATGGGCTTCCAAATATCACTTTGCAAATTCCACAAGAAGTCTTAGTGAAAGACTTCTTGAGGGAAATGCTGTAACTCTGTGAGATGAATTAACAGAACACAATGCAGTTTCTCATAAAGCTTGTTTCAGTTTTAAACTGAAGATATTTCCTTTTTCACCATAGCCCTCTATGGGCTTCCAAATATCACTTTGCCAGTTCCAGAAGAACAGTCTTAGCAAAACACTTCTTCAGGGGAAAGCTGTAAGCCTGTGAGATGAATTAACAGAACACAAAGCAGTTTCTCAAAAACATTCTTTTCAGTTTTTATCTTAGGATATTTCCTTTTTCACTACAGCACTCTATGGGCTTCCAAATATCACTTTTTAAATTCCACAAGAACACCCTTAGGGAAAGGATTCTTGAGGGGAAAGCTGAAAATCGGTGTGATGAAATAAGAGAACACAAAGCAGTTTCTCAGAAAACTTCTTTGCAGTTTTTAACTGAAGATATTTCCTTTTTCACCATAGCCCTCTAAGGGCATCCAAATATCACTTTGCAAATTCCACAAGAACAGTCTTAGCGAAAGGTTTCTTGAGGGTAAAGCTGTAAATCTGTGAGATGAATTAACAGAACACAAAGCAGTTTCTCAAAAAGCTTCTTTTCAGTTTTTATCTTAGGATATTTCCTTTTTCATCACAGCTCTCTAAGGGCATCCAAATATCACTCTGCAAATTCCACAAGAACACTCTTACTGAAACGGTTCTTGAGGGGAAAGCTGTAACTTTGTGAGATGAATTAACAGAACACAACGTAGTATCTCAGAAAGCTTCTTTCCAGTTTTTAACTGAACATATTTCCTTTTTCACAGTAGCCCTCTATGGGCTTCCAAATAACACTTTGTAAATTCCACAAGAAGAGTCTTAGCGAAAGGCTTCTTGAGGGGAAAGCTGTAAGTCTCTGAGATGAATTATCAGAACACAAAGCCGTTTCTCAGAAAGCTTCTTTCCAATGTTTAACAGAAGAGAATGCCTTTTTCACCGTTGTCCTCTCTGGGCTTCCAAATATCACTTTGCAAATTCCACAAGAACAGTCTTTGCGAAAGGCTTCTTGAGGGGAAAGCTGTAACTCTGTGAGATGAATTAACAGAACACAAATGAGTTTCTCAGATAGCTTCTTTACAGTTTTTAACTGAAGATAATTCCTTTTTCACCATGGACTTCTATAGGCTTCCAAATATTACTTTGCAAATTCCACAAGAACAGTCCTAGCGAAAGGCTTCTTGAGGGGAAAGCTGTTACTCTGTGAGATGAATTAACAGAACACATCTGTTTTTCAGAAAGCTTCTTTCCAGTTTTTGACTGAAGATATTTCGTTTTTCACCATAGCCCTCAATCTGCTTCCAAATATCACTTTGAAATTCCACAAGAACAGCATTAGCGAAAGGCTTGTTGAGGGGAATGCTGTAGCTCTGTGAGATGAATTAACAGAACACATTGCAGTTTCTCAAAAAGCTTCTTTCAAGTTTTTAACTGAAGATATTTCCTTTTTCAATGTAGCCCTCTATGGGCTTCCAAATATCACTTTGAAATTACACAAGAACAGTCTTAGCGAATGACTTCTTGAGGGGAAAGCTGTAACTCTGTGAGATGAATTAACAGAACACTAAGACGTTTCTCAGAAAGCTTCTTTCCAGTTTTTAATGAAGACACTTCCCTTTTCACCATAGCCCTAATTGGGCTTTCAAATATCACATTGGAAATTCCACAAGAGCTGACTTAGCGAAAGGCTTCTTGAGGGGAAAGCTGTAACTCTGTGAGATGAATTTAGAGAACACAAAGCCGTTTCTAAGAAAGATTCTTTGCAGTTTTTAACTGAAGATATTTCCATTTTCACCATAGCCCACAATGGGCTTCCAAATATCACTTTTTAAATTCCAAAAGAACAGTCTTAGGGAAAGCCTTCTTGTGGTGAAAGCTGTAACTATGTGAGAAGAATTGAAAGAACACAAAGCAGTTTCTCATAAAGCTTCTTTCCAGTTTTTAACAGAAGATATTTTCTTTTTTACTTCAGCCCTGTATGGGCTTCCAAATACCACTTTGCAAATTCCACAAGAACAGTCTTAGCGAAAGACTTCTTTAGAGGAAAGCTATAACTCTGTAAGAAGAATTAACAGAACACAAAGCAGTTTCTCAGAAAGCTTCTTTCCAGTTTTTAACTGAAGATATTTTCTTTTTCACCATAACCCTCTATGGGCTTCCAAATATCACTTTGCAAATTCC
This sequence comes from Chlorocebus sabaeus, assembly GCF_047675955.1. Classification (NCBI taxonomy): domain Eukaryota; kingdom Metazoa; phylum Chordata; class Mammalia; order Primates; family Cercopithecidae; genus Chlorocebus; species Chlorocebus sabaeus. Next base: position 10,856 of record NW_027327597.1, read on the forward strand.
ACAAGAATAGTATTAGCGAAAGGCTTCTTGAGGGAAAAGCTGTAACTCTGTGAGATGAATTAACAGGAAACAAAGCAGTTTCTCAGAAAGCTTCTTTCCACTTTTTAACTGAAGATATATCATTTTTCACCATAGCCCTCTATGGGATTCCAAATATCACCTTGCAAATTCCACAAAAACAGTCTTAGTGAAAGGCTTCTTGAGGGGAAAGCTGTAACTCTGTGAGATGAATTAACAGAACACAAAGCAGTTTCTCAGAAAGGTTCTTTCCAGTTTTTAACGGAAGAGATTTCCTTTTTCACCATAGCCCTCTGTGGGCTTCCAAATATCTCTTTGCAATTTCCACAAAAACAGTCTTATCGAAAGTCTTCTTGAGGGAAAAGCTGTAACTCTGTGAAATGAATTAACAGAACACAAACCAGTTTCACAGAAGGATTCTTTCCAGTTTTTAAATGAAGATATTTCCTATATCACCATAGACCTCTATAGGCTTCCAAATCTCACTTGGTAAATTACACAAGAAGAGTCTTAGCAAAAGGTTTCTTGAGGGGAAAGCTGTGTCTCTGTGAGTTGAATTAACAGAACACAAAGCAGTTTCCCCAAAAGCTTATTTTCAGTATTTATCTTAGGATAGTTCCTTTTTCACCACAGCGCTCTATGGGCTTCCAAATATCACTTTTTAAATTCCACAAGAACAGTCTTAGCGAAAGGCTTCTTGAGGGGAAAGCTGTAACCCTGTGAGATGAATTAACGGAACACAAAACAGTCTCTCAGAAAGCTTCTTTCCAGTTTTTGACTGAAGATATTTCCTTTTTCAACATAGCCCTCCATGGGCTTCCAAATTTAACTTTGAAAATTTCACAAGAACAGTCTTAGCGAAAGGCTTCTTGAGGATAAACCCTTAACTCTGTGAGATGAATTAACAGAACAGAAAGCCGTTTCTCAGAAAGCTTCTTTCCAGTTTGGAACTGAAGATAATTCCTTTTTCACAATATCCCTCTTTAGGATTACAAATATCACCTTGCAAATTCCACAAGAACAGTCTTAGCGAAAGGCTTCTTGAAGTGAAAGTTGTAACTCTGTGAGATGAATTGACAGAACACAAAGCAGTTTCTCATAAAGCTTCTTTCCAGTTTTTAACAGAAAATATTTCCTATTTTACCTTAGCCCTCTATGGGCTTCCAAATATCACTTTGCAAATTTCACTAGAACAGTCTTGGCGAAACGCTTCTTGAGGGGAGAGCTGTAACTTTGTGAGATGAATTAACAGAACACAAAGCTGTTTCTCAGAAAGCTTCTTTCCACTTTTTAACTGAAGACATATCCTTTTTCACCATAGCCGTCTATGGGGCTCCAAATATCACTTTGCAAGTTCCACAAGAACGGTCTTAGCGAAAGGTTTCTTGAGGGGAAGCTGTAACTCTGTGAGATGAATTAACAGAACAAAAAGGAGTTTCTCAGAACGCTTCTTTCCAGTTTTTAACGGATGAGATTTTCTTTTTCACCTAGCCCTCTGTGGACTTCCAAATATCACTTTGCAAATTCCACAAGAACAATCTTAGAGAAAGGCTTCGTGAGGGGAAAGCTTTAACTCTGTGAGATGAATTAACAGAACACAAAGAAGTTTCTCAGAAAGCTTCTTTCCAGTTTGGAACTGAAGATATTTCCTTTTTCACCACAGCCCTCTCTGGGCTTCCAAATATCACTTTACAAATTCCACAACAACAGTCTTAGCGAAAGGCTTCTTGAGGGGAAAGTTGTAACTCTGTGAGATGAATTAACAGAACACAAAGCAGCTTCTCAAAAAGCTTCTTTCCAGTTTTTAACTGAAGATATTTCCTTTTTCACCATAGCCCTCTATGGGCTTCCAAATATCACTTTGCAAATTCCACAAGAACACTGTTAGAGAGACGCCTCTTGAGGGGAAAGCTGTAACTCTGAGAGATGAATTAACAGAACACAAAGCAGTTTCTCATAAAGCTTCTTTCCAGTTTTTAACAGAAGGTATTTCCTTTTTCACCTTAGCCCTCTCTGGTCTTCCGAATATCACTTTGCAAATTCCACAACAGTCTTAGCGAAAGGCTTCTTGAGAGGAAAGCTATAACTCTGTGAGATGAATTAACAGAACGCAAAGCAGTTTCTCATAAAGCTTCTTTTCAGTTTTTATCTTAGGATATTTCCTTTTTCACCTTTGCCCTCCTTGGGCTTCCAAATATCACTTTTTAAATTCCACAAGAACAGTCTTAGCGAAAGGCTTCTTGAGGGCAAAGCTGTAACTCTGTGAGATGAATTAAGAGAACACAAAGCCGTTTCTCAGAAAGTTTCTTTCCAGTTTTTAACGGAATTGATTTCCTTTTTCACCTTAGCCCTCTATGGGCTTTCATATATCACTTTGCAAATTCCACAAGAACAGGTTTAGCGAAATGCTTCTTGAGGGGAAAGCTGTTACTCTGTGGGATGATTTAACAGAGCAAAAAGCAGTTTCTCACAAAGCTTCTTTCCAGTTTTTAACGGAAGAGATTTCCTTTTTCACCTTAGCCCACTATCGGCTTCCAAATATCACTTTGCAAGTTCCACAAGAACAATCTTAGCGAAAGGCTTCTTGAGGGTAATGCTCTAACTCTGTGAGATGAATTAACAGAACACAAAGCAGTTTCTCAGAAAGCTTCTTACCCGTTTTGACCTGAAGATATTTCCTTTTTCACCATAGCCGTCTCTGGGCTTCCAAATATCACTTTGGAAATTCCACAACAACAGTCATAGAGAAACGCTTCTTGACGGGAAAGCTGTATCTCTGTGAGATGAATTAAGAGAACACAAAGTAGTTTCTCAGAAAGCTTCTTTCCAGTTTTTAACGGAAGATATTTCCTTTCTCACCATAGCCCTCTATTGGCTTCCAAATATCACTTTTTAAATTTCACAAGAACAGTCTTAGAGAAAGGCTTCTTGTTTGGATTGTTGTAACTCTGTGAGATGAATTAACAGAACACAAAGCAGTTTCTCAAAAAGCTTCTTTCCAGTTTTTATCTGAAGATATTTCTTTTTTCACTTTAGCTTTCTATGGGCCTCAAAATATCACATTTTAAATTCCACAAGAACAGTCTAAGCGAAAGGCTTCTTGACAGGAAAGCTAAAACTCTCTGAGTTGAATTAGCAGAACACAAAGCAATTTCTCAATAATCTTTGTTTCAGTTTTTATCTTAGGATATTTCCTTTTTCACCTTAGCCCTCTATGGGTTTCCAAATATCACTTTTTAAATTCCACAAGAACAGTCTTAGAGAAAGGCTTTTGAGGGAAAAGCTGTAACACTATGAGATGAATTAACAGAACACAAAGCATTTTCTCAGAAAGCTACTTTCCAGTTCTTAACTGAATATATTTCCATTTTCTCCATATCCCTCTATGGACTTTGAAATATCTCTTTGCAAATTCCACAAGAACAGTCTTAGCGAAAGGCTTCTTGTGGTGAAAGCTGTAACTCTGTGAGATGAATTAACAAAACACAATGCAATTTTCAAAAAACTTCTTTCCAGTTTTTATCTGAAGATATTTACTTCTTCACCATAGCCCTCTATGGGCTTCGAAATATCATTTTGCAAATTCCACAAGAACAGCCTTAGCAAAAGGCTTCTTGAGGGGAAAGCTGTAACTCTGTGAGATGAGTTAATAGAATACAAAGCAGTTTCTCAGAAAGCTTCTTTCCACTTTTTAACTGAAGATATTTCCTTTTTCACCATAGCCCTCTAAGGGCTTCCAAATATCACTTTGCGAATTCCACAAGAACAGTCTTAGCGGAATGCTTCTTGAGGGGTAATCTGTAACTCTGTGAGATGAATTCAAAGAACACAAAGCCGTTTCACAGAAAGCTTCTTTCCAGTTTTTAACGGAAGAGATTTACTTTTTCACCATAGCCATGTATGGGCTTCCAAATATCACTATGCAAATCCCACTAGAACAGTCTTAGGGAAAGGCTTCTTGAGTGTAATGCTGTAACTCTGTGAGATGAAATAAGAGAACACAAATCCGTTTCTCAGAAAGCTTCTTTCCACTTTTTAACGAAAGAGATTTCCTTTTTCACCATAGCCCTCTATGAGCTTCCAAATATCACTTTGCCAATTCCACAAGAACAGTCTTAGCGAAAGGCTTCCTGAGGAGAAAGGTGTAACTCTGTGAGATGAATTAACAGAACCCAAAGCCGTTTCACAGAAAGCTTCTTTCCAATTTTTAACTGAAGATATTTTCTTTTTCACCGTAGCCCTCTATTGACTTCCAAATATCACTTTGCAAATCCCACAAGAACAGTCTTAGCGAAAGGCTTCTTGAGAGGAAAGCTGTAAATCTGTGAGATGAATTAACAGAACTCAAACCAGTTTCTCAGAAAGCTTCTTTCACTTTTTATCTTAGGCTATTTGCTTTTTTCACAGCCCTCTCTGGGCTTCTAAATATCACTTTGCAAATTTCACAAGAACATTGTTACCGAAAGGCTTCTTGATGGGAAAGCTATAACACTGTGAGATGAATTAACAGAACACAAAGCAGTTTCTCAGAAAGCTTCTTTTCAGTTTTTATCGTAGGATATTTCTCTATCACCATATCCCTTCATGGGCTTCCAAATATCACTTTGCAAATTCCACAAGAACAGTCTTAGCGAAAGGCTTCCTGAGGGGAAAGTTGCAACTCTGTGAGATGTATTAACAGAACTGAAAGCAGTTTCTCAGAAATCTTCTTTCCAGTTTTCAACTGAAGATATTTCCTTTTTTACCATAGCCCTCTATGGGCTTCCAAATATCACTTTGCATATTCCACAAGAACTGTCTCAGGGAAAGGCTTCTTGAGGGGAGAGCTGTAATTCTGTGAGATGAATTAATAGAACACAAAGCATTTTCTCAGAAAACTTCTTTCCAGTTTTTAACGGAAGAAATTTCCCTTTTCACCATAGCCCACTATGGGCTTCCAAATATTACTTTGCAAATTTCACAAGAACAGTCTTAGCGAAAGGCTTCTTGAGAAAGGCTTCTTGAGGGGAAAGTTGTAACTCTCTGAATTGAATTAACAGAACACAAAGCAGTTTCTCAGAAAGCTTCTTTTCAGGTTTTATATTAGGATAATTCCTTTTTCACCATAGCCCTCTGTGGGCTTCCAAATATCACTTTGCAAATTCCACAAGAACAGTCTTAGCGAAAGGCTTCTTGAGGAGAAAGCTGTAACACTGTGAGATGAATTAATAGAACACAAAGCAGTTTCTCAGAAAGCTTCTTTCAAGTAGTTAACTGAAGATATTTCCTTTTTGACCTTAGCCCTCTACGAGCTTCGAAATATCACTTACCAAATTCCACAAGAACAATCTTAGTGAAAGGCTTCTTGAGGAGAACGCTGTAACTCTGTGAGATGAATTAACAGAACACAAAGCAGTTTCTCAGAAAGCTTCTTTCCAGTTTTTATCTGAAGATGTTTCCTTTTTCACCATAGCCCTCTATGGTTTCCAAATGTCACTTTGCAAATTTCACAAGAACAGTCTTCATGAAAGGTTTCTTGAGGGGAAACCTGTAATTCTGGAGATGAATTAACAGATCACAAAGCAGTTTCTCAGAAAGCTTCTTTTCGGAATTTATCTTAGGATATTTCCATTTTCACCGTAGCCCTCTATGGGCTTCTAAATATCACTTTGTAAGTTCCACAAGAACAGTCCTAGCGAAATGCTTCTTGAGGAGAAAGCTTTAACTCTGTGAGTTGAATTAACAGAACACAATGCTGTTTCTCAGAAAGCTTCTTTTCAGTTTTTATCCTAGGATATTTCTTTTTACACCATAGCCCTCTATGGGCTTCAATATATCACTTTGAAAATTCCACAGGAACAGTCTTACTGAATGGCTTCTTGAAGCAAAAGCTGAAACTCTGTGAGATGAATTATCAGGGCATCAAGCAGTTTCTCAGAAAGATTCTTCCCAGTTTTTAACTTAAGATATTTCCTTTTTCAAAATAGACCTATAAGTGCTTCGAAATATCACCTTGCAAATTCCACAGGAACAGACTTAATGAATGACTTCTTGAGGGGAAAGCTATAACTCTGTGAGATGAATTAAGAGAACACAATAAGGTTTCTCAGAAAGCTTCTTTTAGATTTTTATCTTAGGATATTTTCCTTTTTGCCACAACCCTCTATTGGCTTGAAATATCACCTTGGAAATTCCACAAGAACTGTCTCAGTGAATGGCTTCTTGACGGGAAAGCTGTAACTGTGTGAGATGAATTTACAGTTCACAAATCAGTTTCTCAGAAAGCTTCTTTTCAGTTTTTATCTGAGGACATATCCTTTTTCACCATTGCCCTCTATGGGCTTCCAAATACCACTTTGCAAATTCCACAAGAACAGACTTAGCGAAAGGCTTCTTCAGGGGAAAGCTGTAACTCTGTGAGATGAATTAACAGAACACAAAGCAGCTTCTAAGAAAGATTCGTTCCAGTTTTTTACAGAAGATATTTCAGTTTTCACCGTAGCCCTCTAACGGCTTTCAAATATCACTTTGCAAATTCCAAAACAACAGTTTTAGCGAAAGGCTTCTTGAGGGTACAGCAGTGACTCTGTGAGATGAATTAACAAAACACAAAGTAGTTTCTCGGAAAGCTTCTTTCCAGTTTTAAACTGAAGGTATTTCCTTTCTCACCATAGCCCTCTATGGGCTTCCAAATATCACTTTGCAAATTAGACAAGAACAGCCTTAGCGGAAGGCTTCTTGAGGGGAAAGCTGTATCTCTGTGAGATCAATTAACAGAACGCAAAGCAGTTTCTCAGAAAGCTTCTTTTCAGTTTTTATCTTAGCATATTTCCTTTTTCACCATTGCCCTCTATGTGCTTCCAAACATCACTTAGAAAATTCCACAAGAACAGCCTTAGCGAAAGGCTTCTTGAGGAGAAGGCTGTAACTCAGCGAGATGAATTAACAGAACACAAAGCAGTTTCTCAGAAAACTTCTTTCCACTTTGTAACTGAAGTTGTTTCGTTTTTCACCATAGCCCCCTATGGGCGCCCAAATATCAGTTTGCAAATTCCACAAGAACAGTCTCAGGGAAAGGCCTCTTGAGGGGAAAGCTATAACTCTGTGAGATGAATTAACAGAACACAAAGCAGTTTCTCAGAAAGCTTCTTTTCAGTTTTTATCTTAGGATATTTCCTTTTTTCATAGCCCTCTAAGGGCTTCTAAATATCACTTTGCAAATTTCACAAGAGCAGTCTTAGCGAACGGCTTCTCCAGGAGAAAGCTCTAACTCTGAGAGATGAATTAACAGAACACAAAGGAGTTTCTCAGAAAGCTTCTTTCCAGTTTTTAACTGAAGATATTTCCTACTTTATGATAGCCCTCTATAGGCTTCAAAATATCACTTTGCAAATTCCACAAGAACAGCCTTAGCGAAAGGCTTCTTGAGGGGAAAGCTGTAACTCCGTGAGATCAATTAACAGAACACAAGGCAGTTTCTCAGAAAGCTTCTTTTCAGTTTCTATCTTAGGATATTTCTTTTTCACCATAACCCTCTACGGGTTTCCAAATATCACTTTGCAAATTCCACAAGAACAGTCTCACCGAGAGGCTTCTTGGTGTGAAAACTATAACTCTGTGAGATGAATTAGCAGAACACTAAGCAGTTTCTCAGAAAGCTTCTTTCCTATTTTTAACAGAAGACAGTTCCTTTTTCACCATATCCCTCTACTTGCTTCAAAATGTCACTCTGCTAATTCTACAAGAACAGTCTTTGTGAAAGACTTCTTGAGGGGAAAGCTGTAACACTGTGTGATCAATTAACAGAAAACAAAGCAGACTCTCAGAACGTTTCTTTCCAGTTTTAAACGGAAGTTATTTCATTTTTCACCATAGCCCTCTATGGACTTCCAAATATCACTTTGCAAATCGCACAAGAAAAGTCTTAGCGAAAGTCTTCATGAGGGGAAACAGTAACTCTGTAAGATGATTTAACAGAACACAAAGCAGTTTCTCAGAAATCTTCTTTCCAGTTTGTAACCGAACATATTTCGTTTTTCACCATAGACACCTATGGGCTTCCAAATATCACTTTGAATATTCCACCAGAACAGTTTTAGCGAAAGGCTTCTTCAGGGGAAAGCGGTAACTCTGTGAGATGAATTAACAGAACACAAAGCAGTTTCTCTGAAAGCTTCTTTCCGGTTTTTAACGAAAGAGATTTCCTTTTTCACCATAGCCCTCTGTGGACTTCCAAATATCACTTTGCCAATCCCACAGGAACAGTCTTAGGGAAAGGCTTCATGAGGGGAAAACTGTAACTCTGTAAGATGATTTAACAGAACACAAAGGCGTTTCTCAGAAAGCTTCTTTTCGGTTTTTATCTTAGGATATTTCCCTTTTCGCCATAACCCTCTATCGGCTTCCAATATCACTTTGCAAATTGCACAAGAACAGTCTCAGTGAACAGCTTCTTGACGGGAAAGCTGTAACTGTGTGAAATGAATTAACGAACAAAGCAGTTTCTCAGAAAGCTTCTTTTCAGCTTTTATTTTAGGACAATTTCTTTTTCACCATAGCCCTATATGGGCTTCCTAATATCACTTTGCAAATTCCACAAGAACAGAGTTAGCCAAAGGCTTCTTCAGGGGAAAGCTGTAACTCTGTGAGATGAATTAACAGAACACAAAACAGTTTCTCAGAAAGCTTCTATCCAGTTTTTTACTGAAGATATTTCAGTTTTCACCATAGCCCTCTAAGGGCTTCCAAATATCACTTTGCAAATTCCAAAACAACAGTTTTAGTGAAAGGCTTCTTGAGGGGAAAGCTGTAAATCTTTGAGATGAATTAACAGAACACAAGAAGTCTCTCAGAAATATTCTTTTCAGTTTTTATCTTAGGATATTTCCTTCTTCCCATAGCCTTCTAAGGGCTTCGAAATATCACTTTGCAAATTTCACAAAAACAGCCTTAGCGAAAGGCTTTTTGAGGGGACAGCTGTGACTCTGTGAGATGAATTAGCAGAACACAAAGCAGTTTCTCAGAGAGCTTCTTTCCAGTTTTTAACTGAAGGTATTTCCTTTCTCACCATAGCCCTCTATAGGCTTCCAAATATCAAATTGCAAATTCCACAAGATCAGCTTTAGCAGAAGGCTTCTGGAGCAGAAAGTTGTAACTCTGTGAGATCAAATAACAGAACGCAAGGCAGTTTCTCAGAGAGCTTCTTTTCAGTTTTTATCTTAGCATATTTCGTTTTTCACCATAGCCCTCTATGGGCTTCCAAATATCACTTTGCAAATTCCACAAGAACAGTCTTAGTGAACGGCTTCTTGAGGGAAAAAAGCTGTAACGCTGTGAGATGAATTAACAGAACACAAAGCAGTTTCTCAGAAAGCTTCTATCCAGTTTTTAACGGAAGATATTTCCTTTTTCTACATAGACTTCTAACGGCTTCCAAATATCACCTTGCAAATTCCACAGAAACAGTGTTAGTGACCGGGTTCTTGTGGCGAAAGCTATAACTCTGTGAGACGAATTACGAGAATACAATGCAGTTTCTAAGAAAGCTTCTTTTCGGTTTTTATCTTAGGAAATTTCCTTTTTCGCCATAATCCTCTATGGGCTTCCAATATCACTTTGCAAATTCCACAAGAACAGTCTCAGTGAACGGCTTCTTTAGGGGAAAGCTGTAACTCTGTGAGACGAATTAACAGAACACAAAGCAGCTTCTCAGAAAGTTTCTTTTCAGTTTTTCACAGAAGATATTTCCTTTTTCACCATAGCCCTCTATGGGTTTCCAAAATCACTTTGCAAATACCACCAGAACAGTCTTAGCGAAAGGCTTCTTGAGGGGAAAGCTGTAACTCTGTGACTTGAATTAACAGAACACAAAACATTCCTTCAGAAAGCTTCTTTCCAATTTTTAACGGAAGATATTTCCTTTTTCACCATAGCCCTCTATGGGCTTCCAAATATCTCTTTGCAAATTCCACAAGAACAGTCTTAGCGAAAGGCTTCTTGAGGAGAAAGCTGTAACACTGTGAGATGAATTAATAGAACACAAAGCAGTTTCTCAGAAAGCTTCTTTCAAGTAGTTAACTGAAGATATTTCCTTTTTGACCTTAGCCCTCTACGAGCTTCGAAATATCACTTACCAAATTCCACAAGAACAATCTTAGTGAAAGGCTTCTTGAGGAGAACGCTGTAACTCTGTGAGATGAATTAACAGAACACAAAGCAGTTTCTCAGAAAGCTTCTTTCCAGTTTTTATCTGAAGATGTTTCCTTTTTCACCATAGCCCTCTATGGTTTCCAAATGTCACTTTGCAAATTTCACAAGAACAGTCTTCATGAAAGGTTTCTTGAGGGGAAACCTGTAATTCTGGAGATGAATTAACAGATCACAAAGCAGTTTCTCAGAAAGCTTCTTTTCGGAATTTATCTTAGGATATTTCCATTTTCACCGTAGCCCTCTATGGGCTTCTAAATATCACTTTGTAAGTTCCACAAGAACAGTCCTAGCGAAATGCTTCTTGAGGAGAAAGCTTTAACTCTGTGAGTTGAATTAACAGAACACAATGCTGTTTCTCAGAAAGCTTCTTTTCAGTTTTTATCCTAGGATATTTCTTTTTACACCATAGCCCTCTATGGGCTTCAATATATCACTTTGAAAATTCCACAGGAACAGTCTTACTGAATGGCTTCTTGAAGCAAAAGCTGAAACTCTGTGAGATGAATTATCAGGGCATCAAGCAGTTTCTCAGAAAGATTCTTCCCAGTTTTTAACTTAAGATATTTCCTTTTTCAAAATAGACCTATAAGTGCTTCGAAATATCACCTTGCAAATTCCACAGGAACAGACTTAATGAATGACTTCTTGAGGGGAAAGCTATAACTCTGTGAGATGAATTAAGAGAACACAATAAGGTTTCTCAGAAAGCTTCTTTTAGATTTTTATCTTAGGATATTTTCCTTTTTGCCACAACCCTCTATTGGCTTGAAATATCACCTTGGAAATTCCACAAGAACTGTCTCAGTGAATGGCTTCTTGACGGGAAAGCTGTAACTGTGTGAGATGAATTTACAGTTCACAAATCAGTTTCTCAGAAAGCTTCTTTTCAGTTTTTATCTGAGGACATATCCTTTTTCACCATTGCCCTCTATGGGCTTCCAAATACCACTTTGCAAATTCCACAAGAACAGACTTAGCGAAAGGCTTCTTCAGGGGAAAGCTGTAACTCTGTGAGATGAATTAACAGAACACAAAGCAGCTTCTAAGAAAGATTCGTTCCAGTTTTTTACAGAAGATATTTCAGTTTTCACCGTAGCCCTCTAACGGCTTTCAAATATCACTTTGCAAATTCCAAAACAACAGTTTTAGCGAAAGGCTTCTTGAGGGTACAGCAGTGACTCTGTGAGATGAATTAACAAAACACAAAGTAGTTTCTCGGAAAGCTTCTTTCCAGTTTTAAACTGAAGGTATTTCCTTTCTCACCATAGCCCTCTATGGGCTTCCAAATATCACTTTGCAAATTAGACAAGAACAGCCTTAGCGGAAGGCTTCTTGAGGGGAAAGCTGTATCTCTGTGAGATCAATTAACAGAACGCAAAGCAGTTTCTCAGAAAGCTTCTTTTCAGTTTTTATCTTAGCATATTTCCTTTTTCACCATTGCCCTCTATGTGCTTCCAAACATCACTTAGAAAATTCCACAAGAACAGCCTTAGCGAAAGGCTTCTTGAGGAGAAGGCTGTAACTCAGCGAGATGAATTAACAGAACACAAAGCAGTTTCTCAGAAAACTTCTTTCCACTTTGTAACTGAAGTTGTTTCGTTTTTCACCATAGCCCCCTATGGGCGCCCAAATATCAGTTTGCAAATTCCACAAGAACAGTCTCAGGGAAAGGCCTCTTGAGGGGAAAGCTATAACTCTGTGAGATGAATTAACAGAACACAAAGCAGTTTCTCAGAAAGCTTCTTTTCAGTTTTTATCTTAGGATATTTCCTTTTTTCATAGCCCTCTAAGGGCTTCTAAATATCACTTTGCAAATTTCACAAGAGCAGTCTTAGCGAACGGCTTCTCCAGGAGAAAGCTCTAACTCTGAGAGATGAATTAACAGAACACAAAGGAGTTTCTCAGAAAGCTTCTTTCCAGTTTTTAACTGAAGATATTTCCTACTTTATGATAGCCCTCTATAGGCTTCAAAATATCACTTTGCAAATTCCACAAGAACAGCCTTAGCGAAAGGCTTCTTGAGGGGAAAGCTGTAACTCCGTGAGATCAATTAACAGAACACAAGGCAGTTTCTCAGAAAGCTTCTTTTCAGTTTCTATCTTAGGATATTTCTTTTTCACCATAACCCTCTACGGGTTTCCAAATATCACTTTGCAAATTCCACAAGAACAGTCTCACCGAGAGGCTTCTTGGTGTGAAAACTATAACTCTGTGAGATGAATTAGCAGAACACTAAGCAGTTTCTCAGAAAGCTTCTTTCCTATTTTTAACAGAAGACAGTTCCTTTTTCACCATATCCCTCTACTTGCTTCAAAATGTCACTCTGCTAATTCTACAAGAACAGTCTTTGTGAAAGACTTCTTGAGGGGAAAGCTGTAACACTGTGTGATCAATTAACAGAAAACAAAGCAGACTCTCAGAACGTTTCTTTCCAGTTTTAAACGGAAGTTATTTCATTTTTCACCATAGCCCTCTATGGACTTCCAAATATCACTTTGCAAATCGCACAAGAAAAGTCTTAGCGAAAGTCTTCATGAGGGGAAACAGTAACTCTGTAAGATGATTTAACAGAACACAAAGCAGTTTCTCAGAAATCTTCTTTCCAGTTTGTAACCGAACATATTTCGTTTTTCACCATAGACACCTATGGGCTTCCAAATATCACTTTGAATATTCCACCAGAACAGTTTTAGCGAAAGGCTTCTTCAGGGGAAAGCGGTAACTCTGTGAGATGAATTAACAGAACACAAAGCAGTTTCTCTGAAAGCTTCTTTCCGGTTTTTAACGAAAGAGATTTCCTTTTTCACCATAGCCCTCTGTGGACTTCCAAATATCACTTTGCCAATCCCACAGGAACAGTCTTAGGGAAAGGCTTCATGAGGGGAAAACTGTAACTCTGTAAGATGATTTAACAGAACACAAAGGCGTTTCTCAGAAAGCTTCTTTTCGGTTTTTATCTTAGGATATTTCCCTTTTCGCCATAACCCTCTATCGGCTTCCAATATCACTTTGCAAATTGCACAAGAACAGTCTCAGTGAACAGCTTCTTGACGGGAAAGCTGTAACTGTGTGAAATGAATTAACGAACAAAGCAGTTTCTCAGAAAGCTTCTTTTCAGCTTTTATTTTAGGACAATTTCTTTTTCACCATAGCCCTATATGGGCTTCCTAATATCACTTTGCAAATTCCACAAGAACAGAGTTAGCCAAAGGCTTCTTCAGGGGAAAGCTGTAACTCTGTGAGATGAATTAACAGAACACAAAACAGTTTCTCAGAAAGCTTCTATCCAGTTTTTTACTGAAGATATTTCAGTTTTCACCATAGCCCTCTAAGGGCTTCCAAATATCACTTTGCAAATTCCAAAACAACAGTTTTAGTGAAAGGCTTCTTGAGGGGAAAGCTGTAAATCTTTGAGATGAATTAACAGAACACAAGAAGTCTCTCAGAAATATTCTTTTCAGTTTTTATCTTAGGATATTTCCTTCTTCCCATAGCCTTCTAAGGGCTTCGAAATATCACTTTGCAAATTTCACAAAAACAGCCTTAGCGAAAGGCTTTTTGAGGGGACAGCTGTGACTCTGTGAGATGAATTAGCAGAACACAAAGCAGTTTCTCAGAGAGCTTCTTTCCAGTTTTTAACTGAAGGTATTTCCTTTCTCACCATAGCCCTCTATAGGCTTCCAAATATCAAATTGCAAATTCCACAAGATCAGCTTTAGCAGAAGGCTTCTGGAGCAGAAAGTTGTAACTCTGTGAGATCAAATAACAGAACGCAAGGCAGTTTCTCAGAGAGCTTCTTTTCAGTTTTTATCTTAGCATATTTCGTTTTTCACCATAGCCCTCTATGGGCTTCCAAATATCACTTTGCAAATTCCACAAGAACAGTCTTAGTGAACGGCTTCTTGAGGGAAAAAAGCTGTAACGCTGTGAGATGAATTAACAGAACACAAAGCAGTTTCTCAGAAAGCTTCTATCCAGTTTTTAACGGAAGATATTTCCTTTTTCTACATAGACTTCTAACGGCTTCCAAATATCACCTTGCAAATTCCACAGAAACAGTGTTAGTGACCGGGTTCTTGTGGCGAAAGCTATAACTCTGTGAGACGAATTACGAGAATACAATGCAGTTTCTAAGAAAGCTTCTTTTCGGTTTTTATCTTAGGAAATTTCCTTTTTCGCCATAATCCTCTATGGGCTTCCAATATCACTTTGCAAATTCCACAAGAACAGTCTCAGTGAACGGCTTCTTTAGGGGAAAGCTGTAACTCTGTGAGACGAATTAACAGAACACAAAGCAGCTTCTCAGAAAGTTTCTTTTCAGTTTTTCACAGAAGATATTTCCTTTTTCACCATAGCCCTCTATGGGTTTCCAAAATCACTTTGCAAATACCACCAGAACAGTCTTAGCGAAAGGCTTCTTGAGGGGAAAGCTGTAACTCTGTGACTTGAATTAACAGAACACAAAACATTCCTTCAGAAAGCTTCTTTCCAATTTTTAACGGAAGATATTTCCTTTTTCACCATAGCCCTCTATGGGCTTCCAAATATCTCTTTGCAAATTCCACAAGAACAGTCTTAGCGCAAGGCTTCTTGAGGGAAAAGCTGTAACTCTGTGAGGTCAATTAACAGAACACAAAGCAGTTACTCAGAAAGCTTCTTTTCAGTTTTTATCTTCGGATATTTCCTTTTTCACCATAGCCCTCTATGAGCTTCCAAATATCACTTTGCAAATTCCACAAGCAGAGTCTTAGCGAAAGGCTTCTTCAGGGGAAAGCTCTAACCCTCTGAGATGAATTAACAGAACACAAAGCAGTTTCTCAGAAAGCTTCTTTCCAGTTTTTTAGTGGAGATAATTCCTTTTTCACCATAGCCCTCTATGGGCTTCCAAATATCCCTTTGCAAATTCCACAAGAACAGACTTAGCGAAAGGCTTCTTGAAGGGAAAGCTGTAACACTGTGAGATCATTAACAGAACACAAAGCAGTTTCTCAGATACCTTCTTTTCAGTTTTCATCTTAGCATATTTCCTTTTTCTACATAGCAATCTATGGGCTTCCAAATATCATCTTGCAAATTCCACAATAACAGCCTCAGTGAACGTCTTCTTGCGGAGAAAGCTGTAACTCTGTGAGATGAATTAACAGAACACAAAGCAGTTTCTCAGAAAGATTCTTTCCAGTTTTTAAAGTAAAATATTTCCTTTTTCACCATAGCCCTCTATGGGCTTCCAAATATCACTTTCCAAATTCCACAAGAACAGTCTTAGCGAAAGACTTCTTGAGAAAGGCTTCTTGAGGGGAAACTGTAACTCTGTGAGTTGAATTAACAGAACACAAGCAGTCTCTCAGAAAGCTTATTTTCAGTTTTTATCCTAGGATATTTCCTTTTTCACCATAGCCCTCTATGGGCTTCCAAAAATCACTTTGCTAATTTCACAAAAACAGTCTTAGTGAACAGCTTCTTGAGGGGAAAGCTGTAACTCTGTGAGTTGAACTAACAGAAAAAAAAGCAGTTTCTCAGAAACGTTCTTTCCAGTTTTTAACGAAAGTTATTTCCTTTTTTGCCTTAGCCCTCTTGGGATTCCAAACATCACTTTGAAAATTTCACAAGAACAGTCTTAGCGAAAGGCTTCTTGAGGAGAAAGCTGTAACTCTCTGAGATGAATTAACAGAACACAAAGCAGTTTCTCAGAAAGCTTCTTTTCGGTTTTTATTTTAGGATATTTCCATTTTCACCATAGCCCCCTATGGCCTTCCAAATATCACTTTGCAAATTCCACAAGAACAGTCTTATCTTAGGATATTTCCTTTGTCAACATAGACCTGTAGGGGCTTACAAATGTCACTTTGCAAATTCATCAGGAACAGTCTTAGCGAAAGGCTTCTTGAGGGGAAAGCTGTAGCTCTGAGAGATGAATTAACAGACCACAAAGCAGTTACTCAGAAAGCTGCTTTCCAGTTTTTAACGGAAGATATTTCCTTTTTCACCATAATCCTCTATGGGATTCCAAATATCACTTTGCAACTTCCAGAAGAACAGTCTTAGCGAAAGGCTTCTTGAGGGGAAATCTGTAGCTTTGTTAGATGAACTAACAGACCACAAAGCAGTTAATCAGAAAGTTTCTTTCCAGTTTTTAACGGAAGATATTTTCTTTTCACCATATCCCTCTATGGGCTTCCAAATATCACTTTGCAAATTCCACAAGAACAGTCTTAGTGAATGGCTTCTTCAGGGGAAAGCTATAACTCAGTGAGATGAATTAAGAGAACACAGCGCAGTTTCTCAGAAAGCTTCCTTTCGGTTTTTATCTTAGGATATTTTCTTTTTCGCCAGAGCCCCCATTGGCTTCCAAATATCACTTTGCAAATTCCACAAGAACAGTATTAGGGAAAGACTTCTTGAGGGGAAAGCTGTAACTCTCTGAGATCTATTAACAAAAAAAAAAAAAAAAGCAGTTTCTCAGAAATCTTCTTTCAAGTTTTTTTTTTTTTTAATTTATTTATTATTATTAAACTTCAAGTTGTAGGGTACATGTGCACAACGTACAGGTTTGCTACATATGTATACTTGTGCCATGTTGGTGTGCTGCAACCATCAACTCGTCATTTACATCAGGTATAACTCCCAATGCAATCCCTCCCCCCTCCCCCCTCCCCATGATAGGCCCTGGTCAGTGTGTGATGTTCCCCTTCCCGAGTCCAAGTGATCTCATTGTTCAGTTCCCACCTATGAGTGAGAACATGCGGTGGTTTGGTTTTCCGTTCTTGTGATAGTTTGCTAAGAATGATGGTTTCCAGCTGCATCCATGTCCCTACAAAGGACACAAACTCATCCTTTTTTATGGCTGCATAGTATTCCATGGTGTATATGTGACACATTTTCTTAATCCAGTCTGTCACTGATGGACATTTGGGTTGATTCCAAGTCTTTGCTATTGTGAATAGTGCTGCAATAAACATACGTGTGCATGTGTCCTTATAGCAGCATAATTTATAATCCTTTGTGTAAATACCCAGTAATGGGATGGCTGGGTCATATGGTACATCTAGTTCTAGATCCTTGAGGAATCGCCATACTGTTTTCCATAATGGTTGAACTAGTTTACACTCCCACCAACAGTGTAAAAGTGTTCCTATTTCTCCACATCCTCTCCAGCACCTGTTGTTTCCTGACTTCTTAATGATCACCATTCTAACCGGTGTGAGATGGTATCTCAGTGTGGTTTTGATTTGCATTTTTCTGATGGCCAGTGATGATGAGCATTTTTTCATGTGTCTGTTGGCTGTATGAATGTCTTCTTTTGAGAAATGCCTGTTCATATCCTTTGCCCACTTTTTGATGGGGTTGTTTGTTTTTTTCTTGTAAATTTGTTTGAGGTCTTTGTAGGTTCTGGATATTAGCCTTTGTCAGATGAGTAGATTGCAAAAATTTTCTCCCATTCTGTAGGTGGCCTGTTCACTCTGATGGTAGTTTCTTTTGCTGTGCAGAAGCTCTTTAGTTTAATGAGATCCCATTTGTCAATTTTGGCTTTTGCTGCCGTTGCTTTTGGTGTTATAGACATGAAGTCTTTGCCCATGCCTATGTCCTGAATGGTACTACCTAGGTTTTCCTCTAGGGTTTTTATGGTATTAGGTCTAACCTTTAAGTCTCTAATCCATCTTGAATTAATTTTCGTATAGGGAGTAAGGAAAGGATCCAGTTTCAGCTTTCTGCTTATGGCTAGCCAATTTTCCCAGCACCATTTATTAAATAGGGAATCCTTTCCCCATTTCTTGTTTCTCTCAGATTTGTCAAAGATCAGATGGCTGTAGATGTGTGGTATTATTTCTGAGGACTCTGTTCTGTTCCATTGGTCTATATCTCTGTTTTGGTACCAGTACCATGCTGTTTTGGTGACTGTAGCCTTGTAGTATAGTTTGAAGTCAGGTAGCGTGATGCCTCCAGCTTTGTTCTTTTGACATAGGATTGTCTTGGAAATGCGGCTCTTTTTTGGTTCCATATGAACTTTAAAGCAGTTTTTTCCAATTCTGTGAAGAAACTCATTGGTAGCTTGATGGGGATGGCATTGAATCTATAAATAACCTTGGGCAGTATGGCTATTTTCACAATATTGATTCTTCCTATCCATGAGCATGGTGTGTTCTTCCATTTGTTTGTGTCCTCTTTTATTTCATTGAGCAGTGGTTTGTAGTTCTCCTTGAAGAGGTCCTTTACATCCCTTGTAAGTTGGATTCCTAGCTGTTTTATTCTCTTTGAAGCAGTTGTGAATGGAAGTTCATTCATGATTTGGCTCTCTGTTTGTCTGTTACTGGTGTATACGAATGCTTGAGATTTTTGCACATTAATTTTGTATCCTGAGACTTTGCTGAAGTTGCTTATCAGCTTAAGGAGATTTCGGGCTGAGACAATGGGATTTTCTAAATATACAATCATGTCATCTGCAAACAGGGACAATTTGACTTCTTCTTTTCCTAACTGAATCCCCTTGATTTCTTTCTCTTGCCTGATTGCCCTAGCCAGGACTTCCAACACTATGTTGAATAGGAGTGGTGAGAGAGGGCATCCCTGTCTTGTGCCAGTTTTCAAAGGGAATATTTCCAGGTTTTGCCCATTCAGTATGATATTGGCTGTGGGTTTGTCGTAAATAGCTCTTATGATTTTGAGGTACGTTCCATCAATACCGAATTTATTGAGCGTTTTTAGCATGAAGGGCTGTTGAATTTTGTCAAAAGCCTTTTCTGCATCGATTGAGATAATCATGTGGTTCTTGTCTTTGGTTCTGTTTATATGCTGGATTATGTTTATTGATTTGCGACTGTTGAACCAGCCTTGCATCCCAGGGATGAAGCCCACTTGATCATGGCGGAGAAGCTTTTTGATGTGCTGTTGCATACGGTTTGCCAGTATTTTATTGAGAATATTTGTATCGATGTTCATCAGGGATATTGGTCTAAAATTCTCTTTTTTTGTTGTGTCTCTGCCAGGCTTTGGTATCAGGATGATGTTGGCCTCATAAGATGAGTTAGGGAGGATTCCCTGTTTTTCTATTGATTGGAATAGTTTCAGAAGGAATGGTACCAGCTCCTCCTTGTACCTCTGGTAGAATTCAGCTGTGAATCCAACTGGTCCTGGACTTTTTTTCATTGGTAGGCTATTAATTATTGCCTCAATTTCAGAGCCTGCTATTGGTCTATTCAGGGATTCAACTTCTTCCTTTTTAGTCTTGGAAGAGTGTAAGTGTCCAGGAAATTATCCATTTCTTCTAGATTTTCTAGTTTATTTGCATAGAGGTGTTTATAGTATTCTCTGATGGTAGTTTGTATTTCTGTGGGGTCGGTGGTGATATCCCCTTTATCATTTTTTATTGCGTCTTTTTGATTCTTCTCCATTTTCTTCTTTATTAGTCTTGCTAGCGGTCTGTCAATTTTGTTGATCTTTTAAAAAACCAACTCCTGGATTCATTGATTTTTTTGGAGGGATTTTTGTGTCTCTATCTCCTTCAGTTCTGCTCTGATCTTAGTTATTTCTTGCCTTCTGCTAGCTTTTGAATGAGTTTGCTCTTGCTTCTCTAGTTCTTTTAATTGCGATGTTAGAGTGTCAATTTTAGATCTTTCCTGCTTTCTCTTGTGGGCATTTAGTGCTACAAATTTCCCTCTACACACTGCTTTAAATGTGTCCCAGAGATTCTGGTATGTTGTATCTTTGTTCTCATTGGTTTCAAAGAACATCTTTATTTCTGCCTTCATTTCGTCATGTACCCAGTAGTCATTCAGGAGCAGGTTGTTCAGTTTCCATGTAGTTGAGCGGTTTTGATTGAGTTTCTTAGTCCTGAGTTCTAGTTTGATTGCAGTGTGGTCTGAGAGACAGTTTGTTACCATTTCTGTTCTTGTACATTTACTGAGGAGTGCTTTACTTCCAACTATGTGGTCAATTTTGGAATAAGTGCGATGTGGTGCTGAGAAGAATGTATATTCTGTTGATTTGGGGTGGAGAGTTCTATAGATGTCTATTAGGTCTGCTTGCTGCAGAGATGAGTTCAATTCCTGGATATCCTTGTTAACTTTCTGTCTCGTTGATCTGTCTAATGTTGACAGTGGACTGTTGAATTCTCCCATTATTATTGTATGGGAGTCTAAGTCTCTGTGTAAGGCTCTAAGGACTTGCTTTATGAATCTGGGTGCTCCTGTATTGGGTGCATATATATTTAGGATAGTTAGCCCTTCCTGTTGAATTGATCCCTTTACCATTATGTAATGGCCTTCTTTGTCTCTTTTGATCTTTGATGGTTTAAAGTCTGTTTTATCAGAGACTAGTATTGCAACCCCTGCTTTTTTTTGTTCTCCATTTGCTTGGTAAATCTTCCTCCATCCCTTTATTTTGAGCCTATGTTTGTCTCTGCGTGTGAGATGGGTCTCCTGAATACAGCAGACTGATGGGTCTTGACTCTTTATCCAGTTTGCCAGTCTGTGTCTTTTAATTGGAGCATTTAGTCCATTTACATTTAAGGTTAATATTGTTACGTGTGAACTTGATCCTATCATTATGATATTAACTGGTTATTTTGCTCGCTAGTTGATGCAGTTTCTTCCTAGCCTTGATGGTCTTTACATTTTGGCATGTTTTTGCAATGGCTGGTACCGGTTGTTCCTTTCCATGTTTAGTGTTTCCTTCAGGGTCTCTTGTAAGGCAGGCCTAGTGGTGACAAAATCTCTAAGCATTTGCTTATCTGTAAAGGATTTTATTTCTCCTTCACTTATGAAACTTAGTTTGGCTGGATATGAAATTCTGGGTTGAAAATTCTTTTCTTTAAGAATGTTGAATATTGGCCCCCACTCTCTTCTGCCTTGTAGAGTTTCTGCTGAGAGATCTGCTGTTAGTCTGATGGACTTCCCTTTGTGGGTAACCCGACCTTTCTCTCTGGCTGCCCTTAAGATTTTTTTCTTCATTTCAACTTTGGTGAATCTGGCAATTATGTGTCTTGGAGTTGCCCTTCTCGAGGAGTATCTTTGTGGTGTTCTCTGTATTTCCTGGATTTGAATGTTGGCCTGCCCTACTAGGTTGGGGAAGTTCTCCTGGATGATATACTGAAGAGTGTTTTCCAACTTGGTTCCATTTTCCCCCTCACTTTCAGGCACCCCAATCAGACGTAGATTTGGTATTTTTACATAATCCCATACTTCTTGCAGGCTTTGTTCATTTCTATTTCTTCTTTTTACTTTTGATTCCTCTTCTCGCTTCATTTCGTTCATTTGATCCTTAATCGCTGATACTCTTTTCCAGTTGATCGAGTCGGTTACTGAAGCTGGTGCATTTGTCACGTATTTCTCGTGTCATGGTTTTCATCTCTTTCATTTCGTTTATGACCTTCTCTGCATTAATTATTCTAGCCATCAATACTTCCACATTTTTTTCAAGACTTTTAGTTTCTTTGCACTGGGTACGTAATTCCTCCTTTAGCTCTGAGAAGTTTGATGGACTGAAGCCTTCTTCTATCATCTCGTCAAAGTCATTCTCCATCCAGCTTTGATCCGTTGCTGGCGATGAGCTGCGCTCCTTTGCTGGAGGAGATGCGCTCTTATTTTTTGAAATTCCAGCTTTTCTGCCCTGCTATTTCCCCGTCTTTGTGGCTTTATCTGCCTCTGGTTTTAACGGAAGATATTTCCTTTTCCACCATAGCCCTCTAAGGGCTTCCAAATATCACTTTAGAAATTTCACAACAACAGTCTTAGTGAACGGCTTCTTGAGGGGAAAGCTGTAACTCTGTGAGATGAATTAACAGAACACAAAGCAGTTTCTCAGAAATCTTGTTTCCACTTTTTAACGAAAGATACTTCCCTTTTCACCATAGACCCATGGGCTTCGAAATATCACTTTTCAAATTCCACAAGAACAGTCTCAGCGAAAGGCTTCTTGAGGAGAAAGGTGTAACTTTGTGAGATGAATTGCCAGAACACAAAGCAGTTTCTCAGAAAGATTCTTTTCCTTTTTTATCTCATGATATTTTCATTTTCACCGTAGCCCTCTATGGGCTTCCAAATATCACTTTGCAAATTCCACAAGAACAGTCTTAGCGAAAGGCATCTTGAGGGTAAAGCTGTAAATCTGTGAGATGATTAACAGAACACAAAGCAGTTTCTAAAAAACATTCTTTCCAGTTTTTAACGGAAGATATTTCGTTTTTCATCATAGCCCTCTATGGGCTTCCAAATATTACCTTGAAAATTCCACAGGAACAGTCTTAGTGAACGGCTTCTTGAGGGGAAAGCTATAACCCAGCGAGATGAATTAAGAGAACATAATGCAGTTTCTCAGAAAGATTATTTTCGGTTTTTATCTTAGAATATTTCCTTTTTGCCATAACCCTCTATGGGCTTCTAAAATCACTTTGCAAATTCCATAAGAACAGTCTTAGCGAAAGGCTTCTTGAGGAGAAAGCTGTAACTCTGTGAGATGAATTAACAGGACACAAAGAACTTTCTCAGAAAGCTTCTTTCCAGTGTATAACGGAAAATATTTCCTTATTCACCATTGCCCTCTAAGGCCTTCTAAATACCACTTTCGAAATGACAAAAGAACAGTCCTAGCGAAAGACTTCTTGAGGGGAAAGCTGTAACTCTGTGAGGTGAATTAACAGAACACAAAGCAGTTTCTCAGAAAGCTTCTTTCCAGTTTTCAACTGAAGATATTTCCTTTTTAACCATAGCCCTATATGGGCTTCCAAATATCACTTTGCAAATTCCACAAGAACAGACTTAGTAAAGGTCTTCTTGAGGGGAAAGCTGTAACTCTGTGAGATGAATTAACAGAACACAAAGCAGTTTCTCAGAAAGCTTCTTTCCAGTTTTTAACGGAAGATATTTCCTTTTTCACCAAAGCCCTCTATGGGCTTCCAAATATCACTTTAAATATTCCACAAGAACAGTCTTATCAAAAGGCTTCTTGAGGGGAAAGCTGTAACTCTGTGAGATGAATTAACAGAACACAAAGCAGTTTCTCAGAAAGCTCCTTTCGAGATTTTAACTGAAGATATTTCCTTTGTCACCGTAGCCCTCTATGGGCTTCCAAATATCACTTTGCAAATTCCACAAGAGCAGTCTTAGCGAAAGGCTTCTTGAGGGAAAAGCTGTAATCAGAAAGCTTCTTTCGAGTTTATAACTAAAGATATTACCTTTTACACCTTAGCCCTCTAAGGACTTTCAAATATCACTTTGCGAATTCCACAAGAACAATCTTAGTGAAAGGCTTCTTGAGGGGAAAGCTGTAACTCTGTGAGATGAATTAACAGAACACAAAGCAGTTTCTCAGAAAGCCTCTTTCCAGTTTTTAACTGAAGATATTTCCTTTTCCACCATAGCCCTCGATGGGCTTCCAAATACCACTTTGCAAATTCCACAAGAACAGCCTTAGCAAAGGGCTTCTTGAGGGGAAATCTGTAACTCTGTGAAATGAATTAACCGAACGCAAAGCAGTTTCTCAGAAAGCTTCTTTTCATTTTTTATGTTAGGATATTTCCTTTTTCACCATAGACCTCTATGGGCTTCCAAATATCACTTTGCAAATTCCACAAGAACAGTCTTAGCGAAAGGTTTCTTGAGGGTCAAGCTGTAACCCTGTGAGATGAATTAACAGAACATAAAGCAGTTTCTCTGAAAGCTTATTTTCAGTTTTTTTCTCAGGCTATTTCCTTTTTCACCATAGACCTCTATGGGCTTCTAAATATCACTTTCCAAATTCCCCAAGAAGAGCCTCAGGGAAAGGCTTCATAAGGGGAAAGCTGTAACTCTGTGAGATGAATTAACAGAACACAAAGCAGTTTCTCAGAAAGCTTCTATCCAGTTTTTAAGTGAAGATATTTCCTTTTTCCCCATAGTCCTCTATGAACTTCCAAATATCACTTTGCAAACTCCCAAAAACAGTCTTAGTGATCGACTTCTTGAGGGGAAAGCTATATCTCCGTGAGATGAGTTAAGAGAACTCAATGCAGTTTCTCAGAAAGTTTCTTTTCGGTTTTTATCATAGGCTATCTCCTTTTTCAACAAAGCCCTCAATGGGCTTCCAAATATCACTTTCAAATTCCACAAAAACAGTCTTAGCGAAAGGATTCTTGAAGGGAAAGCTGTAATTCTGTGAGATAAATTAATAGTACACAAAGCAGTTTCTCAGAAAGCTTCTTTCCAGTTTTTAACTGAAGATATTTCATTTTTTACTGCAGCCCTCTATAAGCTTCCAAATATCACTGTGCAAATTCCACAAGAACAGTCTTAGCGAAAGTCTTGTTGAGGAGAAAGCTGTACCTCTGTGAGATGAATTAACAGGACACAAAGCCCTTTCTCAAAAGCTTCTTTCCATTTTATAACAGAAGATATTTTCTTATTCACCATAGCCTTCTATGACCTTCTAAATACCACTTTCCAAATGACACAAGAACAGTCCTAGCGAAAGACTTCTTGAGGGGAAAGCTGTAACTCTGTGAGATGAATTAACAGAACACAAAACAGTTTCTCAGAGAGCTTCTTTCCAGTTTTCAACTGAAGATATTTCCTTTTTAACCATAGCCCTATATGTGCTTCTAAATATCACTTTGCAAGTTCCACAATAACAGACTTAGTAAAGTTCTCCTTGAGGGGAAAGCTGTAACTCTGTGAGATGAATTAACAGAACAAAAACAGTTTCTCAGAAAGCTTCTTTCCAGTTATTAACGGATGATATTTCCTTTTTCACCAAAGCCCTCTATGGGCTTCCAAATATCACTTTGAAAATTCCACAAGAACAGTCTTAGCGTAAGGCTTCTTGAGGAAAAAGCTGTAAGTATGTGAAATGAATTAACAGAACACAAAGCAGTTTCTCAGAAAGCTTCTTTCCAGTTTTTAACGGAAGAGAATTCCTTTTTCACCATAGCCCTCTCTGGGCTTCCAAATATCACTTTGCAAATCCCACAAGAACAGTCTTAGCGAAAGGCTTCTTGAGGGGAAAGCTGTAACTCGGTGAGATGCATTAACAGAACGCAAAGCAGTTTCTCTGAAAGCTTCTTTCCAGTTTTTAATGGAGGATATTTCCTTTTTCACCATAGCCCTCTATAGGCTTCTAAATATCACGTTCTAAATTGCACAAGAACAGTCTTAGCGAAAGGCTTCTTGAGAGGAAAGCTGTAACTCTGAGATGAATTAAGAGAACACAAAGCAGTTTTTCAGAAAGCTTATTTTCGGTTTTTATCTTAGGCTATTTCCTTTTTCACCGTAGACCTCTGTAGGCTTCTAAATATCACTTCCCAAATTGGACAAGAACAGTCTTAGGGAAAGGCTTCGTTAGGGGAAAGCTGTAACTTTGTGACATGAATTAGCAGAACACAACGCTGTGTCTCAGAAAGCTTCTTTCCAGTTTTTAACTGAAGATATTTCCTTTTTCACCATAGCTCTCCATGGCTTTCGAAATGTCACTTTGCAAATTCCACAAGAACAGTCATAGCGAAAGGCTTCCTCAGGGGAAAGCTGTAACTCTGTGGGATGAATTCACAGATCAGAAAGCTGTTTCTCAGAAAGCTTCTTTCTCACTTTTATGGCGGATATTTCCTTTGGCCCTATGGTCTTCAAAGGGAACCGAATTATCCCTTCTCAGATTCCACAGAAATAAGGTTAGCAAACAGGTCTATGACATATAGCTCTCACTCAGTGAGTGGAAGTCACATTTCACAAAGCAGTTTCTCAGAAAATTCTTTTCACTTTTTATCTTAGGATATTTCCTTTTTCATCATGACCCTCTATGGGCTCACAAATACCACTCTGCAAATTCCACAAGAACAGTCTTACCGAAAGGCTTCTTAAGGGGAAAGCTGTAACTCTGTGAGGTGAATTAACAGAACACAAAGCAGTTTCTCAGAAAGCTTCTTTTCAGCTTTTATCTTAGGATATTTCCTTCTTCACCATAGCCCTATAAGGGCTTACAAATATCACTATGAGTATTACACAAGAAGAGTATTAGCAAAAGTCTTTTTGAGGGTAAAGCTGTAACTCTTTGAGATGAATTAACAGAACACAAAGCAGTTTCTTAGAAAGCTTCTTTCTATTTTTTAACTGAAGATATTTCTTTTTTCACCACAGCCGTCTATGGGCTTCCAAATATCACTTTGCAAATTCAAAAAGAACAGTCCTAGCGAAAGGCTTCTTGAGTGGAATGCTGTAACTCTGTGAGATGAATTCACAGATCTCAGAGCAGTTTCTCAGAAAGCTTCTTTCTCACTTTTAGTGGCAGATATTTCCTTTGGCCCTATAGTCTTCAAAGGGATCCAACATAACTGTTCTCCGATTCCATAGAAATAAGGCTATAAAACAGCTCTAGGAAATACAGCTGTAACTCAGTGAGTGGAAGTCACATAATACTAAACCGTTTCTCAGAAAGCCTCTTTCAGTTTTTAACTGAAGCTATATCCTTTTTCACCGTAGCCCTCTATGGGCTTTAAAATATCACTGTGAAAATACAACAAGAACAGTCTTAGTGAAAGGCTTCCAGAGGGGAAAGCTGTAACTCTGTTAGGTGAATTAACAGAACACAAAGCAGTTTCTCAGGAATTTTCTTTACAGTTTTTATCTGAAGATATGTCCTTTTTCACCATAGCCCTCTATGGGCTTCCAAATATCACTTTGCGAATTCTACAAGAAAAATCTTAGCGAAAGACTTCTTGAGGGGAAAGCTGTAAGTCTGTGAGATGAATTAAAAGAACACAAAGCAGTTTCTCAGAAAGCTTCTTTCCAGTTTTTATCTGAGGATATTTCGTTTTCACCATAGCCGTCTATTGGCTTCCAAATATCATTTTTCAAATTGCGCAAGAATAATCTTAGCGAAAGGCTTCTTGAGAGGAAAGCTGTAACTCTGTGAAATGAATTCGCAGGTCACGAAGAAGTTTCTCAGAAAGCTTCTTTCTAACTTTTAGCGACGGATATTTCCTTTGGACCTACAGTCTTCAAAGGGATCCGAAATAACAATTCTCAGATTCCACAGAAATTAGGCTAGCAAACAGCTCTAAGAAATACAGTTGTAACTCAGTGAGTGGAAGTCATATATCAAAAAGCAGTTCAGAAACCTTCTTTTCAGTTTTTAACTGAAGATATATCTTTTTTCAGCATAGCCCTTTAAGGGCTTCCAAATATCACTTTGCAAATTCCAGAAGAACACTCTTATCGAAAGGATTCTTGAGGGGAAACCTGTAACTCTTTGAAATGAATTAACAGATCACAAAGCAGTTTCTAAGAAAGCCTCTTTCCAATTTTTAACTGAAGATATTTCCTATTTCACCATAACCATCTATGGGCTTACAAATATGACTTTGCAAATTAAACAAAAACAGTCTTAGCGAAAGGCTTCTTGAGGGAAAAGCTGTAGCTCTGTGAGATGTATTAACAGAACACAAAGCGGTTTCTCAGAAAGATTCTTTCCAGTTTTTATGTTAGGATATTTCCTTTTTCACCGTAGCCCTATATAGGCTTAAAAATATCACTTTGAAAATTAAACAAGAACAGTCTTAACAAAAGTCTCCTTGAGGGTAAAGCTGTAAGTCGTTGACATGAATTAACAAAACACAGAGCAGTTTCTCAGCAAACGTCTTTTCAGTATTTATCGTAGGATATCTCCTTTTTCACGTTAGCACTCTATGGGCTTACAAATATCATGTTGCAAATTCCACAAGAAACGTCTTAGCGAAAGGCTTGCTGAGGGGAAAGCTGTAACTCTTTGAGATGAATCAACAGAACACAAAGGAGTTTCTCAGAAAGCTTCTTTCCACTTTTTATCTTAGGATATTGCCTTTTTCACCATAGCCCTATTTGGGCTTCAAACATCACTTTGAAAATTACACAAAACAATGTTAACAAAAGTCTTCTTGAGGGTAAAGCTCTAACACTTTGAGAGGAATTATCAGAACACAAACCAGTTTCTCAGAAAGCTTCTTTGCAGATTTTAATTGAAGATATTTCCTTTTTCATCGGAGACCTCTATGGGCTTCCAAATATCACTTTGCAAATTCCACAAGAACAGTCTTAGCGAAAGGCTTCTTGACGGGAAAGCTGTAACTTTGTGAGATATATTAACAGAACACAAAACAGTTTCTCAGAAAGCTGCTTTCCAGTTTTTAGCTGAAGATATTTCCTTTTTCACCGTAGCCATCTGTGGGCTTAAAAATATCACGTTGCAAATTACACAAAAGCAGTCTTAGAGAATGGCTTCTTGAGGGGAAAGCTGTCACACAGTGAGATGAATTAATAGAACCCAAAGCAGTTTCTCAGAAAGCTTCTTTTCAGTTTTTATCTTAGGATATTCAATTTTTCACCAAAGCCCTCTATGGGCTTCCAAATATCACTTTGCAAATTCCCCAGGAAAAGTGTTAGCGAAAAACTTCTTGAGGGGAAAGCTGTAACTCTGTGACATGAATTCACAGATCACAAAGAAGTTTCTCAGAAAGCTTCTTTCTCACTTTTAGCAGCGGATATTTCCTTTATCCCAATAGTCTTCAAAGGGATTCGAAATAACAGTCCTCAGATTCCACAGCAATAAGGCTAGCACACAGCTCTACGAAATACAGCTGTAACTCAGTGAGTGGCAGTCACATATCACAAAGCAGTTTCTCAGAAAGGTTCTTTTCAGTTTTTATCGGAAGATACATCCTTTTTCTCCTTAGCTCTCTATGGGCTTCCAAATATCACTTTGCAAATTCCACAAGAACAGTCCTAGTGAAAGGCTTTTTGAGGGGATGCTGTAATTCTGTAAGATGAATTAACAGAACACAAAGCAGTTTCTCAAAAGCTTCTTTCTAGTTTTTATGTTAGAATGTTTCCTTTTTCACCATAGCCCAAAATGGGCTTCCAAATATCACTTTGCAAATTCCACAAGAAGTGTCTTAGCGAAAGGCTTCTTGAGGGGAAAGCTGTAACTCTATGAGATGAATTAACAGAACACAAAGCAGTCTCTCAGAAACCTTCTTCCCAGTTTTTTAACTGAAGATATTTCCTTTTTCACCTTAGCCCTCTAAGGACTTCCAAATATCACTTTGCAAATTCCACAAGAACATTCTTAGTGAACGGCTTCTTGAAGGGAAAGCTGTAACTCTGTGAGATGAATTAACAGAACACAAAGCAGTTTCACTGAAAGCTTCTTTCCAGTTTTCAACAGACGATATTTCCTTTTTCACCTTAGACCTCTAAGGGCTTCCAAATATCACTTTGCAAATTCCCAAGAACAGTCTTTGCGAAAGGCTTCCTGAGGGGAAAGTTGTAACTGTGTGTGATGAATTAACAGAACACAGAGCAGTTTCTCACAAAGCTTCTTTCCAGTTTTTAACTGAGACATGTTTCCTTTTTCACCATAGACCTCTACTGGCTTTCAAATATCACTTTGCAAATTCCCCAAGAACACTCTTAGTGAATGACTTCTTGAGGGGAAAGCTGTAACTCTGTGGGATGAATTAACAGAACACAAAGCAATTTCTCAGAAAGCTTCTTTCCAATTTCTATCTGAGGACATTTCCTTTTTCACCATAGCCCTCTATGTGCTTCGAAATATTACTTTGAAAATTCCACAAGAACAGTCTTAGTGAAAGGCTTCTTGAGGGGAAAGCTTTAACCATGTGAGATGAATTAACAGAACCCAAAGTAGTTTCTCAGAAAGCTTCTTTTAAGTTTTTATCTGAGGACAGTTCATTTTTCACCTTAGACCTCTCTGGCTTCCAAATATCACTTTGTAAATTCCACAAGAACGGTCTTAGGAAAGGCTTCTTGAGGGGAAAGCTGTAACTCAGTGAGATGAATTAACAGAACACAAACAGTTTTTCAGAAAGTTTCTTTACAGTTTTTTACAGAAAATATTTCCTTTTTAACCGTAGCCCACTATGGGCTTCCAAATATCACTTTGCAAATTCCTCAAGAACAGTATTAGTGAACGGATTCTTGAGGGTAAAGCTGCCACGCTGTGAGATGAATTAACAGAACACAAAGCAGTTTCTCAGAAAGCTTCTTTCCAGTTTTTAACTGAAGATATTTCCTTTTTCACCGTAGCCCTTTAAGGGGTTGCAAATATCACTTTGCATATTCCACAAGAACAGTCTTAGTGAACGACTTCTTTAGGGCAAACTGTAACTCAGTGAGGTGAATTAACAGAACAAAGCAGTTTCTCACAAAGCTTCTTATCAGTTTTTATGTTAGGATATTTCCTTTTTAACCATAGCCATCTATGGGCTTTCAAATATCATTTTGCAAATTCCACAAAAACAGTCTTAACGAAAGGCTTCCTGAGGGGAGAGCTGTAACTCTGTGAGATGAATTAACAGACCATAAAACACTTTCTCAGAAAGCTTCTTTCCAGTTTTCAACTGAAGATATTTCCTTTTCACCACAGCCCTCTATGGGATTCCAAATATCTCTTTGCAAATACCAGAAGAACACTCTCAGCGAAAGGCTTATTGAAGGGAAAGCTGTAACTCTGTGAGATGAATTCACAGAACACAAAGAAGTTTCTCAGAAAGCTTCTTTCTCACTTTTGGCGGTCGATATTTCCTTTGTCCCGATAGTTTTCAAAGGGATCCGAAATAACAGTTCTCAGATTCCACAGTAATAAGGCTAGAAAACAGCTCTACGAAACACAGCAGTAACTCAGTGAGTGGAAGTCACATATCACAAACCAGTTTCTCTGAAAACCTATTTTCCGTTTTTAACTGAAGAAATATCCTTTTTCACCATAGCCATCTATCGGTTTCCAAATATCACTTAGAAAATTCCACAAGAACAGTCATAGAGAAAGGCTTCCTGAGGGGAAAGCTGTAACTCTGTGAGATGAATTAAGAGACCACAGAGCAGTTTCTCAGAAAGCTTCTTTCCAGTCTTTAACTGAAGATATTTCCTTTTTCTCCATAGCCCTCTATGGGCTTCCAAATGTCACTTTGCAAATTCCACAAGAACAGTCTTAGTGAAAGCCTTCTTGAGGGAAAAGCTGTAACTCTGTGAGATGAAATAACAGAAAACAAAGCAGTTTCTCAGAACGCTTCTTTCCAGTTTTAAACTGAAGATATTTCCTTTTTCACCGTAGCCCTATATGGGCTTCCAAATATCACTTTGCAAATTCCACAAGAATAGTCTTAGCGAAAGGCTTCTTGAGGGGTAAGCTGTAACTCTGTGAGATGAATTAACAGAACACAAAGCAGTTCCTCAGAAAGCATCTTTCCATTTTTTAACTGAAAATATTTCTTTTTCACCATAGACATTTATGGGCTTCCAAATATTACTTTGCAAATCCCACAGAACTGTCGTAGCGAAAGGCCTCTTGAGGGGAAAGCTGTAACTCGGTGAGATATATTTACAGTACACACGGCAGTTTCTCAGAATGTTTCTTTCCAGTTTTTAACGGAAGATATTTCCTTTTTCACCATTGCCCTCTATGGGCTTCCAAATATCACTTTGCAAATTTCACAAGAATAGTCTCAGTGAACGAATTCTTGAGGAGAAATCTGTAACTCTGTCAGATGAACTAACAGAACACAAAGCAGTTTCTCAGAAAGCTTCTTTTCGGTTTTTATCTTAGGATATTTCCATTTTCATCATAGCCCTCTACGGACTTCCAAATATCACTTTGCAAATTCCACAAGAACAGTCTTTGCCGAAGGGATCTTGAGGAAAAGCTGTAACTTTGCGTGATGAATTAACAGAACACAAAGCAGTTTCTCAGAAAGCTTCTTTTAAGTTTTTAACTGTAGTTATTTCCTTTTTCACCATTGCTCTCTATGGGCTTCCAAATATCACTTTGCAAATTACACAACAACAGCCTTAGCGAAAGGCTTCTTGAGGGTAAAGCTGTAACTCTGTGAGTTGCATTTTCAAAATACAAAGCAGTTTCTCAGAAAGCTTCTTTTTAGTTTTTATCTTAGGATATTTCCTTTTTCACCACAGCCCTGCATCAGCTTCCAAATATCCCTTTGCAAATTCCACAAGAACAGTCTTAGTGAAAGGCTTCTGGAGGGCAATGCTGTAACTCGGTGAGATGAATTAACAGAACACAAAGCAGTTTCTCAGAAATCTTCTTTCTAGTTTTCAACGGAAGATATTACCTTTTTCACCATAGCCCTCCATGGGATTCCAAATATCCCTTTGCAAATTCCACAAGAACAGCCTTAGCGAAAGACTTCTTGAGGGGAAAGCTGTAACTCTGTGAGATGAGCCAACAGAACAAAAAGCAGTTTCTCAGAAAGCTTTTTTCCAGTTTTTAACGGAAGATATTTCGTTTTCCACCATGAACACCTATGCATTTCCAAATATCACTTTGCAAATCCCACAAGAACTGTTTTAGCGATATGTTTCCTTTAGGAAAAGTTGTAATTCTGTCCGATGTATTAACGGAACACACGGCAGTTTCTCAGAAAGCTTCTTTCCAGTTTTAAACGGAAGTTATTTCCATTTTCACCATAGCCCTCTATGGGCTTTCAAATATCACTTTGCAAATTCCATAAGAACAGTCTTTGTGAACGACTTCCTGAGGGGATAGCTGTAACTCTGTGAGATGAACTAACAGAACACAGAGCAGTTTCTCAGAAAGCTTCTTTTCTGTTTTTATCTTAGGATATTTCCATTTTCACCACAGCCCTCTAAGGGCTTCCAAATATCACTTTCCAAATTCCACAAGAACAGTCTTAGCGAAAGGCTTCTTGAGGGGAATGCTGTAACTCTTTGAGATGAATTAACAGAACACAAAGCAGTTTCTCAGAAAGCTTCCTTTCAGATTTTAACTGAAGATATTTCCTTTTTCACCATAGCCCTCTAGGGGTTCCAAATATCACTTTGCGAACTTCACAACAACAGCTTTAGTGAAAGGCTTATTGAGGGGAAAGCTGTAACTCTGTGAGTTGAATTAACAGATCACAAGGCAGTTTCTCAGAAATCTTCTTTCCAGTTTTTAATGGAAGACATTTACTTTTTCACCATAGCCCTCTATGGGCTTCCAAATATCACTTTGCAATTTCCACAAGAACAGTCTTAGTGAAAGGCTTCTTGAGGGGAAAGCTGTAACTCTCTGAGATGAATTAACACAACACAAAGCAGTTTCTCAGAAAGTTTCTTTCCAGTTTTTAACTGAAGATATTTCGTTTTTCACCATACCCGTCTATGGGCTTCCAAATATAATTTTGCAAATTCCACAAGAACAGTTTTAGCGAAAGGCTTCTGAGGGGACAGCTGTAACTCGGTGAGATGTTTTAACAGAACACACGTCAGTTTCTCAGAAAGCTTCTTTCCAATTTTTAACGTAAGTTATTTCCTTTTTCACCATAGCCCTCTATGGACTTCTAAGATCACTTTGCAAATTGCACAAGAACAGTCTTAGCGAAAGGCTTCTGGGGAACAAAGCTGAAATTCTGTGAGATGAACTAACAAAAAACAAAGCAGTGTCTCACAAAGCTTCTTTTCGGTTTTTAACGGAAGAAATTTCCTTTTTCATCATAGCCCTCAATGGGCTTCCAAATTTCACTTTGCAAATTCCAGAAGAACAGTCTTAGCGAAAGGCTTCTTGAGGAGAAAGCTGTAACTCTGTGAGATGAATTAACAGAACACAAAATAGTTTCTCAGAAAGCTTCTTTTCAGTTTTTATCTTAGGAAAATTACTTTTTCACCATAGTCTTCTAAGGTCTTCCAAATATCACTTTGCAAATTCCACAAGAACAGTCTTAGCGAAAGGTTTCTGTAGGGGACAGCTGTAACACTTTCAGATGAATTAACAGAACACAAAGCTGATTCTCAGAAATCTTCTTTCCAGTTTTTAACGGAAAATATTTCCTTTTTCACCCTAACCCTCTAGAGTCTTCCAAATATCACTTTGCAAATTCCACAAGAACAGTCTTAGCGAAAGGCTTCTTTCAAGGAAAGTTGTAACTCTGTGAGATGTATTAACAGAACACAAAGCAGTTTTTCAGAAAGCTTCTTTACAGTTTTTAACGGAAGATATTTCCGTTTTCCCCATAGCTCTCTATGGGTTTCCATATATCACTTTGCAAATTCCACAGAACAGACTTAGCGAAAGGCTTCTGGAGGGGAAATCTGTAACTCTGTGAGTTGACTTAACAGAACACTAAGCAATTTCTCAGAAATCTTCTTTCCAGTTTTTAGCGGATGATATTTCCTTTTTCACCTTAGACTTCTAGGGGCTTCCAAATATCACTTTGCAAATTCCACAACAACAGTCTTTGAGAAAATCATCTTGTGGGAAAATCTGTAACTCTTTGATATGAATTAACAGAACACGAAGCAGTTTCTCAGAAAACTTCTTTTCAGTTTTTTTCTTAGGATATTTCCTTTTTCAGAATAGCTCTGTATGGTCTTCCAAATATCACTTTGCAAATACAACAAGAACAGTCTTAGCGAAAGGCTTCTTGAGGGGAAACTCTAACTCTTCGATATGAATTAACAGAACACAAAGCAGTTTCTCAGAAAGCTTCTTTTCAGTTTTTAACTGAAGATATTTCCTTTTTCAAAATAGCCCTCTAGGGGTTCCAAATATCACTTTGCAAATTCCAAAAAAACAGTCTTAGCGAAAGGATTCTTGAGAGGAAAGCTGTATCACTGTGAGTTGCATTAACAGAACACAAAGCAGTTTCTCAGAAAGCTTCTTTTCAGTTTTTATCTTAGGATATTTCCTTTTTCACCGTAGCCCTCTATGGGCTTCCAACTATCTCTTTGCAAATTTCACAAGAACAGTCTTACCGAAAGGCTTCTTGAGAAGAAAGCTGTAACACTGTGAGATGAACTAACAGAACACAAAGCAGTTTCTCAGAAAGCTTCTTTTCGGTTTTTATCTGAGGATATTTCCATTTTCACAGTAGACCTCTATGGGCTTCCAAATAACATTTTGCAAATTACACAAGAGGAGCCTTAGCTGAAGGCTTCTTGAGGGGAAAGTTGTAACTCTTTGAGATGAATTAACAGAACACATAGCAGTTTCTCAGAAAGATTCTTTACAGTTTTTAACTAAAGATATTTCCTTTTCACCATAGCCCTCTATGGGCTTCCAAATATCAATTTGCAAATTCCACAAGAATAGTCTTAGCGAAAGGCTTCTTGAGAGGTAGGCTGTAACTCTGTGAGATGAATTAACAGAACACAAAGCAGTTTCTCAGAAAGCTTCTTTCCAGTTTTTAACTGAAGATATTTCCTTTTTCACCATAGCCCTGTACGGGCTTCAAAATATCAGTTTGCAAATTCCACAAGACCAGTCTTAGCAAAAGGCTTCTTGAGGGGAAAGCAGTAACTCTGTGCGATGAATTAACAGAACACAAAATAGTTTCTCAGAAATTTTCTTTCCAGTATTTAACGGAAGATATTTACTTTTACACCGTAGCCCTCTATGGGCTTCCAAATATCACTTTGCCAATTCCACAAGAACAGTCTTAGCGAAAGGCTTCTTGAGGGGAAATCTGTAACTCTGCGAGATGAATTAACAGAACACAAAGTAGTTTCTCAGAAAGCTTCTTTCCGGTTTTGAACGGAAAATATTTCCTTTTTCGCCATAGTCCTCTATGGACTTCCAAATATCTCTTTGCAAATTCCACAAGAACAGTCTTAGCTAAAGGCTTCTTGAGGGGAAAGCTGTAACTCTGTGAGATGAATTAACAGAACACAAAGCAGTTTCTCAGACAGCTTCTTTCGGTTTTTAACTGAAAATATTCCTTTTTCACCATAGACCTCTATCGACTTCCAAATATCACTTTTCCAATTCCACAAGAACAGTCTTAGCAAAACTCTTCTTGAGGGGAAAGCTGTAACTCTGTGAGATGAATTAAAACAACACAAAGCAGTTTCTCAGACAGCTTCTTTCCAGTTTTTAACTGAAGATATTTCCTTTTTCACCAAAGCCCTCTATGGGCTTCCAAATATCACTTTGCAAATTCCACAAGAACAGCCTTAGCGAAAGGCTTCTTGAAGGGAAAGCTGTAACTCAGAAAACTTCTTTCCCGTTTTTAACGGAAGATATTTCGTTTTTCACCATAGCACTCTACGGGCTTCGAAAAACACTTTGCAAATTCCACAAGAACAGCCTTAGCGAAAGGCTTCTTGAAGGGAAAGCTGTAACTCTGTGAGATGAATTAACAGAACACAAAGCAATTTCTCAGAAAGTTTCTTTCCATTTTTTAACGGAAGATTTTTCCTTTTTCACTACAGCCCTCTATGGTGTCCCAAATATCACTTTGCAAATTCCACAAGAACAGTCTTAGGGAAAGTCCTCTTGACGAGAAAGCTGTAACACTGTGAGATGAATTAACAGAAAACAAAGCAGTGTCTCAGAAAGCCTCTTGGCAGATTTAACGGAAGATATTTCCTTTTTCACCATCGCCCTATAAGGGGTTACAAATATCCCTTTGCAAATTACACAAGAACAGTCTTAGCGAAAGGCTTCTGGATGGGAAGGCTGTAATTCTGTGAGATGAATTAATAGAACACAAAGCAGTTTCTCAGAAAGCTTCTTTCCAGTTTGTAACGGAAAATATTTCCATTTTCACCATCGCCCACTATGGGCTTCCAAATATCACTTTGCAAATTCCACAAGAACAGTCTTAGTGAAAGGCTTCGTGAGGGGAAAGCAGTAACTCTGTCAGATGAATTAACAGAACATGAAACAGTTTCTCAGAAAGTTTCTTTCCAGTTTTTAACGGAAGATATTTCCTTTTACACCATGGCGCTCTATGGGCTTCCAAATATCACTTTGCCAATTCCACAAGAACAGTCTTAGCGAAAGGCTTGTTTAGGCGAAATCTGTAACTCTGCGAGATGAATTAACAGAACACACAGTAGTTTCTCAGAAAGCTTCTTTCCAGTTTTTAACGGAAGATATTACTTTTTTCACCGTAGCCCTCTAAGGGCTTCCAAATATCACTTTGCAGATTCCACAAGAACAGTCTTAGTGAAAGGCTTCTTGAGGTTATAGCTGTAACTCGGTGAGATGAATTAACCGAACACAAAGCAATTTCTCAGAAAGCTTCTTTCCAGTTTTTTACGGAGGATATTTCCTTTTTCACTAAAGCCCTGTATGGTCTTCCAAATATCACTTTGAAAATTCCAGAAGAACAGTCTTAGCGAAAGGCTTCTTGAGGGGAAAGCAGTAACTCTGTGAGATGAATTAACAGAAAACAAAGCAGTTTCTCAGAAAGCATCTTTCCAGTTTTTAATGGAAGATATTTCCTTTTTCACCATAACCCTCTATTGGCTTCCAAATATCACTTTGCTAAAGTCACAAGAACACTCTTAGTGAAAGGGTTCTTGATGGTAAAGCAGTAACTGTGTGAGATGAATTAATAGAACACAAAGCAGTTTCTCAGAAAGCTTCTTTCCAGTTTTTAACTGAAGATATTTCCTTTTTCACCATAGCCCTGTACGGGCTTCAAAATATCAGTTTGCAAATTCCACAAGAACAATCTTAGCAAAAGGCTTCTTGAGGGGAAAGCAGTAACTCTGTGCGATGAATTAACATAACACAAAATAGTTTCTCAGAAATTTTCTTTCCAGTATTTAACGGAAGATATTTACTTTTACACCGTAGCCCTCTATGGGCTTCCAAATATCACTTTGACAATTCCACAAGAACAGTCTTAGCGAAAGGCTTCTTGAGGGGAAATCTGTAACTCTGCGAGATGAATTAACAGAACACAAAGTAGTTTCTCAGAAAGCTTCTTTCCGGTTTTGAACGGAAAATATTTCCTTTTTCGCCATAGTCCTCCATGGACTTCCAAATATCTCTTTGCAAATTCCACAAGAACAGTCTTAGCTAAAGGCTTCTTGAGGGGAAAGCTGTAACTCTGTGAGATGAATTAACAGAACACAAAGCAGTTTCTCAGACAGCTTCTTTCCGGTTTTTAACTGAAAATATTCATTTTTCACCATAGACCTCTATCGGCTTCCAAATATCACTTTTCCAATTCCACAAGAACAGTCCTAGCAAAACTCTTCTTGAGGGGAAAGCTGTAACTCTGTGAGATGAATTAAAACAACACAAAGCAGTTTCTCAGACAGCTTCTTTCCAGTTTTTAACTGAAGATATTTCCTTTTTCACCAAAGCCCTCTATGGGCTTCCAAATATCACTTTGCAAATTCCACAAGAACAGCCTTAGCGAAAGGCTTCTTGAAGGGAAAGCTGTAACTCAGAAAACTTCTTTCCCGTTTTTAACGGAAGATATTTCCTTTTTCACCATAGCACTCTAAGGGCTTCCGAAAATCACTTTGCAAATTCCACAAGAACAGCCTTAGCGAAAGGCTTCTTGAAGGGAAAGCTGTAACTCTGTGAGATGAATTAACAGAACACAAAGCAATTTCTCAGAAAGTTTCTTTCCATTTTTTAACGGAAGATTTTTCCTTTTTCACTACAGCCCTCTATGGGGTCCCAAATATCACTTTGCAAATTCCACAAGAACAGTCTTAGGGAAAGTCCTCTTGACGAGAAAGCTGTAACACTGTGAGATGAATTAACAGAAAACAAAGCAGTGTCTCAGAAAGCTTCTTGGCAGTTTTTAACGGAAGATATTTCCTTTTTCACCATCGCCCTATAAGGGCTTACAAATATCCCTTTGCAAATTACACAAGAACAGTCTTAGCGAAAGGCTTCTGGATGGGAAAGCTGTAATTCTGTGAGATGAATTAACAGAACACAAAGCAGTTTCTCAGAAAGCTTCTTTCCAGTTTTCAACTGAAGATAATTCCTTTTTCACCATAGCACTTTAAGGGCTTCCGAATATCACTTTGCAAATTACACAAGAACAGCCTTAGGGAAAAGCTTCTTGAGGGGAAAGCTGTAACTCTGTGAGATGAATTAACAGAACACAAAGCAGTTTCTCAGACAGCTTCTCTCCTGTTTTTAACTGAAAATATTTTCTTTTTCACCATAGCCCTCTATGGGCTTCCAGGTATCATTTTCCAAATTCCACAAGAACAGCCTTAGCGAAAGGCTTCTTGAAGGGAAAGCTGTAACTCTATGAGATGAATTAAGAGAACACAAAATATTTTCTCAGAAAGCTTCTTTAAACTTTCTAACGGAAGATATTTCTTTTTCACCATAGCCCTCTAGGGGCTTCCACATATCACTTTGCAAGTTTCACAACAAAAGCCTTAATGAAAGGCTTCTTGAGGGGAAAGCTGTAACTCTGTGAGATGAATTAACAGAGCACAAAGCAGTTTCTCAGAATGCTTCTTTTAAGTTTTTATCTTAGGATATTTCCTTTTTCACCATAGTCCTCTAAGGTCTTCCATATATCACTTTGCAAATTCCACAAGAACAGTCTTGCCACGTGACTTCATGAGGGGAAAGCTGTACCTCTGTGAGTAGAATTAAGAGAACACAAAACTGTTTCTCAGTAAGCTTCTTTACAGTTTGTAAAGGAAGATATTTCCTTTTTCACCATAGCCCTCTAGGGGCTTCCAAATATCACTTTCCAAATTCCACAAGAACAACCTTAGCGAAAGGTTTCTTGAAGGGAAAGCTGTAACTCTGTGAGATGAATTTAGAGAACACAAACAGTTTCTAAGAAAGCTTCTTTCCAGTTTTTTACGAAAGATATTTTCTTTTTCACCATAGCCCTCTAAGAGCTTCCAAATATCTCTTTGCAAATTCCACACATACAGTCTTAGCAAAAGGCTACTTGAGGGGAAAGCTTTAACTCTGTGGGTTGATTTAACAGAACACAAAGCAGTTTTTCACAAAGCTTCCTTCCAGTTTTTAACGGAAGATAATTCCTTTTTCACCATAGCCCTCTATGGTCTTCGAAATATCACTTTGCAAATTGCACAAGAAAATTCTTAGCGATAGGATTCTAGAGGGGAAAGCAGTAACTCTGTGAGATGAATTAACAGAACACAAAGTAGTTTCTCAGAATGCTTCTTTCCAGTTTTTAACAGAAGATATTTCCTTTTCGCCATAGCCTTCAGTGGGCTTCAAATATCACTTTGCAAATTCCACATGAACAGTCTTTGCGAAAGGCTTCTAGAAGGGAAAGCTGTAACTCTGTGAGAGGAATTAACAAACACAAAGCAGTTTCTCTGAAAGCTTCTTTCCAGTTTTTTACGAAAGATAATTCCTTTTTCTCCATAGCCCTCCATGGGCTTCCAAATATCTCTTTGCAAATTCCAAAAATACAGTCTTAGCAAAAGGCTTCTTGAGGGTAAAGCTGTAACTCTGTGAGATCAATTAACAGAACACAAAGCAGTTTCTCCGAAAGCTTCTTTCCAGTTTTTAAAGGAAGATATTTCCTTTTTCACCATAGCCCTCTATGGGCTTCCAAATATCACTTTGAAAATTCCACAAGGACAGTCGTAGCGAAAGGCTTCTTGCGGAGAAATCTCTTACTCTGTGAGATGAATTAACAGAACACAAAGCAGTCTCTCAGAAAGCTTCTTTCCAGTTTTTAACAGAAGATATTTCCATTTTCAACATAGCCCTCTATGGGCTTCAAAATATCACGTTGCCAATTCCACAAGAACAGCCTTAGCGAAAGGCTTCTTGAAGGGAAAGCTGTAACTCTGTTACAAGAATTAACAGAGCACAAAGCAGTTTCTCAGAAAGCTTCTTTTCAGTTTTTAACTTAGGATATTTCCTTTTTCACTGAAGCCCTCTATGGGCTTCCAAATATCACTTTGAAAATTCCCCAAGAACAGTCTTAGCGAAAGGCTTCTTGACTGGAAAGGTGTAAATCTGTGAGATGAATTAACAGAACACAAAGCAGTTTCTCAGAAAGCTTCTTTCCAGTTTTTAACGGAAGATATTTCCTTCTTCACCATAGCCCTCTATGGGCTTCCAAATATCCCTTTGCCAATTCCACAAGAACAGTCTTAGCGAAAGGCTTCTTGTGTGGCAAGCTGTAACTCTGTGAGATGAATTAACAGAACACAAAGTAGATTCAAAGAAAGCTTCTTTCCAGTTTTTAACGGAAGATATTTACTTTTTCACCATAACCCTCTATGGGATTCCTAATATCACTTTGCATATTCCACAACAATAGTCTCAGCGAAAGGCTTCTTGATGGGAACACAAAAACTCTTTGAGATGAATTAACAGAACATAAAGCAGTTTCTCAGAAACCTTCTTTACCGTTTTTAACGGAAGATATTTTCATTTTCACCATAAACCTCTATGGGTTTCCAAAAATCACT
The DNA here is from genome assembly GCF_047675955.1 of Chlorocebus sabaeus. Lineage (NCBI taxonomy): Eukaryota > Metazoa > Chordata > Mammalia > Primates > Cercopithecidae > Chlorocebus > Chlorocebus sabaeus. The sequence continues at coordinate 52,210 of NW_027327597.1, forward strand.
TTCCAAACACCACAAGGACAGCCTTAGCGAAAGGCTACTTGAAGGAAAAGCTGTAACTCTGTGAGATGAATTAACAGAACACAAAGCAGTTTCTCAGAAAGCTTCTTTCCAGTTTTTAATGGAAGATATTTCCTTTTTCACCAAAGCCCTCTATGGGCTTCCAAATATCACTTTGAAAATTCCACAAGAAAAGTCTTAGCCAATGGCTTCTTGAGGGGAATGCTGTAACTCTGTGAGATGAATTAACAAAACAAAAAGCAGTTTCTCAGACAGCTTCCTTCCAGTTTTTAACGGAAAATATTTCCTTTTTCACCATACCCTCTATGGTCTCCCAAATATCACTTTGCAAATTCCACAAGAACAGTCTTTGCGAACGACTTACTGAGGGCAAAGCTGTAACTTGCTGAGATGAATTAACAGAACCCAAAGCAGTTCCTCAGAAAGCTTCTTTCCAGTTTTTAACGGAAGATATTTCCTTTTTCACCGTAGACCTCTATCGGCTTCCAAATATCACTTTGCAAATTCCACAAGAACAGACTTAGCGAAAGGCTTTTTTGAATGCAAAGCTGTAACTCTCTGAAATGAATTGACAGAACACATAGGAGTTTATCAGAAAGATTCTTTCCAGTTTTTAGCTGAAGATATTTCCTTTTTCACCATAGACTTCTATGGGCATCCAAATATCCCTTTGCAAATTCCACAAGAACAGCCTTAGGGAAAGACTTCTTGAAGGGAACGCTGTAACTCTGTGAGATGAATTAACAGAACACAAAGCAGTTTCTCAGAAAGCTTCTTTCCAGTTTTTAACGGAAGATATTTCCTTTTTCAATATAGCAGTCTAAGGGCTTCCAAATATCACTTTGCCAATTCCACAAGAACAGCCTTAGCGAAAGGCTTCTAGAAGGTAAAGATGCAACTCTGTGAGATGAATTAACAGAATACAAAGCAGTTTCACAGAAAGCTTCTTTCCAGTTTTTAACGGAAGATATTTCCTTTTTCACCATAGCCTTCTATGGTCTTCCAAATATCACTTTGCAAATTCCACAGGAACCGTCTTAGCGAAAGGCTTCTTGAGGGTAAAGCTGTAACTCTGTGAGATGAAATAACAGAACACAAAGCGGTTTCTCAGAAAGCTTCTTTCCAGTTTTTAACTGAAGATATTTCCTTATTCACCGTAGCCCTAAAAGGGTTTCCAAATATCACTTTGCCAATTCCACAAGAACAGTCTTAGCGAAAGGTTTCTAGAGGGGATACCTCTTCCTCGGTGAGATGAATTAAAAGAAAACAAAGCAGTTTCTCAGAAAGCTTCCTTCCAGTTTTTAACGGAAGATATTTCCTTTTTCACCATACCCCTCTGTGGGTTTCCAAATATCAATTTGCAAATTCCACAAGAACAGTTTTAGCGAAAGACTTCTTGAGGGGAAAGCTGTAACTTTGTGAGGTGAATTAACAGAACACAAAGCAGTTTCTCAGAAAGCTTCTTTACAGTTTTTAACTGAAAATATTTTCTTTTTCACATTAGCCCTCTATGGGCTTCCAAATATCACTTTCCAAATTCCACAAGAACAGTCTTTGCGAAAGGCTTCTTGAGGGGAAAGCTGCAACTCTGTGAGATGAATTAACAGATCACAAAGCAGTTTCTCAGAAAGCTTCTTTCCACTTTTTCACTGAAGGTATTTCCTTTTTCACTATAGCCCTCTATGGGCTTCCAAATAATCTTTAGAAATTTTACAAGAACAGTCTTACCGAAAGGCTTCTTGAGGGGAAAGATGTAACTCTGTGAGATGAATTAACAGAACACAAAGCAGTTTCCCAGAAAGCTTCTTTCCAGTTTTTAACGGAAGATATTTCCTTTTTCACCATAGCCTTCTATGGGCTTCCAAATATCACTTTGCCAACTCCACAAGAAGAGCCTCAGCGAAAGCTTCTTGAAGGTAAAGATGCAACTCTGTGAGATGAATTAACAGAACACAAAGCAGTTTCTCAGAAAGCTTCTTTCCGGTTTTTAACGGAAGATATTTCCTTTTTCACCATAGCCCACTATGGGCTTCGAAATATCACTTTGCAAATTCCACAAGAACAGCCTTAGGAAAAGGTTTCTTGAGGGGAGAGATGTAACACTGTGAGATGAATTCACAGAACACAAAGCAGTTTCTCAGAAAGCTTCTTTCCAGTTTTTTACGGAAGATATTTCCTTTTTCACCGTAGCCCTCTATGGGCTTCCAAATATCACTTTGAAATTCCACAAGAACAGTCTTAGTGAAAAGCTTCTTGAGGGAGAAACTGTAACTCTGTGAGATGAATTAACAGAACACAAAGCAGTTTCTCAGAAAGCTTCTTTCCAGTTTTTCACTGAAGCTATTTCCTTTTTCACCGTAGTCCTCTATGGGCTTCCAAATAAAATTTACAAATTGCACAAGAACAGTGTTAGCGAAAGGCTTCTTGAGGGGAAAGCTGTAACTCTGGACATGAATTAACAGAAAACAATGCAGTTTCCCAGAAGCTTGTTTCCAGTTTTTAACGGAAGATATTTCCTTTTTCACCACAGCCCTCTATGGGCTTCCAAATATCAATTTGCAAATTCCACAAGTACAGCCTTAGCAAAAGGCTTTTTGAAGGGAAAGGTGTAACTCTGTGAGATGAATTAGCAGAACACAAAGCAGTTTCTCAGAAAGCTTCTTTCCAGTTTTTAACGGAAGATATTTCCTTTTTCACTGTAGCCCTCTATGGGCTTCCAAATATCACTTTGCCAATTCCACAAGAACAGCCTTAGCGAAAGGCTTCTTGAAGGGAAAGATGTAACTATGTGAGACGAATTTACAGAACAGAAAGCAGTTTCTCAGAAAGCCTCTTTCCAGTTTTGAACGGAAGATATTTCCTTTTTCACCATAGCCCTCTATGGGCTTCCAAATATCACTTTCCATATTCCACAAGAACAGTCTTAGCGAGGGACTTCTTGAGGGGAAAGCTGTAACTCTGTGAGATGAATTAACAGAACACAAAGCCGTTTCTCAGAAAACTTCTTTCCGGTTTTAAAGGAAGATATTTCCTTTTTCACGTTAGCCCTCTATGGGCTTCCAAGTATCACTTTGCAATTTCCTCATGAACAATCTTAGCGAAAGGCTTCTTGAGGGGAAAGCTGTAACTCTGTGAGATGAATTAACAGAACACAAAGCAGTTTCTCAGAAAGCTTCTTTCCAGTTTTTAACTGAACATATTTCCTTTTTCACCCTAGCCGACTATGTGCTTCCAAATATCACTTTGCCAATTCCACAAGCACAGTCTTAGCGAAAGGCTTCTTGAGGAGAAAGCTGTAACTCTGTGACATGAATTAACAGAACACAAAGCAGTTTCTCAGAAAGCTTCTTTCCAGTTTTTATCAGAAGTTATTTCCTTTTTCACCCTAGCCCTCTATGGGCTTACGAATATCACCTTGCAAATTCCACAAGAGCAGCCTCAGCGAAAAGCTTCTTGAGGGGAAGCTGTAACTCGGTGAGATGAATTAACAGAATACAAAGCAGTTTCCCTGAAAGATTCTTTCCAGTTTTTAACGGAAGATATTTCCTTTTTCACCGTAGCACTCTATGGGCTTCCGAATATCCCTTTCAAAATTCCACAAGAATATTCTTAGCGAAAAGCTTCTTGAGAGGAAATCTGTAACTTTGTGAGATGAATTAACAGAACACAAAGCAGTTTCTCAGAAATCTTCTTTCCAGTATTTAACTGAAGATATATCCTTTTCCACCATAGCCCTATATCGGCTTCCAAATATAACTTTGCAAATTACACAAGAACAGTCTTAGCGAAAGGCTTCTTGACAGGAATATTGTAACTCTCTGAGATGAATTAACAGAACACAAAGCCGTTTCTCAGAAAGCTTCCTTCCAGTTTTTAACGGAAATTATTTCCTTTTTCACCAGAGCCCTCTATGGGCTCCCAAATATCACTTTGCAAATTCCACAAGAACAGTCTTAGCGAAAGGCTTTTTAGGGGAAACCTGTAACTCTGTCATATAAATTAACAGAACACAAAGCAGTTTTCCAGAAAGCTTCTCTCCGGTTTTTAAGGGGAGATATCTCCTTTTTCACCATAGCCCACTATGGCCTTCCAAGTATCACTTTACAAATTCCGCAAGAACAGTCTTCGCGAAGGGATTGTTGAGAGGAAAGCTGAAACTCTCTGACATGAATTAACAGAACACAAAGCAGTTTGCCAGAAAGCTTCTTTCCAGTTTTTACCTGAAGACAATTCCTTTTTCACCAAAGCCTTCTCTGGGCTTCCAAATATCACTTTCCAATTTCCACAAGAACACCCTTAGAGAAAGGCTTCTTGAAGGGCAAGCTGTAACTCTCTGAGATGAATTAACAGAACACAAAGCAGTTTTCAGAACCTTCTTTCCAGTTTTTAACGGAAGATATTTCCTTTTTCAATATAGCAGTCTAAGGGCTTCCAAATATCACTTTGCCAATTCCACAAGAACAGCCTTAGTGAAAGGCTTCTTGAAGGTAAAGATGCAACTCTGTGAGAATAATTAACAGAACACAAAGCAGTTTCTCAGAAAGCTTCTTTCCAGTTTTTAATGGAAGATATTTCCTTATTCACCGTAGCCCTCTAAGGGTTTCCAAATATCACTTTGCCAATTCCACAAGAACAGTCTTAGCGAAAGGTTTCTAGAGGGGATACCTCTTACTCTGTGAGATGAACTAAGAGAAAACAAAGCAGTTTCTCAGAAAGCTTCTTTCCAGTTTTTAACGGAAGATATTTCCTTTTTCGCCATAGCCCTCTATGGGATTCCAAATATCACTTTTCAAATTTCACAAGAACAGCCTTAGCTCAAGGCTTCCTGAAGGGAACGCTGTAACTCTGTGAGATGAATTAACAGAACACAAAGCAGTTTCTAAGAAAGCTTCTTTACAGTTTTTACCTGAAGATATTTCCTTTTTCACCATAGCCCTCTATGTGCTCCCAAATATCACTTTGCAAATTCCAAAAGAACAGTCTTAGCGATAGGCTTTTGGAGGCAAAAGCTGTAACTCTCTGACATGATTTAACAGAACACAAAGCAGTTTTTCAGAAAGCTTCCTTACAGTTTTAAACAGAAGATATTTCCTTTTTCAACACAGCCCTCTATGGGCTTCCAAATATCTCTTTGCAAATTCCACAAGAACAGTCTTAGCGAAAGGCTTGTTGAGGGGGGAAGCTGTAACTCTGTGAGACGAATTAAAAGAACACAAAGCAGTTGATCAGAAAGCTTCTATCCAGTTTTTAACGGAAGATATTTCCTTTTTCACCATAGACCTCTATGGGCTTCCAAATATCACTTTGTAAATTCCACAAGAACATTCTTTGCGAAAAGCTTCTTGAGGGGAATGCAGTAACTCTGTGAGATGAATTAAGAGAACACAAAGCAGTTTCTCAGAGAGATTCATTCCAGTTCTTAACTGGAGATATTTCCTTTTTCACCATAGCCCTGTATGGGCTTCCAAATATCACTTTGCCAATTCCACAAGAACAGTCTTAGCGAATGGCTTCTTGAGGGGAAAGCTGTAATTCTGTGAGATGAATTAACAGAACACAAAGCAGTTTCTCAGAAAGCTTCTTTCCAGCTTTTAACTGAACATATTTCCTCTTTTACCATTGCCCTCTATGGGCTTCCAAATATCACTTTGCCAATTCCACAAGAACAGTCTTAGAGAAAGACTTCTTGAGGGGAAAGCTCTAATTGTGTGAGATCAATTAACAGAACACAAAGCAGTTTCTCAGAAAACTTCCTTCCAGTTATTAACTGAAGATATTTCTTTTTCACCATTGCCCTGCATGGACTTCCAAAATATCACCTTGCAAATTCCAAAAAACTGTCTAAGAGAAAGGCTTCCTGAGGGTAACGGTGTAACTCTGGGAGATGAATTAACAGAACAGAAAGCAGTTTCTCAGACAGCTTCCTTCCAGTTTTTAACTGAAGATATTTCCTTTTTCACCATAGCCTTCTCTGGGCTTCGAAAGATCTCTTTGCAAATTCCAGAAGAACAGACTTAGCGAAAGGCTTCTTGAGGGGAAAAATGTAACTGTGTGAGATGAATTAACAGAACCTAAAGCAGTTTCTCAGAAAGCTTCCTTCCAGTTTTTAACTAAAGATATTTCCTTTTTCACTGTAGCCCTCTATGGGCTTCGAAATATCTCTTTGCAAATTCCACAAGAACTGTCTTCGCGAAAGGCTTCTTGAGGGGAAAGGTGTAACTCTGTTGCATGAATTAACAGTACACAAAGCAGTTTCTCAAACGGCTGCTTTCCAGGTTTTAACTGAAGATATTTCCTTTTTCCCCATAGGCCTCTATGGACTTCCAAATATCACTTTTCAAATTCCACCAGAACAGACTTAGCGAAAGGCTTCTTGAAAGGAAAGCTGTAAGTCTGTGAGATGAATTAACAGAACACTAAGCAGTTTCTCAGAAAGCTTCTTTCCAGTTTTCAACGGAAGATATTTCCTTTTTCACCATAGCCCCCTATGGTTTTCAAAATATCACTTTGCAAATTCCACGAGAAGAGTCTTAGCGAAAGGCTTCTTGAGGGGAAAGCTGTAACTCTGTGAGATGAATTAACAGAACACAAATCAGTTTCTCAGAAAGATTCTTTCCCGTTTTTAACGGAAGATATTTCCTGTTTCACCGTAGCCCTCTATGGGCTTCCAAATAACACTTTGCAAATTCCACAAGAAGAGTCTTACCGAAACATTCCTTCATGGAGAAGCTGTATCTCTGTGAGAAGAATTAACAGAACACATAGCAGTTTCTCAGAAAGCTTCTTTCCAGTTTTTAACGGAAGATATTTCCTTTTTCACCGAAGCCCTCTATGGGCTTCCAAATATCACTTTGCAAATTCCACATGAACAGTCTTACCGAAAGGCTTCTTCAGGGGAAAGCTGTAACTCGGTGAGATGAATTAACAGAACACAAAGCAGTTTCTCAGAGAGCTTCTTTCCTGTTATTAACTGAAGATATTTCCTTTCTCACCATAGCCCCCTATGGGCTTCCAAATATCACTTTCCAAACTCCACAAGAACAGCCGTAGCGAAAGGCTTGTTGAGGTAAATCTGTAACTCTGTGAGATGCATTAAAAGAACACAAAGCAGTTTCTCAGAAAGTTTCTTTCCAGTTTTTATCAGAAGATATTGCCTTTTTCACCATAGCCCTCTAAAGGCTTCCAAATATCACTTTGCCAATTCCACAGTAACAGTCTTAGCGAAAGACTTCTTGAAGGGAAAGCTGTAATTCTGTGAGATGAATTAACAGAACAAAAAGTAGTTTCTCAGAAATATTTTTTCCAGTTTTTATCGGAAGATATTTCCTTTTTCACCATAGCCCTCTATGGGCTTCCAAATATCACTTTGTAAATTCCACAACAACTGTCTTAGCGAAACGCTTCTTGAGGGGAAAGCTGTAACACTGTAACATGAATTAACAGAACACCAAGCAGTTTCTCAGAAAGCTTCTTTCCAGTTTTTAGCTGAAGATATTTCCTTTTTCCCCATAGCCCTCTAAGGGCTTCCAAATATCACTGTGCAAATTCCACAAGAACAGCCTTAGCGAACGGCTTCTTGAAGGGAAAGCTGTAACTCTGTTAGATGAATCAACAGAACACAAAGCAGTTTCTCAGACAGCTTCTTTCCAGTTTTTAAAGGAAGATATTTCCTTTTTCACCATAGCCCTCTAAGGGCTTCCAAATATCACTTTGCAAATTCCACAAGAACAGTCTTACCGAAAGGCTTCTTGAGGGGAAAGCAGTAATGCTGTGAGATGAATTAACAGAACACAAAGCAGTTTCTCAGAAGTTTCTTTCCAGTTTTAACTGAAGATATTTCCTTTTTCACCATAGCCCTCTAGGGGCTTCCAAATATCACTTTGCAAATTCAACAAGAACAGTCTTAGAGAAAGGCTTCTTGAGGGGAAAGTTCTAACTCTGTGAGATGTACTAACAGAACACAAGGCAGTTTCTCAGAAAGCTTCATTCCAGTTTTTAACTGGAGATATTTCCTTTTTCACCATAGGCCTCTATGGGCTTCCAAATATCACTTTCCAAATTCAACAAGAACAGACTTAGCGAAGGGCTTCTTGAAGGGAAAGCTGTAATTCTGTGAGATGAATTAACAGAACACAATGCAGTTTCTCAGAAAGCTTCTTTCCAGTTTTCTACGGAAGATATTCCCTTTTTCACCTTTGCCCTCTAAATTCTTCCAAATATCACTTTTCACATTCCACAAGAACAGTCTTAGCGAAAGACTACTTGAGGGGAAAGATGTAACTCTGTGAGATGAAATAACGGAACACAAAGAAATTTCTCAGATAGCATCTTTCCTGTTTTTAACGGAAGATATTTCCTTTTTCAGCATAGCCCTCTATGGGCTTTCAAATATCACTTTCCAAATTCCACAAGAACAGTCTTAGTGAAAGGCTTCTTGAGGGTAATGCTGTAACTCTGTGAGATGAATTAACAGAACACATAGCAGTTTCTTAGACAGCTTCTTTCCAGTTTTTAACTGATGTTGTTTCCTTTTTCACAATTGCCCTCTAAGGCCTTCCAAATATCACTCTTCAAATTCCACAAGAACAGTCTTAGCGAAAGGCTTCTTGAGGGGAAAGCTGTAACTCTTTGACATCAATTCACAGAACACAAAGCGGTTTCTCAGAAAGCTTCTTTCCAGTTTTTAACTGAACATATTTCCTTTTTCACCATTGCCCTCTAAGGGCTTCCAAATATCACTCTTCAAATTCCAAGAGAACAGTCTTAGCGAAAGGCTTCTTGAGGGGAAAGCTGTATCTCTGTGAGACGAATTAACAGAACAGAGTGCAGTTTCTCAGAAACCTTCTTTGCAGTTTTTAACTAAAGATATTTCCATTTTCACCATAGCCCTCTTTGGGCTTCCAAATATCACTTTTCCAATTCCACAGGAACAGCCTTATCGAAAGGCTTCTTGAGGGGGAAGCTGTAACTCTGTGAGATGAATTAAGAAAACACAAAGCTCTTTCTCAGAATGCTTCTTTTCAGTTTTTTCCTTAGGATATTTCCTTTTTCAGCATAGCCTTCTATGGTCTTCCAAATATCACATTGCAAATTCCATAATAACAGTCTTAGCGAAATGACTCTTGAGGGGAAAGCTGTAACTCTGTGAGATGAATAAACAGAACACAAAGCAATTTCTCAGAAAGCTTCTTTACACTTTTTAACGGAAGATATTTCTTTTTTCTCCGTAGCCCTCTATGGGCTTCCAAATATTACTTTGCAAATTCCAGAAGAGCAGCCTTTGCGAAAGGCTTCTTGAAGGGAAAGTTGTAACTCTGTGAGATGAATTAACCGAACACAAAGCAGTTTCTCAAAAAGCTTCTTTCCAGTTTTAAGCAGAAGATATTTCCTTTTTCACCACAGCCCTCTATGAGCTTCCAAATATCACTTTGCAAATTCCACAAGAACAGTCTTAACGAAAGGCTTCTTGAGGAGAAAGCTGTAACTCTGTGAGATGAATTAACAGAACAGAGTGCAGTTTGTCAGAAAGCTTCTTTCCAGTTTTTAACTGAAGATATTTCCTTTTTCACCATTGCCCTCTATGGGATTCCAAATATCACTTTTCAAATTCCAAAAGAACAGTCTTAGCGACAGGCTTCTTGAAGGGAAAACTGTAACTCTGTGAGATGAATTAACAGAACAGAATGCAGTTTGTCAGAAAGCTTCTTTCCAGTTTTTAACTGAAGATATTCCTTTTTCACCACAGCCCTCTATGGGTTTCCAAATATCGCTTTGCAAATTCCACAAGAACAGTCTTAGTGAACGGCTTCTTGAGTGGAAAGATGTAACTCTGTAAGATGAAATAACAGAACAGAGTGCAGTTTCTCAGAAAGCTTCTTTCCAGTTTTAAACTGTAGATGTTTCCTTTTTCACCATTGCCCTCTATTGGCTTCCAAATATAACCCTTCAAATTCCAAAAGAACAGTCTTAGCGAAAGGCTTCTTGATGCAAAAGATGTAACTCTGTGACATGAATTAACAGAACACAGAGCAGTTTCACCGAAAGCTTGTATCCAGTTTTTAACTGAAAATATTTCCTTTTTCACCGTTGCCCTGTATGGGCTTCCAAATATCACTTTTCAAATTCCACAAGAACAGTCTTAGCGAAAGGCTTCTTGAGGGGAAAGCTGAAACTCTGTGGGACGAATTAACAGAACAGAGTGCAGTTTCTCAGAAAGCTTCTTTCCAGATTTTAACTGAAGATATTTCCTTTTTCACCATAGCCCTCTATGGGCTTCCAAATATCGCTTTGCAAATTCCACAAGAACCGTCTTAGCGAACGGCTTCTTGAGGGGAAAGATGTAACTCTGTGATATGAATTAACAGAACAGAGTGCAGTTTCTCAGAAAGCTTCTTTCCAGTTTTAAACTGAAGATGTTTCTTTTTCACCATTGCCCTGTACGGACTTCCAAATATCACCATTCAAATTACACAAGAACAGTCTTAGCGAAAGGCTTCTTGTGTGGAAAGCTGTAACTCTGTGAGATGAATTCACAGAACACAAAGCAGTTTCTCAGAAAGCTTCTTTCCAGTTTTTAACTGAAGATATTTCCTTTTTCACCATTGCCCTGTATGGGCTTCCAAATATCACTCTTCAAATTCCACAAGAACAGTCTTAGCGAAAGGCTTCTTGAGGGGAAAGCTGTAACTCTGTGACATGAATTCACAGAGCACAGAGCAGTTTCCCCAAAAGCTTCTTTCCAGTTTTTAACTGAAGATATTTCTTTTTTCACCATTGCCCTCTATGGGCTTCCAAATATAACTATTCAAATTCCACAAGAACAGTCTTAGCGAAAGGCTTCTTGAGGGGAAAGCTGTAACACTGTGAGATGAATTCACAGACACAAAGCAGTTTCTTAGAAAGATTCCTCCCAGTTTTTAATGGAAGATATTTCCTTTTTCACTGAAGCCCTCTATTGGCTTACAAATATCACTTTTCCAATTCCACAAGAACAGCCTTATCAAAAGGCTTCTTGAGGGGAAAGCTGTAACTCTGTGAGATGAATTAAGAGAACAGAAAGCTGTTTCTCAGAATGCTTCTTTTCAGTTTTTAACTGAAGATATTTCCTTTTTCACCATTGCCCTGTATGGGCTTCCAAATATCACTCTTCAAATTCCACAAGAACAGTCTTAGCGAAAGGCTTCCTGAGGGGAAACCCGTAACTCTGTGACATGAGTTCACAGAGCACAGAACAGGTTCCCCAAAAGCTTCTTTCCAGTTTTTAAATGAAGATATTTCCTTTTTCACAATTGCCCTCTATGGGCTTAAAATATCACTTTTCAAATTCCAGAGGAACAGTGTTTGCGAAAGGCTTCTTGAGGGGAAAGCTGTAACTCTGTGAGACGAATTAACAGAACAGAGTGCAATTTCTCAGAAAGCTTCCTTTCAGTTTTTAACTGAAGATATTTCCTTTTTCACCATAGCCCTCTATGGGCTTCCAAATATCGCTTTGCAAATTCCACAAGAACAGTGTTAACGAAAGGCTTCTTGAGGGGAAAGATGTAACTCTGTGAGATGAATTAACAGAAGACAGTGCAGTTTCTCAGAAAGCTTCTTTCCAGTTTTAACCTGAACATGTTTCCTTTTTCACCATTTCCCTCCATGGTCTTCCAAATATCACTGTTCAAATTCAACAAGAACAGTCTTAGCGAAAGGCTACTTGAGGTGAAAGCTGTAACTCTGTCTGATGAATTCACAGAACACAAAGCAGTTTCTCAGAAAGCTTCTTTCCAGTTTTTAACTGAAGATAATTCCTTTTTCACCATTGCCCTCTATGGGCTTCCAAATATCATTTTACAAATTCCACAAGAACCGTCTTAGCGAAAGGCTTCTTGAACGGAAAGTTGTAACTCTGTGAGATGAATTATCAGAACAGAGTGCAGTTTGTGAGAAAGCTTCTTTTCAGTTTTTAACTGAAGATATTTCCTTTTTCACCATAGCCCTTTATGGGCTCCCAAATATCGCTTTGCAAATTCCAGAAGAACAGTCTTAGCGAACGGATTCTTGAGGGGAAAGCTGTAACTCTGTGAGACGAATTAACAGAACAGAGTGCACTTTCTCAGAAAGCTTCTTTCCACTTTTAAACTGTCGATGTTTCCTTTTTCACCATTGCCCTCTATTGGCTTCAAAAAATCAATCTTCAAATTCCAAAAGAACAGCCTTAGCGAAAGGCTTCTTGAGGGGAAAGCTGTAACTCCGTAAGATGAATTAACAGAACAGAGTGCAGTGTGTCAGAAAGCTTCTTTTCAGTTTTTAACTGAAGATATTTCCTTTTACACCATTGCCCTCTATGGGATTCCAAATATCACTCTTCAAATTCCAAAAGAACAGTCTCAGAGTAAGGCTTCTTGAGGGGAAAGATGTAACTCCGTGAGTTGCATTAACAGAACAGAGTGCAGTTAGTCAGAAAGCTTCTTTTCACTTTTTAACTGAAGATATTTCCTTTTCCACCATTGCCCTGTAAGGGCTACCAAATATCACTCTTCAAATTCCACAACAACAGTCTTAGCGAAAGACTTCTTGATGGGAAAGCTGTAACTCTTTGAGATGAATTAACAGAACACAAATCAGTTTCTCAGAAATCTTCTTTCCAGTTTTTAACGGTAGATATTTCCTTTTTCACCATAGCCCTCTATGGGCTTCGAAATATCACTTTGCAAATTCCACAAGAATAGTCTTTGTGAAAGACTTCTTGAAGCGAAAGCTGTAACTCTGTTAAATGAATTAACAAATACAAAGGACTCTCTCAGAAAGCTTTTTCCAGTTTTTAATTGAAGATATTTCCTTTTTCTCCACAGCCCTCTATGGGCTTCCAAATATCACTTTGCAAATCCCACAAGAACAGTCTTAGCCAAAAGCTTCTTTAGGGGAAAGCTGTAACTCTGTGAGATGAATTAACAGAACACAGTTTCTCAGAAAGCTTCTTTCCAGATTTTAACTGAAGATATTTCCTTTTTCACCATAGCCCTCTATGGGCTTCCAAATATCACTTTGTAAATTTCACAAGAACAGACTTAGCGAAAGGCTCCTTGAGGGGAAAGCTGTAACTCGTTGAGATGTATCAACAAAACACACGGCAATTTCTCAGAATGCTTCTTTCCAGTTTTTAACGGAAGATATTTCCTTTTTCACCAAAGCTCTATATGGGCTTCCAAATATCACTTTGGAAATTTCACAAGAACAGTCTTAGTGAACGAATTATTGAGGGGAAGGCTGTAATTCTGTGAGATGAATGAGCAGAACACACAGCAATTTCTCAGAAAGCTTCTTTTCAGTTTTTATCTTAGGATATTTCCATTTTCACCATAGCCCTCTATGGGCTTCCAATATCACTTTGAAAATCCCACAGCAACAGTCTTAGCGAAAGGCTTCTGGAAGGGAAAGCTGTAACCCTGTAAGATGAAATAACAGAACACAAAGCAGTTTCTCAGAAAGCTTCTTTCCAGTTTTTAACGGAAGATATTTCCTTTTTCACCATAGCGCTCTATGGGCTTCCAAATATCACTTTGCAAATTCCACAAGAACAGCCTTAGTGTAAGGCTTCTAGAGGGAAAAGCTGTAATTCTGTGAGATGAATTAACAGAACACAAAGTAGTTTCTCAGAAAGCTTCTTTTCAGATTTTATCTTAGGCTATTTCCTTTTTCATCACAGCCCTCTATCGGCTTCAATATATCACTTTGAAAATTCCACAAGAACAGTCTTAGTGAACGGCTTTTTGAGAAGAAAGCTGTTAATCTGTGAGATGAATTAACAGAACACAAAGCAGTTTCCGAGAAACTTCTTTACAGTTTTTTTCTTAGGTAATTTCCTTTTTCACCATAGCCCTCTATGGGCTTCCAAATATCACTTTGCAAATTTCACAAGAACAGTCTTAGCGAAGCGCTTCTGGAGGAAAATGCTGTAACTCTGAGAGATGAATTAACAGAACACAAAGCTGTTTCTCAGAAATCTTCTTTCCAGTTTTTAACGGAACATATTTCCTTTTTCACCATAGCCCTCTATTTGCTTCCAAATATCACTTTACAATTTCCAGAAGAACAGTCTTTGCGGAGGGCTTCTGGAGGGGAAGGTTTTAACTCTGTGAGATGAATTAAGAAAACACAAAGCAGTTTCTCAGAAATCTTCTTTCCAGTTTTTAACGGAAGATATATCCTTTTTGACCATAGCCCTCTACGGGCTTCCAAATATCTCTTTGCAAACTCCACAAGAAAAGTTTTAGTGAAAGACTTCTTGAGGGGAAAGCTGTAACCCTGTGAGAAGAATTAACGGAATACAAAGCAGTTTCTCAGAAAGCTTCTTTTCAGTTTTCATCTTAGGATATTTCCTATTTCATCATAGCCCTCTACGGGATTCCAAATATCACTTTGCATATTCCACAACAACAGTGTTAGGGAAAGGGTTCTTGAGGGGAAAGCGGTAACTCTGTGAGATGAATTAAGAAAACAGAAAGCAGTTTCTCAGAAAATTTGTTTTCAGTTTTTTGTCTTAGGATATTTCCTTTTTCACCATCGCGCTCTAAGGGCTTTCAAATATTACTTTGCAGATTCACAAGAACAGCCTTAGCCAAACACTTCTTGAGGGGAAAGCTGTAACTGTGTGCGATGAATTAACGGAACACCAAGCAGTTTCTCAGTATGCTTCTTGCCAGTTTTTAACTGAAAATATTTCATTTTTCACCATAACCCTCTATAGGCTTCCAAACATCACTTTGAAAATTACACATGAACAGCCTTAGCGAAAGGCTTCTTGAGAGGAAAGCTGTAACTCTGTGAGATCAAATAACAAAACACAAAGCAGTTTCTCAGAAATCTTCTTTACAATTTTTAACTGAAGATATTTATTTCTTCACCATAGCCCTCTATGGGCTTCCAAATATCACTTTGCAAGAAAAACAAGAACAGCCTTCGTGGAAGGCTTCTTGAGGGGGAAGCTGTAACTCTGTGAGGTGAACTAACAGAACGCAAAGCAGTTTCTCAGAAAGCTTGTTTTCTGTTTTTATCTTAGGATATTTCCATTTTCACCATAGCCCTCTATTGGTTTCCAAATATCAGTTTGCAAATCCCACAAGAACAGTCTTAGGGTAGGGCTTCTTGAAGGGAAAGCTGTAATACTCTGAGATGAATTAACAGAACACAAAGCAGTTTCTCAGAAAGCTTCTTTCCAGTTTTTTACGGAATATATATCAATTTTCACCATAGCCCTCTATTGGATTCCAAAAGCTGTAACACTGTGAGATGAACTAACAAAACACAAAGCAGTTTATCATAAAGCTTCTTTTCGGTTTTTATCTTAGTATAGTTCCTTTTTCACCATAGCCCTCTATGGTCTTCCAAATATCACTTTGCAAATTTCACAAGAACTGTCTGAGTGAACGGCTTCTTGAGGGGAAAACTGTAACTATGTGAGATGAACTAACAGAACACAAAGCAGTTTCTCAGAAAGTTTCTTGCCAGTTTTTAACTGAAGATATTTCCTTTCTCACCATAGCCCTCTAAGGGCTTCAAAATATGCCTTTGCAAATTCCACAAGAACTGCCTTATTGAAAGGCTTCTTGAGGGGAAAGGTGTAACTCTCTGGGATGAATTAACAGAACACAAAGCAGTTTCTCACAAAGCTTCTTTTCAGTTTTTATCTTAGGATATTTCCTTTTTCAGCATAGCCCTCTATTGGTGTCCAAATATCACGTTGTAAATTCCACAAAACCGTCTTAGCGAAAGGCTTCTTGAGGAAAAGCTGTAACTCTCTGTGATGAATTTTAAAAAACACAAAGCAGTTTCTTAGAAAGATTCTTTCCAGTTTTTAACGGAAGATATATCCTTTTTCACCATAGCCCTCTATGGGCTTCCAAATATCACTTTGCAAATTCCACAAGAACAGTCTTAGATAAAAGTTTCTTAAAGGAAAAGCTTTAACTCTGTGAGATGAATAAACAGAACACAAAGCA
The DNA here is from genome assembly GCF_047675955.1 of Chlorocebus sabaeus. Lineage (NCBI taxonomy): Eukaryota > Metazoa > Chordata > Mammalia > Primates > Cercopithecidae > Chlorocebus > Chlorocebus sabaeus. The sequence continues at coordinate 68,211 of NW_027327597.1, forward strand.
GTTTCTCAGTAAGATTCCTTTGGGTTTTTATTTTAGGATATTTCCTTTTTCACCATAGCTCTCTATGGGCTTCCAAATATCACTTTGCAAATTCCACCAGAACAGTCTTAGCTAAAGGTTTCTTGAGGAGAAATTTGTCACACTGTGAGATGACTTAACAGAACCCAAAGCAGTCTCTCAGAAATCTTCTTTCCAGATTTTAATGGAAGATACTTCCTTTTACACCATAGCCTCCTATGGGCTTCCAAATATCACTTTTCAAATTCCACAAGATTAGCCTTAGCTAAAGGTTTCTTGAGGAGAAATTTGTAACACTGTGAGATGAATTAACAGAACACAAAGCAGTTTCTCAGAAAGCTTCTTGCCAGTTTTTCACGGAAGGTATTTCCTTTTTCACCATAGCCCTCTATGGGCTTCCAAATATCACTCTGCAAATTCCAAAAAAGCAGTCTTAGCGAAAGGCTTCTTGAGGGGAAAGCTGTAATTGTGTGACATGAATTAAGAGAATACAGGAGGCGGAGCAAGATGGCCGAATAGGAACAACTCCAGTCTCCAACTCCCAGTGCGAGCGACACAGAAGACCGGTGATTTCTGCATTTTCAACTGAGGTACTGGGTTCATTTCACTGGGGAGTGCCAGACGATCAGTGCTGGTCAGCTGCTGCAGCCCGACCAGCGAGAGCTGAAGCAGGGCGAGGCATTGCCTCACCTGGAAAGCGCAAGGGGAAAGGGAATCCCTTTTCCTAGCCAGGGGAACTGAGACACACAACACCTGGAAAATCGGGTAACTCCCACCCCAATACTGCGCTTTAAGCAAACAGGCACACCAGGAGATCATATCCCACACCTGGCCGGGAGGGTCCCACACCCACGGAGCCTCTCTCATTGCTAGCACAGCAGTCTGTGATCTACCGGCCAGGAAGCAGCGAGGCTGGGGGAGGGGCGCCCGCCATTGCTGAGGCTTAAGTAGGTAAACAAAGCTGCTGGGCGGATCACGAGGTCAGGAGATCGAGACCATCCTGGTTCACACGGTGAAACCCCGTCTCTACTAAAAAATACAAAAAACCAGCCGGGCGAGGTGGCGGGCGCCTGTAGTCCCAGCTACTCGGGAGGCTGAGGCCGGAGAATGGCGTGAACCCGGGAGGCGGAGCTTGCAGTGAGCTGAGATCCGGCCACTGCACTCCAGCCTGGGCGACAGAGCTACACTCCGCCTCAAAAAAAAAAAAAAAAAAAAAAAAAAGCTGCTGGGAAGCTCGAACTGGGTGGAGCTCACAGCAGCTCAAGGAAACCTGCCTGTCTCTGTAGACTCCACCTCTGGGGACAGGGCACAGTAAACAATAACAAATGCAGCAGCTCTGAAGACGCAAACGACTCTGTCTGACAGCTTTGAAGAGAGCAGTGGATCTCCCAACACGGAGGTTGAGATCTGAGAAGGGACAGACTCCCTGCTCAAGTGGGTCCCTGACCCCTGAGTAGCCTAACTGGGAGACATCCCCCACTAGGGGCAGTCTGACACCCCACACCTCACAGGGTGGAGTACACCCATGAGAGGAAGCTTCCAAAGCAAGAATCAGACAGGTACACTCGCTGTTCAGAAATATTCTATCTTCTGCAGCCTCTGCTGCTGATACCCAGGCAAACAGGGTCTGGAGTGGACCTCAAGCCATCTCCTACAGCTACAACCTACAGCTGAGGATCCTGACTGTTAGAAGGAAAGCTATCAAACAGGAAGGACACCTACACCAAAACCCCATCAGTACATCACCATCATCAAAGACCAGAGGCAAATAAAACCACAAATATGGGGAAAAAGCAGGGCAGAAAAGCTGGAAATTCAAAAAATAAGAGCGCATCTCCCCCGGCAAAGGAGTGCAGCTCATCGCTAGCAACGGATCAAAGCTGGACGGAGAATGACTTTGACGACATGAGAGAAGAAGGCTTCAGTCCATCCAATTTCTCAGAGCTAAAGGAGGAATTACGTACCCAGCGCAAAGAAACTAAAAATCTTGAAAAAAAAGTGGAAGAATTGATGGCTAGAGTAATTAATGCAGAGGAGCTCACAAACGAAATGAAAGAGACGAAAACCATGGCACGAGAAATACGTGACAAATGCACAAGCTTCAGTAACCGACTCGATCAACTGGAAGAAAGAATGTCAGCGATGGAGGATCAAATGAATGAAATGAAGCGAGAAGAGAAACCAAAAGAAAAAAGAAGAAAAAGAAATGAACAAAGCCTGCAAGAAGTATGGGATTATGTAAAAAGACCAAATCTACGTCTGATTGGGGTGCCTGAAAGTGAGGGGGAAAATGGAACCAAGTTGGAAAACACTCTTCAGGATATCATCCAGGAGAACTTCCCCAACCTAGTAGGGCAGGCCAACATTCAAATCCAGGAAATAGAGAGAATGCCACAAAGATACTCCTCGAGAAGAGCAACTCCAAGACACATAATTGCCAGATTCACCAAAGTTGAAAGGAAGGAAAAAATCTTAAGGGCAGCCAGAGAGAAAGGTCGGGTTACCCACAAAGGGAAGCCCATCAGACTAACAGCAGATCTCTTGGCAGAAACTCTTCAAGCCAGAAGAGAGTGGGGGCCAATATTCAACATTCTGAAAAAAAAGAATTTTAAAGCCAGAATTTTATATCCAGCCAAACTAAGTTTCATAAGTGAAGGAGAAATAAAATCCTTTACAGATAAGCAAATGCTTAGAGATTTTGTCACCACTAGGCCTGCCTTACAAGAGACCCTGAAGGAAGCACTAAACATGGAAAGGAACAACTGGTACCAGCCATTGCAAAAACATGCCAAAATGTAAAGACCATCAAGGCTAGGAAGAAACTGCATCAACTAACGAGCAAAATAACCGGTTAATATCATCATGGCAGGATCAAGTTCACACATAACAATCTTAACCTTAAATGTAAATGGACTAAATGCTCCAATTAAAAGACACAGACTGGCAAACTGGATAAAGAGTCAAGACCCATCAGTCTGCTGTATTCAGGAGACCCATCTCACACGCAGAGACATACATAGGCTCAAAATAAAGGGATGGAGGAAGATTTACCAAGCAAATGCAGAACAAAAAAAAGCGGGGGTTGCAATACTAGTCTCTGATAAAACAGACTTTAAACCATCAAAGATCAAAAGAGACAAAGAAGGCCATTACATAATGGTAAAGGGATCAATTCAACAGAAAGAGCTAACTATCCTAAATATATATGCACCCAATACAGGAGCACCCAGATTCATAAAGCAAGTCCTTACAGACTTACAAAGAGACTTAGACTCCCATACAATAATCATGGGAGACTTCAACACTCCACTGTCAACATTAGACAGATCAACGAGACAGAAAGTTAACAAGGATATCCAGGAATTGAACTCAGCAAGCAGACCTAATAGACATCTATAGAACTCTCCACCCCAAATCAACAGACTATACATTCTTCTCAGCATCACATCGTACTTACTCCAAAATTGACCACGTAATTGGAAGTAAAGCACTCCTCAGCAAATGTACAAGAACAGAAATTATAACAAACGGTCTCTCAGACCACAGTGCAATCAAACTAGAACTCAGGACTAAGAAACTCAATCAAAACCGCTCAACTACATGGAAACTGAACAACCTGCTCCTGAATGACTACTGGGTACATAACGAAATGAAGGCAGAAATAAAGATGTTCTTTGAAACCAATGAGAACAAAGTTACAACATACCAGAATCTCTGGGACACATTTAAAGCAGTGTGTAGAGGGAAATTTATAGCACTAAATGCCCACAAGAGAAAGCAGGAAAGATATAAAATTGACACTCTAACATCACAATTAAAAGAACTAGAGAAGCAAGAGCAAACACATTCGAAAGCTAGAAGAAGGCAAGAAATAACTAAGATCAGAGCAGAACTGAAGGAGATAGAGACACAAAAAACCCTCCAAAAAATCAATGAAACCAGGAGTTGGTTTTTTGAAAAGATCAACAAAATTGACAGACCACTAGCAAGACTAATAAAGAAGAAAAGAGAGAAGAATCAAATCGACGCAATTAAAAATGATAAAGGGGATATCACCGCCGACCCCACAGAAATAAAAACTATCATCAGAGAATACTATAAACACCTCTATGCAAATAAACTGGAAAATCTAGAAGAAATGGATAATTTCCTGGACACTTACACTCTTCCAAGACTAAACCAGGAAGAAGTTGAATCCCTGAATAGACCAATAGTAGGCTCTGAAATTGAGGCAATAATTAATAGCCTACCAACCAAAAAAAGTCCAGGACCAGATGGATTCACAGCTGAATTCTACCAGAGGTACAAGGAGGAGCTGGTACCATTCCTTCTGAAACTATTCCAATCAATAGAAAAAGAGGGAATCCTCCCTAACTCATTTTATGAGGCCAACATCATCCTGATACCAAAGCCTGGCAGAGACACAACAAAAAAAAGAGAATTTTAGACCAATATCCCTGATGAACATCGATGCAAAAATCCTCAATAAAATACTGGCAAACCGGATTCAGCAGCACATCAAAAAGCTTATCCACCATGATCAAGTGGGCTTCATCCCTGGGATGCAAGGCTGGTTCAACAGTCGCAAATCAATAAACATAATCCAGCATATAAACAGAACCAAAGACAAGAACCACGTCATTATCTCAATAGAGGCAGAAAAGGCTTTTGACAAAATTCAACAGCCCTTCATGCTAAAAACGCTCAATAAATTCGGTATTGCTGGAACGTACCTCAAAATCATAAGAGCTATTTATGACAAACCCACAGCCAATATCATACTGAATGGGCAAAAACTGGAAAAATTCCCTTTGAAAACTGGCACAAGACAGGGATGCCCTCTCTCACCACTCCTATTCAACATAGTGTAGGAAGTTCTGGCTAGGGCAATCAGGCAAGAGAAAGAAATCAAGGATATTCAGTTAGGAAAAGAAGAAGTCAAATTGTCCCTCTTTGCAGACGACATGATTGTATATTTAGAAAACCCCATTATCTCAGCCCAAAATCTCCTTAAGCTGATAAGCAACTTCAGCAAAGTCTCAGGATACAAAATTAATGTGCAAAAATCACAAGCATTCTTATACACCAGTGACAGTCAAACAGAGAGCCAAATCTGGAATGAACTTCCATTCACAATTGCTTCAAAGAGAATAAAACAGCTAGGAATCCAACTTACAAGGGATGTAAAGGACCTCTTCAAGGAGAACTACAAACCACTGCTCAGTGAAATAAAAGAGGACACAAACAAATGGAAGAACATACCATGCTCATGGATAGGAAGAATCAATATCGTGAAAATGGCCATACTGCCCAAGGTTATTTATAGATTCAATGCCATCCCCATCAAGCTACCAATGAGCTTCTTCACAGAATTGGAAAAAACTGCTTTAAAGTTCATATGGAACCAAAAAAGAGCCCGCATCTCCAAGACAATCCTAAGTCAAAAGAACAAAGCTGGAGGCATCACGCTACCTGACTTCAAACTATACTACAAGGCTACAGTCACCAAAACAGCATGGTACTGGTACCAAAACAGAGATATAGACCAATGGAACAGAACAGAGTCCTCAGAAATAATACCACACATCTACAGCCATCTGATCTTTGACAAACCTGAGAGAAACAAGAAATGGGGAAAGGATTCCCTATTTAATAAATGGTGCTGGGAAAATTGGCTAGCCATAAGTAGAAAGCTGAAACAGGATCCTTTCCTTACTCCTTATACGAAAATTAATTCAAAATGGATTAGAGACTTAAATGTTAGACCTAATACCATAAAAATCCTAGAGGAAAACCTAGGTAGTACCATTCAGGACATAGGCATGGGCAAAGACTTCATGTATAAAACACCAAAAGCAACGGCAGCAAAAGCCAAAATTGACAAATGGGATCTCATTAAACTAAAGAGCTTCTGCACAGCAAAAGAAACTACCATCAGAGTGAACAGGCAACCTACAGAATGGGAGAAAATTTTTGCAATCTACTCATCTGACAAAGGGCTAATATCCAGAACCTACAAAGAACTCCAACAAATTTACAAGAAAAAAACAAACAACCCCATCAAAAAGTGGGCAAAGGATATGAACAGATATTTCTCAAAAGAAGACATTCATACAGCCAACAGACACATGAAAAAATGCTCACCATCACTGGCCATCAGAGAAATGCAAATCAAAACCACAATGAGATAGCATCTCACACCAGTTAGAATGGCGATCTTTCAAAAGTCAGGAAACAACAGGTGCTGGAGAGGATGTGGAGAAATAGGAACACTTTTACACTGTTGGTGGGATTGTAAACTAGTTCAACCTTTATGGAAAACAGTATGGCGATTCCTCAAGGATCTAGAACTAGATGTACCATATGACCCAGCCATCCCATTACTAGGTATATACCCAAAGGATTATAAATTATGCTGCTATAAAGACACATGCACACGTATGTTTATTGCAGCACTATTCACAATAGCAAAGACTTGGAATCAACCCAAATGTCCATCAGTGACAGATTGGATTAAGAAAATGTGACACATATACACCATGGAATACTATGCAGCCATAAAAAAGGATGAGTTTGTGTCCTTTGTAGGGACATGGATGCAGCTGGAAACCATCATTCTCAGCAAACTACCACAAGAACAGAAAACCCAACACCGCATGTTCTCACTCATAGGCGGGAACTGAACAATGAGATCACTTGGACTCGGGAAGGGGAACATCACACACCAGGGCCTATCATGGGGAGGGGGGAGGGGGGAGGGATTGCTTTGGGAGTTATACCTGATGTAAATGACGAGTTGATGGGTGCAGCACACCAACATGGCACAAGTATACATATGTTGCAAACCTGCACGATGTGCACATGTACCCTACAACTTGAAGTATAATAATAATAAATAAATTTAAAAATAAATAAATAAATAAATAAATAAATAAATAAAATAAATAATAATAATAATAAAAAGGCACTGTTGCCCACCATGAATAAAGTCAGGTTACAATCACAAAAAAAAAATAAATAAATAAATAAAAAATAAAAAAATAAAAAAAAAATAAAGAGAATAAAAGCAGTCTCTCAGAAAGCTTCTTTCCAGTTTTTAACTGAAGATATTTCCTTTTTCACCATGGCCCCTTATGGGCTTCCAAATATCACTTTGCAAATTCCAAAAGAACAGTCTTAGCGAAAGGCTTCTTGAGGGGAAAGCTGTAACTCTGTGAGATTAATTAATGGAACACAAAGCTGTCTCTCCGAAAGCTTCTTTCCAGCTTTTTAAGGAAGATATTTCCTTTTTCACCATAGCTCTCTATGGGCTTCCAAATATCTCTTTGCAAATTCCACAAGAACAGTCTTAGGGAAAGGGTTTTTGAGTGGAAAGCTGTATCTCTGTGACATGAATTAACAGAACACAAGGCAGTTTCTCAGAAAGATTCTTTACAGTTTTTAATGGAAGATATTCTCTTTTTCACCATAGCCCTCTAGGGCTTCCAAATATTACTTTCCAAATTTCACAAGAACAGACTTAGGGAAAGGCTTCTTGAGGGGAAAGCAGTAACTGTGAGATGAATTACCTGAACACAAAGCAGTTTCTCAGAAAGCTTCTTTCTAGTTTTTAAGGGAAGATTTTATTTTTTCACCATAACCCTCTATGGGCTTCCAAATATCATTTTACAAATTCCACAAGAACATTCTTTGCGAAAGGCTTCTTGAGGGCAACGCAGTAACTCTGTGAGATGAATAAACAGAACACAAAGCAATTTCTCAGAAAGCTTCTTTCCAGTTTTTAACGGAAGATATTTCCTTTTTCACCATAGCCCTCTCTGGGCTTCCAAATATCACTTTGAAAATTCCACAAGAACAGTCTTAGTGAAAAGCTTCTTGAGGGGAAAGCTGTAACTCCGTGAGATGAATTAACAGAACACAGAGCAGTTTCTCAGAAAGCGTCTTTGCAGTTTTTAATGGAAGATATTTCCATTTTCAACATAGCCCTCTATGGACTTCCAAAGATCACTTTGCAAATTCCACAAGAACAGTCTTCGAGAAAGGATTCTGCAGGGGAAAGCTGTAACTCTGTGAGATGAATTAACAGAACACAAAGCAGATTCTCAGAAAGCTTCTTACCAGTTTTTAAGGGAAAATTTTCCTTTTTCACCATAGCCCTCTATGGGCTTCCAAATATCACTTTGCATATTCCACAAGAATATTCTCAGCGAAAGGCTTCTTGAGGGGAAAGCTGTAAATCAGTGAGATGAATTAACAGAACACAAAGCAGTTTCTCAGAAACCTTCTTTCCCGTTTTTAATGGAAGATATTTCCATTTTCACCATAGCCCTCTATGGCCTTCCAAATATCACTTTCCAATAACCACAAGAACAGCCTTAGCGAAAGGCTTCTTGAAGGGAAAGCTGTAACTCTGCGAGATGAATTAAAAGAACACAAAGCAGTTTCTCAGAAACCTTCTTTCCAGTTTTTTATGGAAGATATTTCCTTTTTCATCATAGCCCTATAAGGATTTCCAAATATCACTTTGCAAACTCCGCAAGAATAGTCTAAGCAAATGGTTTCTTGAGGGGAAAGCTATAACTCTGTGAGAAGAATACACAGAACACAAAGCAGTTTCTCAGAAAGTTTCTATCCAGTTTTTAACGGAATATATTTCTTTTTTCACCATAGCCCTCTAGGGACTTCAAAATATCACTTTGCAATACCACAAGAACGGTCTTAGCGAAAGGCTTCTTGAAGGGAAAGAAGTAACTCTGTGAGATGAATTAACAGAACACAAAGCAGTTTCTCAGAAAGATTCTTTCCAGTTTTTAAATGAAGATATTTATTTTTTCACCATAGCCCTCGAAGGGCTTACAAATATCACTTTCCAAATTCCACAAAAACAGCCTAAGCGAAAGGCTTCTTGAAGGGAAAGATGTAACTCTGTGAGATGAATTAACAGAATACAAAGCAGTTTCTCAGAAAGCTTCTTCCAGTTTTTCCAGAAGATATTTCCTTTTTCACCACATCCATCTATGGGCTTCCAAACACCACTTTGCAAATTCCACAAGAACAGTCTTAGCGAAAGGCTTCTTGAGGGGAAAGCTGTAAATCTGTGAGGAGAATTAACAGAACCCAAAGTAGTTTCTCAGACAGTTTCTTTCCAGTTTTTAACTGAAGATATTTCCTTTTTCACTGTAGAACTCTATGGGCTTCCAAATATCACTTTGCCAATTCCACAAGAACAGCCCTAGTAAAAGTCTTTTTGAAGGGAAAGCTGTAACTCTGTGAGATGAATTAAGAGAACACAAAGCAGTTTCTCAGAAAGCTTCTTTCCAGTTTTTAACAGAAGATATTTCCTTTTTCACCATAGACTTCTATGTGCTTCCAAATATCACTTTGCCAATTCCACAAGAACAGCCTTACCGCAAGGCTTCTTGAGGGGAAAGCTGTAGCTCTGTGAGATGAATTAACAGAACACAAAGCAGTTTGTCAGAAAGCTTCTTTCAATTTTTAACTGAAGATATTTAGTTTTCACCATAGCACACTATGGGCTTCCAAATATCACTTTGCCAATTCCACAAGAACAGCCTTAGCGAAAGGCTTCTCGAAGGGAAAGCTGTAACTCTGTGACATGAATTAGCAGAACACAAAGAAGTTTCTCAGAATGTTTCTTTTCAGTTTTTTACTTAGTATATTTCCTTTTTCACCGTTGCCCTCTATGGGCTTCCAAATATAACTTTGCATATTCCACAAGAACAGTCTTAGCGAATGGCTTCTTGAGGGAAAAGCTGTAACTCTGTGAGATGAATTAACAGAACACAAAGCAGTTTCTCACAAAGCTTCTTTCCAGTTCTTAACGGAAGATATTTCCTTTTTCTTCGTAGCCCTCTATGGGCTTCCAAATATCACTTTACAAATTCCACAAGAACAGCCTTAGCGAAAGGCTTTTTGAAGGGAAAGCTGTATCTCTGTGAGATGAATTAACAGAACACAAAGCAGTTTCTCAGAAAGCTTCTTTCCAGTTTTTTATGGAAGATATTTCCTTTTTCAACATAGCCCTCTATTTGCTTCCAAATATCACTTTGCGAATTCCACAAGAACAGCCTTAGCGAAAGGCTTCTTGAAGGGAAAGCGGTAAGTCTGTGAGATGAATTAACAGAACGCAAAGCAGTTTCTCAGAAAGCTTCTTTCCAATTTTTAACGGAAGATATTTAATTTTTCACCGTAGCCCTCTAGGGGCTTCCAAATATTACTTTGAAAATTCCACAAGAACAGTCTTTGCGGAAGGCTTCTTGAAGGGAAAGCTGTAACTCTGTGAGATGAATTAACAGAACACAAAGCAGTTTGTCAGAAAGCTTCTTTCCATTTTTTAACTGAAGATATTTACTTTTCACCGTAGTCACTCTATGGGCTTCCAAATATCACTTTGCCAATTCCACAAGAACAGCCTTAGCGAAAGTCTTCTTGAAAGGAAAGCTGTAACTCTGTGACATGAATTAACAGAACACAAAGCAGTTTCTCAGAATGGTTCTTTCCATTTTTTAACTTAGGATATTTCCTTTTTCACCATAGCCCTCTATGGCCTTCCAAATATCATTTTGCAAATTCCTCAAGAACAGCCTTAGCGAAAGGCTTCTTGAGGGGCAATCTGTAACTCTGTGAGATGAATTACCAGATCACAAAACAGTGTCTCAGAAATCTTCTTTCCAGTTTTTAACTGAAGATATTTACTTTTTCACCATAGCCCCCTAAGGGATTCCAAATATCACTTTGAAAATTCCACAAGAACAGTCTTACCGAAAGGCTTCCCAAGGGGAAAGCTGCAACTCTGTGAGATGAATTAACAGAACACAAACAGTTTCTCAGACAGCTTCTTTCCACTTTTTAACTGAAGATATTTCCTTTATCACCATAGTCCTCTATAGACTTCAAAATATCACTTTGTAAATTCCACAAATACAGCGTTAGCGAAACTCTTCTTGAAGAGAAAGATGTAACTCTGTGAGTTGAACTAAGAGAACACAAAACAGTTTCTCAGAAAGTTTCTTTCCAGTTTTTAACGGAAGATATTTCCTTTTTCACCATAGCCCTCTGTGGGCTTCAAAATATCACTTTCTAAATTCCACAAGAACAGCCTTATCGAAAGGCTGCTTGAAGGGAAAGCTGTAACTCTGTGAGATGAATTAACAGAACACAAAATAGTTTCTCAGAAACCATCTTTCCAGTTTTTAACGGAAGGTATTTCCTTTTTCACCATAGCCCTCTGTGGGTTTCCAAATATCACTTTGCAAATTCCACAAGAACAGTCTTAGTGAAAGGCTTCTTGAGGGGAAAGCCGTAACTCTGTGAGATTAATTAATGGAACACAAAGCTGTCTCTCAGAAAGCTTCTTTCCAGCTTTTTAAGGAAGATATTTCCTTTTTCACCATAGCTCTCTATGGGCTTCCAAATACCTCTTTGCAAATTCCACAAGAACAGTCTTAGGGTAAGGCTTCTTGAGGGGAAAGCTGTAACTCTGTGAGATGAAATAACTGAACACAAAGCAGTTTCTCAGAAAGCTCCTTTCCAGTTTTTAATTGAAGATATTTCCTTTTTCACCGTAGCCCTCTGTGGGCTTCCAAATATCACTTTGCAAATTCCACAAGAACGGTCTTAGAGAAAGGCTTTTTGAGGAGAAAGCTGTAACTCTGTGAGATGCATTAACAGGACTCAAAGCACTTTCTCAGAAAGCTTCTTTCCAGTTTATTACAGAAGATATTTCCTTATTCACCATAGCCCTCTATGGCCTTCTAAATACCACTTTCCAAATGACACAAGAACAGTCCTAGCGAAAGACTTCTTGAGGGGAAAGCTGTAAATCTGTGAGATGAATTAACAGAACACAAAGCAGTTTCTCAGAAAGCTTCTTTCCAGTTTTCAACTGAAGATATTTCCTTTTTAACCATAGCCCTATATGGGCTTCTAAATGTCACTTTGCAAATTCCACAAGAACAGACTTAGTAAAGTTCTCCTTGAGGGGAAAGCTGTAACTCTGTGAGATGAATTAACAGAACACAAAGCAGTTTTTCAGAAAGTTTCTTTCCAGTTTTTAGAGGAAGATATTTCCTTTTTCACCAAAGCCCTCTAAGGGGTTCCAAATATAACTTTGCAAATTCCACAAGAACAGTCTTAGCGAAAGGCTTCTTGAGGAAAAAGCTGTAAGTCAGTGAATTGAATTAACAGAACACAAAGCACTTTCTCAGAAACCTTCTTTCCAGTTTTTTACGAAGGAGAATTCCTTTTTCACCATATCTCTCTCTGGGCTTCCAAATATCACTTTGGAAATCCCACAAGAACAGTCTTAGGGAATGGCTTCTTGAGGGGAAAGCTGTAACTCTGTGAGATGAATTAACAGAACACAAAGCAGTTTCTCAGAAAGCTTCTTTCCAGTTTTTAACGGAAGATATTTCCTTTTTCATCATAGCCCTCTAATGTTTCTAAATATCACTTTCCAAATTCCACAAGAAAAGTCTTAGCGAAAGGATTCTTGCGGGGAAAGCTGTAACTCTGTGAGATAAATTAATAGTACACAAAGCAGTTTCTCAGAAAGCTTCTTTCCAGTTTTACGTGAAGATATTTCATTTTTACAATAGCCCTCTATGAGCTTCCAAATATTACTTTGCAAATTCCACAAGAACAGTCTTAGCGAAAGGCTTCTTGAGGAGAAAGCTGTAACTCTGTGAGATGAATTAATAGGACACAAAGCACTTTCTCAGAAAGCTTCTTTCCAGTTAATAACGGTAGATATTTCCTTATTCAGCATAGCCCTCTATGGCCTTCTAAATACCACTTTCCAAATGACACAAGAACAGTCCCAGCCAAAGACTTCTTGAGGGGAAAGCTGTAAATCAGTGAGATGAATTAACAGAACACAAAGCAGTTTCTCAGAAAGCTTCTTTCCAGTTTTCAAGTGAAGATATTTCCTTTTTAAACATAGCCCTATATGGGATTCTAAATATCACTTTGCAAATTCCACAAGAACAGACTTAGTAAAGTTCTCCTTGAGGGGAAAGCTGTAACTCTGTGAGATGAATTAACAGAACGCAAAGCAGTTTCTCAGAAAGCTTCTTTCCAATTTTTAACGGAAGATATTTAATTTTTCACCGTAGCCCTCTAGGGGCTTCCAAATATTACTTTGAAAATTCCACAAGAACAGTCTTTGCGGAAGGCTTCTTGAAGGGAAAGCTGTAACTCTGTGAGATGAATTAACAGAACACAAAGCAGTTTGTCAGAAAGCTTCTTTCCATTTTTTAACTGAAGATATTTACTTTTCACCGTAGTCACTCTATGGGCTTCCAAATATCACTTTGCCAATTCCACAAGAACAGCCTTAGCGAAAGTCTTCTTGAAAGGAAAGCTGTAACTCTGTGACATGAATTAACAGAACACAAAGCAGTTTCTCAGAATGGTTCTTTCCATTTTTTAACTTAGGATATTTCCTTTTTCACCATAGCCCTCTATGGCCTTCCAAATATCATTTTGCAAATTCCTCAAGAACAGCCTTAGCGAAAGGCTTCTTGAGGGGCAATCTGTAACTCTGTGAGATGAATTACCAGATCACAAAACAGTGTCTCAGAAATCTTCTTTCCAGTTTTTAACTGAAGATATTTACTTTTTCACCATAGCCCCCTAAGGGATTCCAAATATCACTTTGAAAATTCCACAAGAACAGTCTTACCGAAAGGCTTCCCAAGGGGAAAGCTGCAACTCTGTGAGATGAATTAACAGAACACAAACAGTTTCTCAGACAGCTTCTTTCCACTTTTTAACTGAAGATATTTCCTTTATCACCATAGTCCTCTATAGACTTCAAAATATCACTTTGTAAATTCCACAAATACAGCGTTAGCGAAACTCTTCTTGAAGAGAAAGATGTAACTCTGTGAGTTGAACTAAGAGAACACAAAACAGTTTCTCAGAAAGTTTCTTTCCAGTTTTTAACGGAAGATATTTCCTTTTTCACCATAGCCCTCTGTGGGCTTCAAAATATCACTTTCTAAATTCCACAAGAACAGCCTTATCGAAAGGCTGCTTGAAGGGAAAGCTGTAACTCTGTGAGATGAATTAACAGAACACAAAATAGTTTCTCAGAAACCATCTTTCCAGTTTTTAACGGAAGGTATTTCCTTTTTCACCATAGCCCTCTGTGGGTTTCCAAATATCACTTTGCAAATTCCACAAGAACAGTCTTAGTGAAAGGCTTCTTGAGGGGAAAGCCGTAACTCTGTGAGATTAATTAATGGAACACAAAGCTGTCTCTCAGAAAGCTTCTTTCCAGCTTTTTAAGGAAGATATTTCCTTTTTCACCATAGCTCTCTATGGGCTTCCAAATACCTCTTTGCAAATTCCACAAGAACAGTCTTAGGGTAAGGCTTCTTGAGGGGAAAGCTGTAACTCTGTGAGATGAAATAACTGAACACAAAGCAGTTTCTCAGAAAGCTCCTTTCCAGTTTTTAATTGAAGATATTTCCTTTTTCACCGTAGCCCTCTGTGGGCTTCCAAATATCACTTTGCAAATTCCACAAGAACGGTCTTAGAGAAAGGCTTTTTGAGGAGAAAGCTGTAACTCTGTGAGATGCATTAACAGGACTCAAAGCACTTTCTCAGAAAGCTTCTTTCCAGTTTATTACAGAAGATATTTCCTTATTCACCATAGCCCTCTATGGCCTTCTAAATACCACTTTCCAAATGACACAAGAACAGTCCTAGCGAAAGACTTCTTGAGGGGAAAGCTGTAAATCTGTGAGATGAATTAACAGAACACAAAGCAGTTTCTCAGAAAGCTTCTTTCCAGTTTTCAACTGAAGATATTTCCTTTTTAACCATAGCCCTATATGGGCTTCTAAATGTCACTTTGCAAATTCCACAAGAACAGACTTAGTAAAGTTCTCCTTGAGGGGAAAGCTGTAACTCTGTGAGATGAATTAACAGAACACAAAGCAGTTTTTCAGAAAGTTTCTTTCCAGTTTTTAGAGGAAGATATTTCCTTTTTCACCAAAGCCCTCTAAGGGGTTCCAAATATAACTTTGCAAATTCCACAAGAACAGTCTTAGCGAAAGGCTTCTTGAGGAAAAAGCTGTAAGTCAGTGAATTGAATTAACAGAACACAAAGCACTTTCTCAGAAACCTTCTTTCCAGTTTTTAACGAAGGAGAATTCCTTTTTCACCATATCTCTCTCTGGGCTTCCAAATATCACTTTGGAAATCCCACAAGAACAGTCTTAGGGAATGGCTTCTTGAGGGGAAAGCTGTAACTCTGTGAGATGAATTAACAGAACACAAAGCAGTTTCTCAGAAAGCTTCTTTCCAGTTTTTAACGGAAGATATTTCCTTTTTCATCATAGCCCTCTAATGTTTCTAAATATCACTTTCCAAATTCCACAAGAAAAGTCTTAGCGAAAGGATTCTTGCGGGGAAAGCTGTAACTCTGTGAGATAAATTAATAGTACACAAAGCAGTTTCTCAGAAAGCTTCTTTCCAGTTTTACGTGAAGATATTTCATTTTTACAATAGCCCTCTATGAGCTTCCAAATATTACTTTGCAAATTCCACAAGAACAGTCTTAGCGAAAGGCTTCTTGAGGAGAAAGCTGTAACTCTGTGAGATGAATTAATAGGACACAAAGCACTTTCTCAGAAAGCTTCTTTCCAGTTAATAACGGTAGATATTTCCTTATTCAGCATAGCCCTCTATGGCCTTCTAAATACCACTTTCCAAATGACACAAGAACAGTCCCAGCCAAAGACTTCTTGAGGGGAAAGCTGTAAATCAGTGAGATGAATTAACAGAACACAAAGCAGTTTCTCAGAAAGCTTCTTTCCAGTTTTCAAGTGAAGATATTTCCTTTTTAAACATAGCCCTATATGGGCTTCTAAATATCACTTTGCAAATTCCACAAGAACAGACTTAGTAAAGTTCTCCTTGAGGGGAAAGCTGTAACTCTGTGAGATGAATTAACAGAACGCAAAGCAGTTTCTCAGAAAGCTTCTTTCCAATTTTTAACGGAAGATATTTAATTTTTCACCGTAGCCCTCTAGGGGCTTCCAAATATTACTTTGAAAATTCCACAAGAACAGTCTTTGCGGAAGGCTTCTTGAAGGGAAAGCTGTAACTCTGTGAGATGAATTAACAGAACACAAAGCAGTTTGTCAGAAAGCTTCTTTCCATTTTTTAACTGAAGATATTTACTTTTCACCGTAGTCACTCTATGGGCTTCCAAATATCACTTTGCCAATTCCACAAGAACAGCCTTAGCGAAAGTCTTCTTGAAAGGAAAGCTGTAACTCTGTGACATGAATTAACAGAACACAAAGCAGTTTCTCAGAATGGTTCTTTCCATTTTTTAACTTAGGATATTTCCTTTTTCACCATAGACCTCTATGGCCTTCCAAATATCATTTTGCAAATTCCTCAAGAACAGCCTTAGCGAAAGGCTTCTTGAGGGGCAATCTGTAACTCTGTGAGATGAATTACCAGATCACAAAACAGTGTCTCAGAAATCTTCTTTCCAGTTTTTAACTGAAGATATTTACTTTTTCACCATAGCCCCCTAAGGGATTCCAAATATCACTTTGAAAATTCCACAAGAACAGTCTTACCGAAAGGCTTCCCAAGGGGAAAGCTGCAACTCTGTGAGATGAATTAACAGAACACAAACAGTTTCTCAGACAGCTTCTTTCCACTTTTTAACTGAAGATATTTCCTTTATCACCATAGTCCTCTATAGACTTCAAAATATCACTTTGTAAATTCCACAAATACAGCGTTAGCGAAACTCTTCTTGAAGAGAAAGATGTAACTCTGTGAGTTGAACTAAGAGAACACAAAACAGTTTCTCAGAAAGTTTCTTTCCAGTTTTTAACGGAAGATATTTCCTTTTTCACCATAGCCCTCTGTGGGCTTCAAAATATCACTTTCTAAATTCCACAAGAACAGCCTTATCGAAAGGCTGCTTGAAGGGAAAGCTGTAACTCTGTGAGATGAATTAACAGAACACAAAATAGTTTCTCAGAAACCATCTTTCCAGTTTTTAACGGAAGGTATTTCCTTTTTCACCATAGCCCTCTGTGGGTTTCCAAATATCACTTTGCAAATTCCACAAGAACAGTCTTAGTGAAAGGCTTCTTGAGGGGAAAGCCGTAACTCTGTGAGATTAATTAATGGAACACAAAGCTGTCTCTCAGAAAGCTTCTTTCCAGCTTTTTAAGGAAGATATTTCCTTTTTCACCATAGCTCTCTATGGGCTTCCAAATACCTCTTTGCAAATTCCACAAGAACAGTCTTAGGGTAAGGCTTCTTGAGGGGAAAGCTGTAACTCTGTGAGATGAAATAACTGAACACAAAGCAGTTTCTCAGAAAGCTCCTTTCCAGTTTTTAATTGAAGATATTTCCTTTTTCACCGTAGCCCTCTGTGGGCTTCCAAATATCACTTTGCAAATTCCACAAGAACGGTCTTAGAGAAAGGCTTTTTGAGGAGAAAGCTGTAACTCTGTGAGATGCATTAACAGGACTCAAAGCACTTTCTCAGAAAGCTTCTTTCCAGTTTATTACAGAAGATATTTCCTTATTCACCATAGCCCTCTATGGCCTTCTAAATACCACTTTCCAAATGACACAAGAACAGTCCTAGCGAAAGACTTCTTGAGGGGAAAGCTGTAAATCTGTGAGATGAATTAACAGAACACAAAGCAGTTTCTCAGAAAGCTTCTTTCCAGTTTTCAACTGAAGATATTTCCTTTTTAACCATAGCCCTATATGGGCTTCTAAATGTCACTTTGCAAATTCCACAAGAACAGACTTAGTAAAGTTCTCCTTGAGGGGAAAGCTGTAACTCTGTGAGATGAATTAACAGAACACAAAGCAGTTTTTCAGAAAGTTTCTTTCCAGTTTTTAGAGGAAGATATTTCCTTTTTCACCAAAGCCCTCTAAGGGGTTCCAAATATAACTTTGCAAATTCCACAAGAACAGTCTTAGCGAAAGGCTTCTTGAGGAAAAAGCTGTAAGTCAGTGAATTGAATTAACAGAACACAAAGCACTTTCTCAGAAACCTTCTTTCCAGTTTTTAACGAAGGAGAATTCCTTTTTCACCATATCTCTCTCTGGGCTTCCAAATATCACTTTGGAAATCCCACAAGAACAGTCTTAGGGAATGGCTTCTTGAGGGGAAAGCTGTAACTCTGTGAGATGAATTAACAGAACAGAAAGCAGTTTCTCAGAAAGCTTCTTTCCAGTTTTTAACGGAAGATATTTCCTTTTTCATCATAGCCCTCTAATGTTTCTAAATATCACTTTCCAAATTCCACAAGAAAAGTCTTAGCGAAAGGATTCTTGCGGGGAAAGCTGTAACTCTGTGAGATAAATTAATAGTACACAAAGCAGTTTCTCAGAAAGCTTCTTTCCAGTTTTACGTGAAGATATTTCATTTTTACAATAGCCCTCTATGAGCTTCCAAATATTACTTTGCAAATTCCACAAGAACAGTCTTAGCGAAAGGCTTCTTGAGGAGAAAGCTGTAACTCTGTGAGATGAATTAATAGGACACAAAGCACTTTCTCAGAAAGCTTCTTTCCAGTTAATAACGGTAGATATTTCCTTATTCAGCATAGCCCTCTATGGCCTTCTAAATACCACTTTCCAAATGACACAAGAACAGTACCAGCCAAAGACTTCTTGAGGGGAAAGCTGTAAATCAGTGAGATGAATTAACAGAACACAAAGCAGTTTCTCAGAAAGCTTCTTTCCAGTTTTCAAGTGAAGATATTTCCTTTTTAAACATAGCCCTATATGGGCTTCTAAATATCACTTTGCAAATTCCACAAGAACAGACTTAGTAAAGTTCTCCTTGAGGGGAAAGCTGTAACTCTGTGAGATGAATTAACAGAACGCAAAGCAGTTTCTCAGAAAGCTTCTTTCCAATTTTTAACGGAAGATATTTAATTTTTCACCGTAGCCCTCTAGGGGCTTCCAAATATTACTTTGAAAATTCCACAAGAACAGTCTTTGCGGAAGGCTTCTTGAAGGGAAAGCTGTAACTCTGTGAGATGAATTAACAGAACACAAAGCAGTTTGTCAGAAAGCTTCTTTCCATTTTTTAACTGAAGATATTTACTTTTCACCGTAGTCACTCTATGGGCTTCCAAATATCACTTTGCCAATTCCACAAGAACAGCCTTAGCGAAAGTCTTCTTGAAAGGAAAGCTGTAACTCTGTGACATGAATTAACAGAACACAAAGCAGTTTCTCAGAATGGTTCTTTCCATTTTTTAACTTAGGATATTTCCTTTTTCACCATAGACCTCTATGGCCTTCCAAATATCATTTTGCAAATTCCTCAAGAACAGCCTTAGCGAAAGGCTTCTTGAGGGGCAATCTGTAACTCTGTGAGATGAATTACCAGATCACAAAACAGTGTCTCAGAAATCTTCTTTCCAGTTTTTAACTGAAGATATTTACTTTTTCACCATAGCCCCCTAAGGGATTCCAAATATCACTTTGAAAATTCCACAAGAACAGTCTTACCGAAAGGCTTCCCAAGGGGAAAGCTGCAACTCTGTGAGATGAATTAACAGAACACAAACAGTTTCTCAGACAGCTTCTTTCCACTTTTTAACTGAAGATATTTCCTTTATCACCATAGTCCTCTATAGACTTCAAAATATCACTTTGTAAATTCCACAAATACAGCGTTAGCGAAACTCTTCTTGAAGAGAAAGATGTAACTCTGTGAGTTGAACTAAGAGAACACAAAACAGTTTCTCAGAAAGTTTCTTTCCAGTTTTTAACGGAAGATATTTCCTTTTTCACCATAGCCCTCTGTGGGCTTCAAAATATCACTTTCTAAATTCCACAAGAACAGCCTTATCGAAAGGCTGCTTGAAGGGAAAGCTGTAACTCTGTGAGATGAATTAACAGAACACAAAATAGTTTCTCAGAAACCATCTTTCCAGTTTTTAACGGAAGGTATTTCCTTTTTCACCATAGCCCTCTGTGGGTTTCCAAATATCACTTTGCAAATTCCACAAGAACAGTCTTAGTGAAAGGCTTCTTGAGGGGAAAGCCGTAACTCTGTGAGATTAATTAATGGAACACAAAGCTGTCTCTCAGAAAGCTTCTTTCCAGCTTTTTAAGGAAGATATTTCCTTTTTCACCATAGCTCTCTATGGGCTTCCAAATACCTCTTTGCAAATTCCACAAGAACAGTCTTAGGGTAAGGCTTCTTGAGGGGAAAGCTGTAACTCTGTGAGATGAAATAACTGAACACAAAGCAGTTTCTCAGAAAGCTCCTTTCCAGTTTTTAATTGAAGATATTTCCTTTTTCACCGTAGCCCTCTGTGGGCTTCCAAATATCACTTTGCAAATTCCACAAGAACGGTCTTAGAGAAAGGCTTTTTGAGGAGAAAGCTGTAACTCTGTGAGATGCATTAACAGGACTCAAAGCACTTTCTCAGAAAGCTTCTTTCCAGTTTATTACAGAAGATATTTCCTTATTCACCATAGCCCTCTATGGCCTTCTAAATACCACTTTCCAAATGACACAAGAACAGTCCTAGCGAAAGACTTCTTGAGGGGAAAGCTGTAAATCTGTGAGATGAATTAACAGAACACAAAGCAGTTTCTCAGAAAGCTTCTTTCCAGTTTTCAACTGAAGATATTTCCTTTTTAACCATAGCCCTATATGGGCTTCTAAATGTCACTTTGCAAATTCCACAAGAACAGACTTAGTAAAGTTCTCCTTGAGGGGAAAGCTGTAACTCTGTGAGATGAATTAACAGAACACAAAGCAGTTTTTCAGAAAGTTTCTTTCCAGTTTTTAGAGGAAGATATTTCCTTTTTCACCAAAGCCCTCTAAGGGGTTCCAAATATAACTTTGCAAATTCCACAAGAACAGTCTTAGCGAAAGGCTTCTTGAGGAAAAAGCTGTAAGTCAGTGAATTGAATTAACAGAACACAAAGCACTTTCTCAGAAACCTTCTTTCCAGTTTTTAACGAAGGAGAATTCCTTTTTCACCATATCTCTCTCCTTGCTTCCAAATATCACTTTGGAAATCCCACAAGAACAGTCTTAGGGAATGGCTTCTTGAGGGGAAAGCTGTAACTCTGTGAGATGAATTAACAGAACACAAAGCAGTTTCTCAGAAAGCTTCTTTCCAGTTTTTAACGGAAGATATTTCCTTTTTCATCATAGCCCTCTAATGTTTCTAAATATCACTTTCCAAATTCCACAAGAAAAGTCTTAGCGAAAGGATTCTTGCGGGGAAAGCTGTAACTCTGTGAGATAAATTAATAGTACACAAAGCAGTTTCTCAGAAAGCTTCTTTCCAGTTTTACGTGAAGATATTTCATTTTTACAATAGCCCTCTATGAGCTTCCAAATATTACTTTGCAAATTCCACAAGAACAGTCTTAGCGAAAGGCTTCTTGAGGAGAAAGCTGTAACTCTGTGAGATGAATTAATAGGACACAAAGCACTTTCTCAGAAAGCTTCTTTCCAGTTAATAACGGTAGATATTTCCTTATTCAGCATAGCCCTCTATGGCCTTCTAAATACCACTTTCCAAATGACACAAGAACAGTCCCAGCCAAAGACTTCTTGAGGGGAAAGCTGTAAATCAGTGAGATGAATTAACAGAACACAAAGCAGTTTCTCAGAAAGCTTCTTTCCAGTTTTCAAGTGAAGATATTTCCTTTTTAAACATAGCCCTATATGGGCTTCTAAATATCACTTTGCAAATTCCACAAGAACAGACTTAGTAAAGTTCTCCTTGAGGGGAAAGCTGTAACTCTGTGAGATGAATTAACAGAACACAAAGCAGTTTCTCAGAAAGCTTATTTCCAGTTTTTAACGGAAGAGAATTCCTTTTTCACCATAGCCCTCTCTGGGCTTCGAAATATCACTTTGCAAATCCCACAAGAACAGTCTTAGCAAAAAGCTTCTTGAGGGGAAAGCTGTAACTCTGTGAGATGAATTAACAGAACAAAAAGCAGTTTCGCAGAAACCTTCTTTCCAGTTTTTAACGGAGAATATTTCCTTTTTCACCATAGCCCTCTATGGGGTTCCAAATATCGCATTGCAAATTCCACAAGAATAGTCTTAACGAAAGGCTTCTTGAAGAGAAAGCTGTGACTCTTTGAGACGAATTAACACAAGACAAAGCAATTTCTCAGAAAGCTTCATTTCAGTTTTTATCTTACGATATTTCCTTTTTCACCATTGCCCTCTATGGGCTTCCAAATATCACTTTGCAAATTCCACAAAAACAGTCTTAGCGAATGGCTTCTTGAAGGGAAAGCTGTAGCTCTGTGAGATGAATTACCAGAACACAAAGCAGTTTCTCAGAAAGCTTCTTTCCAGTTTTTTTTTTTAAATTTATTTTTTATTATTATACTTTAAGTTGTAGGGTACATGTGCATAACATGCAGGTTTGTTACATATGTATACTTGTGCCATGTTCGTGTGCTGCAACCATCAACTCGTCATTTACATCAGGTATAACTCACAGTGCAATCCCTCCCCTCCTCCCCCTCCCCATGATAAGCCCCGGTGTTTGATGTTCCCCTTCCCGAGTCCAAGTGATCTCATTTTTCAGTTCCCACCTATGAGTGAGAACATGCGGTGTTTGGTTTTCTGTTCTTGTGATAGTTTGCTAAGAATGATGGTTTCAAGCTGCATCCATGTCCCTACAAAGGACACAAACTCATCCTTTTTTATGGCTGCATAGTATTCCACGGTGTATATGTGCCACATTTTCTTAATCCAATCTGTCACTGATGGACATTTGGGTTGATTCCAAGTCTTTGCTATTGTGAATAGTGCTGCAATAAACATACGTGTGCATGTGTCTTTATAGCAGCATAATTTATAATCCTTTGTGTATATACCCAGTAATGGGATGGCTGGGTCATATGGAACATCTAGTTCTAGATCCTTGAGGAATCGCCATACTGTTTTCCATAATGGTTGAACTAGTTTACAATCCCACCAACAGTGTAAAAGTGTTCCTATTTCTCCACATCCTCTCCAGCACCTGTTGTTTCCTGACTTTTGAATGATCGCCATTCTAACTGGTGTGAGATGGTATCTCATTGTGGTTTTGATTTGCATTTCTCTGATGGCCAGTGATGGTGAGCATTTTTTCATGTGTCTGTTGGCTGTATGAATGTCTTCTTTTGAGAAATGTCTGTTCATATCCTTTGCCCACTTTTTGATGGGGTTGTTTGTTTTTTTCTTGTAAATTTGTTTGGGGTCTTTGTAGGTTCTGGATATTAGCCTTTGTCAGATGAGTAGATTGCAAAAATTTTCTCCCATTCTCTAGGTTGCCTGTTCACTCTGATGGTAGTTTCTTTTGCTGTGCAGAAGCTCTTTAGTTTAATGAGATCCCATTTGTCAATTTTGGCTTTTGCTGCCGTTGCTTTTGGTGTTATAGACATGAAGTCTTTGCCCATGTCTATGTCCTGAATGGTACTACCTAGGTTTTCCTCTAGGGTTTTTATGGTATTAGGTCTAACCTTTAAGTCTCTAATCCATCTTGAATTAATTTTCGTATAAGGAGTAAGGAAAGGATCCAGTTTCAGCTTTCTGCTTATGGCTAGCCAATTTTCCCAGCACCATTTATTGATTAGGGAATCCTTTCCCCATTTCTTGTTTCTCTCAGTTTTGTCAAAGATCAGATGGCTGTAGATGTGTGGTATTATTTCTGAGGACTCTGTTCTGTTCCATTTTTCTATATCTCTGTTTTGGTACCAGTACCATGCTGTTTTGGTGACTGTAGCCTTGTAGTATAGTTTGAAGTCAGGTAGCGTGATGCCTCCAGCTTTGTTCTTTTGACATAGGATTGTCTTGGAGATGCGGGCTCTTTTTTGGTTCCATATGAACTTTAAAGCAGTTTTTTCCAATTCTGTGAAGAAGCTCATTGGTAGCTTGATGGGGATGGCATTTAATCTATAAATTACCTTGGGCAGTATGGTCATTTTCACGATATTGATTCTTCCTATCCATGAGCATGGTATGTTCTTCCATTTGTTTGTGTCCTCTTTTATTTCACTGAGCAGTGGTTTGTAGTTCTCCTTGAAGAGGTCCTTTACATCCCTTGTAAGTTGGATTCCTAGCTGTTTTATTCTCTTTGAAGCAATTGTGAATGGAAGTTCAGTCATGATTTGGCTCTCTGTTTGTCTGTTACTGGTTTATACGAATGCATGGGATTTTTGCACATTAATTTTGTATCCTGAGACTTTGCTGAAGATGCTTATCAGCTTAAGGAGATTTTGGGCTGAGACAATGGGATTTTTTAAATATACAATCATGTCATCTGCAAAGAGGGACAATTTGACTTCTTCTTTTCCTAACTGAATACCCTTGATTTTTTTCTCTTGCCTGATTGCCCTAGCCAGGACTTCCAACACTATGTTGAATAGGAGTGGTGAGAGAGGGCATCCCTGTCTTGTGACAGTATTCAAAGGGAATTTTTCCAGGTTTTGCCCATTCAGTATGATATTGGCTGTGGGTTTGTCATAAATAGCTCTTATGATTTTGAGGTACGTTCCATCAATACCGAATTTATTGAGCGTTTTTAGCATGAAGGGCTGTTGAATTTTGTCAAAAGCCTTTTCTGCATCGATTTAGATAATCATGTGGTTCCTGTCTTTGGTTCTGTTTATATGCTGGATTATGTTTATTGATTTGCGAATGTTGAACCAGCCTTGCATCCCAGGGTTGAAGCCCACTTGATCATGGTGGGTAAGCTTTTTGATGTGCTGTTGAATACGTTTTGCCAGTATTTTATTGAGGATTTTTGCATCGATGTTCATCAGGGATATTGGTCTAAAATTCTCTTTTTTTGTTGTGTCTCTGCCAGGCTTTGGTATCAGGATGATGTTGGCCTCATAAGATGAGTTAGGGAGGATTCCCTGTTTTTCTATTGATTGGAATAGTTTCAGAAGGAATGGTACCAGCTCCTCCTTGTACCTCTGGTAGAATTCAGCTGTGAATCCATCTGGTCCTGGACTTTTTTTCATTGGTAGGCTATTAATTATTGCCTCAATTTCAGAGCCTGCTATTGGTCTATTCAGGGATTCAACTTCTTCCTGGTTTAGTCTTGGAAGAGTGTAAGTGTCCAGGAAATTATCCATTTCTTCTAGATTTTCTAGTTTATTTGCATAGAGGTGTTTATAGTATTCTCTGATGGTAGTTTGTATTTCTGTGGGGTCGGTGGTGATATCCCCTTTATCATTTTTTATTGCGTCTATTTGATTCTTCTCCCTTTTCTTCTTTATTAGTCTTGCTAGCCGTCTGTCAATTTTGTTGATCTTTTCAAAAAACCAACTCCTGGATTCATTGATTTTTTTGGAGGGATTTTTGTGTCTCTATCTCCTTCAGTTCTGCTCTTAGTTATTTCTTGCCTTCTGCTAGCTTTTGAATGAGTTTGCTCTTGCTTCTCTAGTTCTTTTAATTGCGTTGTTAGAGTGTCATTTTTAGATCTTTCCTGCTTTCTCTTGTGGGCATTTAGTGCTATAAATTTCTCCCTACACACTGCTTTAAATGTGTCCCAGAGATTCTGGTATGTTGTATCTTTGTTCTCATTGGTTTCAAAGAACATCTTTATTTCTGCCTTCATTTCGTTATGTACCCAGTAGTCATTCAGGAGCAGGTTGTTCAGTTTCCATGTAGTTGAGCGGTTTGGATTGAGTTTCTTAGTCCTGAGTTCTAGTTTGATTGCAGTGTGGTCTGAGAGACAGTTTGTTACCATTTCTGTTCTTGTACATTTACTGAGGAGTGCTTTACTTCCAACTATGTGGTCAATTTTGGAATAAGTGCGATGTGGTGCTGAGAAGAATGTATATTCTGTTGATTTGGGGTGGAGAGTTCTATAAATGTCTAAAGTTCTGCTTGCTGCAGAGATGAGTTCAATTCCTGGATATCCTTGTTAATTTTCTGTCTCGTTGATCTGTCTAATGTTGACAGTGGACTGTTGAAGTCTCCCATTATTATTGTATGGGAGTCTAAGTCTCTTTGTAAGGCTCTAAGGACTTGCTTTATGAATCTGGGTGCTCCTGTATTGGGTGCATATATATTTAGGATAGTTAGCTCTTCCTGTTGAATTGATCCCTTTACCATTATGTAATGGCCTTCTTTGTCTCTTTTGATCTTTGATGGTTTAAAGTCTGTTTTATCAGAGACTAGTATTGCAAACCCCGCTTTTTTGTGTTCTCCATATGCTTGGTAAATCTTCCTCCATCCCTTTATTTTGAGCCTATGTATGTCTCTGCGTGTGAGATGGGTCTCCTGAATACAGCAGACTGATGGGTCTTGACTCTTTATCCAGTTTGCCAGTCTGTGTCTTTTAATTGGAGCATTTAGTCCATTTACATTTAAGGTTAAGATTGTTATGTGTGAACTTGATCCTGCCATTATGATATTAACTGGTTATTTTGCTCGTTAGTTGATGCAGTTTCTTCCTAGCCTTGATGGTCTTTACATTTTGGCATGTTTTTGCAATGGCTGGTACCGGTTGTTCCTTTCCATGTTTAGTGCTTCCTTCAGGGTCTCTTGTAAGGCAGGCGTAGTGGTGACAAAATCTCTAAGCATTTGCTTATCTGTAAAGGATTTTATTTCTCCTTCACTTATGAAACTTAGTTTGGCTGGATATGAAATTCTGGGTTGTAAATTCTTTTCTTTAAGAATGTTGAATATTGGCCCCCACTCTCTTCTGCCTTGTAGAGTTTCTGCTGAGAGTTCTGCTGTTAGTCTAATGGGCTTCCCTTTATGGGTAACCCGACATTTCTCTCTGGCTGCCCTTAAGATTTTTTTCTTCATTTCAACTTTGGTGAATCTGGCAATTATGTGTCTTGGAGTTGCTCTTCTCGAGGAGTATATTTGTGTTGTTCTCTGTATTTCCTGGATTTGAATGTTGGCCTGCCCTACTAGGTTGGGGAAGTTCTCCTGGATGATATACTGAAGAGTGTTTTCCATCTTGATTCCATTTTCCCCCTCACTTTCAGGCACACCAATCAGACGTAGATTTGGTCTTTTTACATAATCCCATACTTCTTGCAGGCTTTGTTCATTTCTTTTTCTTCTTTTTTCTTTTGATTTCTCTTCTTGCTTCATTTCGTTCATTTGATCCTTAATCGCTAATACTCTTTTCCAGTTGATCGAGTCGGTTACTGAAGCTTGTGCATTTGTCAAGTATTTCTCGTGTCATGGTTTTCATCTCTTTCATTTCGTTTATGACCTTCTCTGCATTAATTATTCTAGCCATCAATTCTTCCAATTTTTTTTCAAGACTTTTAGTATCTTTGGGCTGGGTATGTAATTCCTCCTTTAGCCCTGAGAAGTTTGATGGACTGAAGCCTTCTTCTATCATCTCGTCAAAGTCATTCTCCGTCCAACTTTGATCCGTTGCTGGCGATGAGCTGCGCTCCTTTGCCGGAGAAGATGCGCTCTTAATTTTTAAAATTCCAGTTTTTCTGCCCTGCTTTTTCCCTAACTTTGTGGCTTTATCTGCCTCTGGCTTTTAACGGAAGATATTTCCTTTTTCACCATAGCCCTCTATGGGCTTCCAAATATCACTTTGCAAATTTCACAAGAACAGCCTTAGTGAACGGCTTCTTGAGGGGAAAGCTGTAACTCTGTGAGATGAATTAACAGAACACAAAGCAGTTTCTCAGAAATCTTGTTTCCAGTTTTAACGAAAGATATTTCCTTTTTCACCATAGCCCTCTATGGGCTTCAAAATATCACTTTTCAAATTCCACAAGAACAGTCTTAGCGAAAGCCTTCTTGAGGAGAAAGGTGTAACTCTGTGAGATGAATTACCAGAACACAAAGCAGTTTCTCAGAAAGCTTCTTTCCAATTTTTAACGGAAGGTATTTCCTTTTTCACCATAGCCCTCTATGGACTTCCAAACATCACTTTGCAAATTCCACAAGAACAGTCTTAGCGAAAGGCATCTTGAGGGGAAAGCTGTAAATCTGTGAGATGAATTAACAGAACACAAAGCAGTTTCTAAAAAACATTCTTTCCAGTTTTTAACGGAAGATATTTCCTTTTTCATCATAGCCCTCTATGGGCTTCCAAATACCACCTTGAAAATTCCACAGGAACAATCTTAGTGAACCGTTTCTTGAGGGGAAAGCTATAACTCTGTGAGATGAATTAAGAGAACATAATGCAGTTTCTCATAAAGCTTTTTTTCGGTTTTTATCTTAGAATATTTCCTTTTTGCCATAACCCTCTATGGGTTTCTAAAATCAATTTGCAATTTCCACAAGAACAGCCTTAGCAAAGGGCTTCTTGAGGGGAAAGCTATAACTCTGTGAAATGAATTAACAGAACGCAAAGCAGTTTCTCAGAAAGCTTCTTTTCAGTATTTAGGTTAGGATATTTCCTTTTTCACCATAGACCTTTATGGGCTTCCAAATATCACTTTGCAAATTCCAAAAGAACAGTCTTAGCGAAAGGCTTCTTGAGGGGAAGGCTGTAACTCTGTGAGATGAATTAACAGAACACAAAGCAGTTTCTCCAAAAGCTTATTTTCAGTTTTTATCTCAGGCTATTTCCTTTTTCACCATAGACCTCTATGGGCTTCTAAATATCTCTTTCCAAATTCCACAAGAACAGCCTTAGGGAAAGGCTTCTTAGGGGGAAAGCTGTAACTCTGTGAGATGAATTAACAGAACACAAAGCAGTTTCTCAGAAAGCTTCTATCCAGTTTTTAACTGAAGATATTTCCTTTTTCCCCATAGCCCTCTAGGAACTTTCAAATATCACTTTGCAAACTCCACAAGAAGAGTCATAGTGATCGACTTCTTGAGGGGAAAGCTATAACTCCATGAGATGTGTTAGGAGAATACAATGCAGTTTCACAGAAAGCTTCTTTCCAGTTTGTAACGGAAGATATTTCCTTTTTCAACAAAGCCCTCTATGGGCTTCCAAATATCACTTTGAAAATTCCACAAGAACAGTCTTAGCAAAAGGCTTCTTGAGGAAAAACTGTAAGTATGTGAAATGAAATAACAGAACACAAAGCAGTTTCTCAGAAAGCTTCTTTACAGTTTTTAACAGAAGAGAATTCCTTTTTCACCGTAGCCCTCTGTGGGCTTCCAAATATCACTTTGCAAATCCCACAAGAACAGTCTTAGCGAAAAGCTTCTTGAGGGGAAAGCTGTAACTCTGTGAGATGAATTAACAGAACAAAAAGCAGTTTGTCAGAAAGCTTCTTTCCAGTTTTTAACGGAGGATATATCCTTTTTAACCATAGCCCTCTAAGGGCTTCTAAATATCACGTTCTAAATTCCACAAGAACAGTCTTAGCGAAAGGCTTCTTGAGGGGAAAGCTATAGCTCTGTGAGATGAATTAACAGAACACAAAGCAGTTTCTCAGAAAGTTTCTTTTCAGTTTTTATCTTCGGATATTTCCTTTTTCACCATAGCCTTCTATGGGCTTCCAAATATCACCTTGCAAATTCCACAAGCACAGTCTTAGCGAAAGGCTTCTTCAGGAGAAAGCTGTAACTCTGTGAGATGAAGTAACAGAGCACAAAGCAATTTCTCAGAAAGCTTATTTCCAGTTTTTTACCGGAGATATTTCCTTTTTCATCATAGCCTTCTATGGGCTTCCAAATATCCCTTTGTAAATTCCACAAGAACAGACTTAGCGAAAGGCTTCTTGAAGGGCAAGCTGTAACTCTGTGAGATCATTAACATAACACAAAGCAGTTTCTCAGATACCCTCTTTTCTGTTTTTATCTTAGCATATTTTCTTTTTCAACATAGCCCTCCATGGGCTTCCAAATATCACTTTGCAAATTCCACAAGAACAGACTGAGTGAACGGTTTCTTGCGGAGAAAGCTGTAACTCTGTGAGATGAATTAACAGAACACAAAGTAGTTTCTCAGGAAGCTTATTTTCAGTTTTTATCCTAGGATATTTCCTTTTTCACCATAGCCCTCTATGGGCTTCCAAATATCACTATGCTAATTTCACAAAAAGAGTCTTAGTGAACAGATTCTTCAGTGGAAAGCTGTAACTCTGTGAGTTGACCTAACAGAACACAAAGCAGTTTCTCAGAAATCTTCTTTCAAGTTTTTAACGAGTTATTTCCTTTTTCACCTTAGCCCTCTATGGGATTCCAAACATCACTTTGCAAATTTCACAAGAACAGTCTTAGGGAAAGGCTTCTTGAGGAGAAAGCTCTAACTCTCTGAGATGAATTAACAGAACACAAAGCAGTTTCTCAGAAAGCTTTTTTTCGGTTTTTATCATAGGATATTTCCATTTTCACCATAGCTCCCTATGGCCTTCCAAATATCACTTTGCAAATTCCACAAGAACAGTCTTAGCGAAAGGCTTCTTGAGGGGAAAGCTGTAACTCTGTGAGATGAATTAACAGAACACAAAGCAGTTTCTCAGAAAGCCTCTTTTCAGTTTTTATCTTAGGATATTTCCTTTGTCAGCGTAGCCCTGTATGGGCTTACAAATGTCACTTTTCAAATTCATCAAGAACATTCTTAGCGAAAGGCTTCTTGAGGGGAAAGCTGCAGCTCTGTGAGATGAATTAACAAACCACAAAGCAGTTACTCAGAAAGCTGCTTTCCAGTTTTTAACGGAAGATATTTCGTTTTTCACCATATCCCTCAATGTTATTCGAAATATCACTTTGCAACTTCCACAAGAACAGTCTTAGCGAAAGGCTTCTTTAGAGGAAATTTGAAGCTTTGTTAGGTGAAATAACAGACCACAAAGCAGTTAATCAGAAAGTTTCTTTCCAATTTTTAATGGAAGATACTTTCTTTTCACCATATCCCTCTAAGGGCTTCCAAATATCACTTTGCAAATTCCACAAGAACAGTCTTAGTGAACGGCTTCTTGAGGGGAAAGCTGTAACTCTGTGAGATGAATTAAGAGAACACAGCGCAGTTTCTCAAACAGCTTCCTTTGGGTTTTTATCTTAAGATATTTTCTTTTTCGCCAGAGCCCACTGTGGGCTTCCAAATATCACTTTGCAAATTCCACAAGAACAGTCTTAGGGAAAGACTTCTTGAGGGGAAAGCTGTAAATCTCTGAGATCAATTAACAAAAAAAAGAGCAGTTTCTCAGAAATCTTCTTTCAAGTTTTTAACGGAAGATATTTCCTTTTTCACCATAGCCCTCTATGGGTTTCCAAATATCACATTTCAAGTTCCACAAGAACAGTCTTAGCGAAAGGCTTTTGGAAGAGAAAGCTTAAATCTGTAAGATGATTTAACAGACACAAAACTGTTTTTCAGAAGATTCTTTCCACTTTTTAATGAAAGATATTTCCTTTTTCACCATAGCCCTCTATGGGCTTCCAAATATCACTTAAAAAATTTCACAAGAACAGTCTTACTGAACGGCTTCTTGAGAGGAAAGCTGTAACTCGGTGAGATGAATTAATAGAACACAAAGCAGTTTCTCAGAAAGCTTCTTTCCAGTTTATATCGGAAGATATTTCCTTTTTCACCATATCCCTCTACGGGCTTCCAAATATCACCTTGCAAATTCCACAAGAACAGTCTTAGCGAAGGGCTTCTTGAGAAAGGCTTTTTAGGGGAAAGCTGTAACCCTGTGAGTTGAATTAACAGAACCCAAAGCAGTTTATCAGAAAGCTTGTTTCCAGTTTTTAACGGAAGATATTTCCTTTTACACCATGTCACTCTCTGGGCTTCCAAATATCACTTTGCAACTTCCACAAGAACAGTCTTAGCGAAAGGCTTGTTGAGGGGAAAGCTGTAGCTCTGTGAGATTAATTAACAGACAACAAAGCAGTTACTCAGAAAGCTTCTTTCCAGTTTTTAACGGAAGAGATTTCCTTTTTCACCATATCCCTCTATGGGTTTCCAAATATCACTTTGTAAATTCCACAAGAACAGTCTTAGTGAAAGGCTTCTTGAGCGGAAGGCTATAACTCTGTGAGATGAATTAAGAGAATACAGTGAAGTTTTTCAGAAAGCATCTTTTCGGTTTTTATATTACGATATTTTATTTTTCATCATAGATCTCTAAGGGCTTCCAAATATCACTTTGCAAATTCCACAAGAACAGACTTCGCGAAATACTTCTTGAGAGGAAAGCTGTAACTCTGTGAGATGAATTAACAGAACACAAAGCAGTTTCTCAGAGAGATTCTTCCCAGTTTTTACGGAGGATATTTCCTGTTTCACCATAGCCCTCTATGGGATTCCAAATATCACTTTTCATATTCCACAATCACAGTCTTAGGGAAAGTCTTCTTGACGAAAAAAGTTTAACTCTATGAGATGAATTAAAAGAACCCAAAGCAATTTCTCAGAAATCTTCTTTTCATTTTTTAACGGAAAATATTTAATTTTTCACCTTAGCCCTCTATGGGCTTCCAAATATCACTTTGTAAGTTCTACAAGAAGAGTCTTAGCGAAAGGCTTCCTGAGGAGACAGCTGTAACTCTGTGTGATGAATTAACAGAACACAAAACAGTTTCCAGAAAGCTTCTTTCCAGTTTTTAACGTAAGATAATTCCTTTTTCACCATAGCCCTCTATGGGCTTCCAAATATCACTTTGCAAATTCCACAAGAACAGTCTTAGTGAAAGGCTTCTTGAGATGAAAGCTGTAACCCTGTGAAAAGAAATAACAGAATAAAAAGCAGTTCCTCAGAAAGCTTCTTTGCAGTTTTTATCTGAGGATATTTCCTTTTTCACCATAGCTTTCTATGGGCTTCCAAATATCATTTCGCAAATATCACAAGAACAGTCTTAGCGAAAGGTTTCTGGAGGGGAAAGCTGTAACTCTGTGAGATAAATCAACAGAACACAAAACAGTTTCTTAGAAATCTTCTTTCCAATTTTTAACGGAATGTATTTTCTTTTTCACCATAGCCCTCTATGGGCTTCCAAATATCACTTTGCAAATTCCACAACAACAGCCATAGCGAAAGTCTTCTTGAATGGAAAGCTCTAAATCGGTGAGTTGAATTTACAGAACACAAAGCAGTCTCTCAGAAAGCTTCTTTTCAGTTTTTATCTTAGGATATTTCCTTTTACACCATAGCCCTCCATGGGCTTCCAAATATCACTTTTCAAATCTGACAAGAACAGTCTTAGCGAAAGGCTTCTTGTGGGGAAAGCTGTAACTCGGTGAGATGTATTAACAGAACACACGGCAGTTTCTCAGAAAGCTTCTTTCCAGTTTTTAACTAAAGATATTTCCTTTTTCACCATAGCCCGCCATGGGCTTCCAAATATCAATTTGCAAATTCCAAAAGAACAGTCTTAGCGAAAGGTTTCTTTAGGTGAAAGCTGTAACTCTGTGAGATGAATTAACAGAACACAAATCAGTTTCTCAGAAAGCTTCTTTCCAGTTTTTAACTGAAGATATTTCATTTTTTAAAAAAGCCCCCTACGGGCTTCCAATGTTAACTTTGAAAATTCCACAAGAAAAGTTTTAGCAAAAGGCTTCTTGAGGGGAAAGCTGTAACTCTGTCAGATGAATTAACAGAACACAAAGCAGATTCTCAGAAAGCTTCTTTCCAGTTTTTAACTAAAGATATTTCCTTTTCCACCATAGCCCCCTATGGGCTTCCAAATATCAATTTGCAAATTCCAAAAGAACAGTCTTAGCGAAAGGTTTCTTTAGGTGAAAGCTGTAACTCTGTGAGATGAATTAACAGAACACAAACCAGTTTCTCAGAAAGCTTCTTTCCAGTTTTTAACTGAAGATATTTCATTTTTTACCAAAGCCCTCTACGGCCTTCCAATGTTAACTTTGCAAATTCCACAAGAAAGGTTTTAGCAAAAGGCTTCTTGAGGGGAAAGCTGTAACTCTGTCTGATGAATTAACAGAAGACAAATCAGTTTCTCAGAAAGTTTTTTTTCAGTTTTTAACTGAAGATATTTCCTTTTTCACCATAGACCTCTAAGGGCT
Source organism: Chlorocebus sabaeus (assembly GCF_047675955.1). Taxonomy (NCBI): domain Eukaryota; kingdom Metazoa; phylum Chordata; class Mammalia; order Primates; family Cercopithecidae; genus Chlorocebus; species Chlorocebus sabaeus. Next base: position 102,170 of record NW_027327597.1, read on the forward strand.
CCCAAATATCACTTTGCAAATTCCACAAGAACAGACTTAGCGAAATGCTTCTCAGGAGGGAAGATGTAACTCTGTGAGATGAATTAACAGAACACAAAGCAGTTTCTCAGAAAGTTTCTTTCCAGTTTTTAACGGAAGATATTTCCTTTTTCACCATAGCACTCTATGGGCTTCCAAATATCAATTTTCAAATTCTCCAAGAACAGTCTTAGTGAGCGGCTTCTGGAGGGGAAAGTTGTAACCCCGTGAGATGAGTTAACAGAACACAAAGCAGTTTCTCAGAAAGCTTCTTTGCAGTTTTTAACGGAAGATATTTCCTTTTTCACCAAAGCCTTCTATGGGCTTCCAAATACCAGTTTGCACATTCCACAACAACTGTAGTAGCGAACGGCTTCTTGAGGAAAGATCTGTAGCTCTGTGAGATGTATTAACAGCACATACGGCAATTTCTCAAAATGCTTCTTTCCAGTTTTTAACGGAAGATATTTCCTTTTTCACCATAGCCCTGTATGGGCTTCCAAATATCACTTTGCAGATTCCACAAGAACCGTCTTAGCTTAAGACCTCTTGACGAAAAAGCTGTAACTCTGTGAGATGAATTAACAGAACACAAAGCAGTTTCTCAGAAAGCTTCTTTTCGGTTTTTATCTTAGGATATTTCCTTTTTCACCGTAGCCCTCTATCGGCTTCCAAATATCACTTTGCAAATTCCAGAAGAACAGTCTTAGCGAAAGGCTTCTTGAGGGAAAACTGTAACTCTCTGAGATGAATTAACAGAACAAAAAGCAATTTCTCAGAAATCTTCTTTTCAGTTTTTAACGGAAGATATTTCCTTTTTCACCATAGCATTCTATGGGCTTTCAAATATCACTTTGAAAATTCCACAAGAACAGTCTTAGCGAAAGGCTTCTGGAGGGAGAGCTGTAACTCTGTGAAATGAATTAACAGAACACAGAACAGTTTCTCAGAAAACTTCTTTCCAGATTTTAACTGAAGATATTTCTTTTTTCACCATAGCCCTCTAAGAGCTTCCAAATATCACTTTGCAAATTTCACAAGAACAGTCTTAGCTAAAGGCTTCTTGAGGGAAAGCTGTAACTCGTTTAGATGTATTAACAGAACACACGGCAATTTCTCAGAATGCTTCTTTCCAGTTTATAACGGATGATATTTACTTTTTCACCCTAGCCTTCTAGGGGTTTCCAAACATCACTTTTCAAATTTCACAAGAGCAGTCTTAGCGAAAGGCTTCTTGAGGGGAAAGCTGTAACGCTGTGAGTTGAATTAACAGAACACAAAGCAGTTTCTCAGAAATCTTCTTTCCAGTTTTTATCTTAGAATATTTCCTTTTTCTCCATAGTCCTCTATGGGCTTCCAAATATCACTTTGCAAATTCCACAAGAAGAGTCTTAGTGAAAAGCATCTTGAGGGGAAGCTGTAACTCTCTGAGATGAATTAATAGAACACACAGCAGTTTCTCACAAAACTTCTTTCCAGTTTTGAACTGAAGATATTTCCTTTTTCACCATAGCCCTCTATGGGCTTCCAAATATGACTTTGAATATCCCACAAGAACATTCTTAGCGAAGGCTTCTTGTGGGGAAATCTGTAACTCGGTCAGTTGTATAATTAACAGAACACGGCAGTTTCTCAGAAAGCTTCTTTTCAGTTTTTAACTGAAGATATTTCCTTTTTCACCATAGCCCTCTAGGGGCTTCCTAATATCACTGTGCAAATTCCACAAGAACAGTCTATGTGAAAGGCTTCTTGAGGGGAAAGCTGTAACAGTTCAAGATGAATTAACAGAACACAAACCAATTTCTCAGAAAGCTTCTTTCCAGTTTTTATCTGTAGATATTTCCTTTTTCACAATAGCACTCTATGGGCTTCCAAATATCACTTTGCAAATCCCACAATAACAGTCAGCCAAAGGCTTCTTGAGGGGAAAGCTGTAACTCTGTGAGATGAATTAAGAGAACACAAAGCAGTTTCTCAGAAATCTTCTTTCCAGTTTTTAACTGAAGATATTTGCTTTTTCACCGCAGCCGTCTAACGGCATCCAAATATCACTTTGCAAATTGCACAAGAACAGAATTAGTGAAAGGCTTCTTGAGGGGAAAGCTGTAACTCTGTGAGATTAATTAACAGAACACAAAGCAGTTTCTCAGAAAGCTTCTTTCCTGTTTTTAACTGACGATTTTTCCTTTTTCACCAAAGCCCTCTATGGGTTTCCAAATATCACTTTGCAAATTCCACAAGAACAGTCTCAGCGAAAGGCTTCTTGAGGGGAAAGCTGTAACTCTGTGAGATAAATTAACAGAACACAAAGCAGTTTCTCAGAAATCTTCTTTCCAGTTTTTAACGGAAGATATTTCCTTTTTCACCTTAGCCTTCTACGGCCTTCCAAATATCACTTTGCAATTTCCACAAGAACAGTCTCTGCGAAAGGCTTCTTGAGGGGAAAGGTGTAACACTGTGAGATGAATTAACAGAACACAAAGCAGTTTTCTGAAAGCTTCTTTCCAATTTTTACCTGAAGATATTTCCTTTTTCACCATAGCCATCTAGGGGTTCCAAATATCATTTTGAAAATTCCACAAGAACAGTCTTACCGAAAGGCTTCTTGAGGGGAAAGCAGTAACTCTCTGATATGAATTAACAGAACACAAAGCAGTTTCTCAAAAAGCTTCTTTCCAGTTTTTAACGGAAGATATTTCCTTTTTCACAATAGCCCGCTATCTTCTTCCAAATATCACCTTCCAAATTCCACCAGAAGTGCCTTAGCGAAAGGCTTCTTGAAGGGAAAGCTGTAACTCTGTGAGATGATTTAACAGAACACAAAGCAGTTTTTCAGAAAGCTTTTTTCCAGTTTTTAACAGAAGATATTTCCTTTTTCACCATAGCCCTCTATGGGCTTCCAAATATCACTTTGCAAATTCGACAAGAACAGACTTAGTGAAAGGCTTCTTGAGAGGAAAGCTGTAACTCTGTGAGATGAATTAACAGAACACAAAGCAGTTTCTCACAAAGCTTCTTTCCAGTTTTTAACGGAAGATATTTCTTTTTCACCATAGCCCGCTATGGTCTTCCAAATATCACTTTCCAAATTCCACCAGAACTGCCTTAGAGAAAGGCTTCTTGAAGGGAAAGCTGTAACTCTGTGAGATGAATTAACAGAACACAAAGCACTTTTTCAGAAAGCTTCTTTCCAGTTTTTAACGGAAGATATTTCCTTTTTCACAATAGCCCGCTATGGGCTTTCAAATATCACTTTACAAATTCCACAAGAACAGTCTTAGCGAAAGTCTTCTTGAGGGGAACGCAGTAACTCTGTGAGATGAATTAACAGAACACAAAGCAGTTTCTCTGATAGCTTCTTTCCAGTTTTTAACGGTAGATATTTCCTTTTTCACCATAGCACTCTATGGGCTTCAAATATCGCTTTGCATATTCCAAAAGAACAGTCTTAGCGAAAGGTTTCTTGAGGGGAAAGCAGTAGCTCGGTGAGATGAATTAACAGAACACAAAGCAGCTTCTCCGTAAGCCTCTTTCCTGTTTTTAATGGAAGATATTTCCTTTTTCACCATAGCCCTCTATGGATTTCCAAATATCACTTTGCAAATTCCACAAGAACAGTCTTAGCGAAAGGCTTCTAGAGGGGAAAGGTGTAACTCTGTGAGATGAATTAACAGAACACAAAGGAGTTTCTCTGAAAGCTTCTTTCCAGTTTTTAACGGAAGATATTTCCTTTTTCACCATAGTCCCCTATGGGATTCCAAATATCAATTTGCGAATCCCACAACAACAGTCTTAGCGAAAGGTTTCTTGATTGGAAAGCAGTAACACTGTGAGATGAATTAACAGAACACAAAGCAGTTTCTCAGAAAGCTTCTTTCCAGTTTTTAATTGAAGATATTTCCTTTTTCAATATAGCCCTCTATAAGCTTCCAAATATCACTTTGCAAATTCCACAAGAACAGTCTTAGCGAAAGGCTTCTTGAAGGGTAAGCTGTAACTCTGTGAGAAGAATTGACAAAACACAAAGCAATTCCTCAGAAAGCTTCTTTTATGTTTTTAAATAAGATATTTCCTTTTAAACCATAGCTCTTTATGGGCTTCCAAGTATCAATTTCCAAATTCCAGCCGAACAATCTTAGCGAAAGTCTTCTTGAGGGGAAAGCTGTAACCCTGCGAGATGTATTAACAGAACACAAAGCAGTTTCTCAGAAAGCTTCTTTCCGGTTTTTAATGGAAGATATTTCCTTTTTCACCGTAGCCCTTTAGGGGATACCAAATATCATTTTGAAAATTCCACAACAACAGTCTTACCGAAAGGCTTCTTGAGGGGAAAGCAGTAACTCTCTGATATGAATTAACAGAACACAAAGCAGTTTCTCACAAAGCTTCTTTCCAGTTTTTAACGGAAGATATTTCCTTTTTCACCATAGCCCGCTATGGTTTTCCAAATATCACTTTCCAAATTCCACCAGAACTGCCTTAGCGAAAGGCTTCTTGAAGGGAAAGCTGTAACTCTGTGAGATGATTTAACAGAACACAAAGCAGTTTTTCAGAAAGCTTTTTTCCAGTTTTTAACGGAAGATATTTCCTTTTTCACCATAGCCCTCTATGGGCTTCCAAATATCACTTTGCAAATTCGACAAGAACAGACTTAGTGAAAGGCTTCTTGAGAGGAAAGCTGTAACTCTGTGAGATGAATTAACAGAACACAAAGCGGTTTCTCACAAAGCTTCTTTCCAGTTTTTAACGGAAGATATTTCTTTTTCACCATAGCCCGCTATGGTCTTCCAAATATCACTTTCCAAATTCCACCAGAACTGCCTTAGAGAAAGGCTTCTTGAAGGGAAAGCTGTAACTCTGTGAGATGAATTAACAGAACACAAAGCACTTTTTCAGAAAGCTTCTTTCCAGTTTTTAACGGAAGATATTTCCTTTTTCACAATAGCCCGCTATGGGCTTTCAAATATCACTTTACAAATTCCACAAGAACAGTCTTAGCGAAAGTCTTCTTGAGGGGAACGCAGTAACTCTGTGAGGTGAATTAACAGAACACAAAGCAGTTTCTCTGATAGCTTCTTTCCAGTTTTTAACGGTAGATATTTCCTTTTTCACCATAGCACTCTATGGGCTTCAAATATCGCTTTGCATATTCCAAAAGAACAGTCTTAGCGAAAGGTTTCTTGAGGGGAAAGCAGTAGCTCGGTGAGATGAATTAACAGAACACAAAGCAGCTTCTCCGTAAGCCTCTTTCCTGTTTTTAACAGAAGATATTTCCTTTTTCACCATAGCCCTCTATGGATTTCCAAATATCACATTGCAAATTCCACAAGAACAGTCTTAGCGAAAGGCTTCTAGAGGGGAAAGGTGTAACTCTGTGTGATGAATTAACAGAACACAAAGGAGTTTCTCTGAAAGCTTCTTTCCAGTTTTTAACGGAAGATATTTCATTTTTTACCAAAGCCCTCTACGGGCTTCCAATGTTAACTTTGCAAATTCCACAAGAAAAGTTTTAGCAAAAGGCTTCTTGAGAGGAAAGCTGTAACTCTGTCAGATGAATTGACAGAACAGAAAGCAGATTCTCGGAAAGCTTCTTTCCAGTTTTTAATTGAAGATATTTCCTTTTTCAATATAGCCCTCTATAAGCTTCAAAATATCACTTTGCAAAATCCACAAAAACAGTCTTAGCGATAGGCTTCTTGAAGGGTAAGCTGTAACTCTGTGAGATGAATTGACAGAACACAAAGCAGTTTCTCAGAAAGCTTCTTTCCAGTGTTTAACTGAAGATATTTCCTTTTCCACCATAGACCTCTAAGGGCATCCAAATATCACTTTGCCAATTCCACAAGAAAAGCCTTAGCGAAAGGCTTCTTGAAGGGAAAGCTGTAACTCTGTGAGATGAATTAACAGAACCCAAAGCAGTTTCTCAGAAAGCTTTTTTCCAGTTTTTAAGGGAAGATATTTCCTTTTCCACCGTAGCCCTCTATGGGATTTAAAATATCACTTTCAGAATTCCACAAGACAGTCTGAGCGAAAAGCTTCTTCAGGGAAATGCTGTAATACTGTGGAACAATTAACAGAACACAAAGCAGATTCTCAGAAAGCTTCTTTCCATTTTTGAACGAAAGATACATCCTTTTTCACCGTAGCCCTCTAGGGGATTCCAAATATCACTTTGAAAATTCCACAATAAGAATCTTAGCGAAAGGCTTCTTTAGGGCAAAGCTGTAACTATGTGCGAACGATTAACAGTATACAAAGCAGTTCCTCAGAAAGCTTCTTTACAGCTTTTAACGGAAGATATTTTCTTTTTCACCATAGCCCTCTATGGGCTTCCAAATATCACTTTGAAAACTCCACAACAACAGTCTTAGCGAAAGGCTTCTTGAGGGGAAAGCTGTAACTCTGTGAGATGAATTAACAGAACAGAAATCAGTTCCTCAGAAAGCTTCTTTCCAGTTTTTAAGGGAAGATATATCCTTGTTCACCATAGTCCTCTATGGGCTTCCAAATATCACTTTGCAAATTCCACCAGAAGAGTCTTAGCGAAAGGCTTATTGAAGGGAAAGCTGTAAATCTGTGAGATGAATTAACAGAACATAAAGCAGTTTCTCAGAAAGCTTCTTTCCTTTTTTTAACGGAAGATATTTATTTTTCCACCATAGAATTCTACTGGCTTCCAAATATCACTTTGCAAATTCCATAAAAACAGTCTTAGAGAAAATCTTCTTCACGAGGTACCTGTAACTCTATGGGAAGAATTAACAGAACACAAAGCAGTTTATCAGAAAACTTCTTTCCAGTTTTTAACGGAAGATATTTCCTTGTTCACCATAGCCCTCTAGGGGCTTCCAAATATCACTTTGCAAATTCCGCAAGAACAGACTTAGCGAAAGGCTTCTTGAAAGGAAAGCTGTAACTCTGTGAGATGAATTAACAGAACACAAATAAGTTTCTCAGAATGCTTCCTTCTAGTTTTTAACGGAAGATATTTCCTTTTTCAATATAGCCCTCTATGGGCTTCCAAATATCACTTTGCAAATTCCACAAGAACAGTCTTAGCGAAAGGCTTCTTGAGGTGTAAAATGTAACTCTGTGAGTTGAATTGACAGAACACAAAGCAGTTTCTCAGAAAGCTTCTTTCCAGTTTTTAACGGAAGATATTTCCTTTTTCACCATAGCCCTCTATGGGCTTCCAACTATCACTTTGCAAATTCGACAAGAACAGTATTAGCGAGAGGCTTCTTGAGGGGAAAGCTGTAACTCTGTGAGATGAATTAACAGAACACAAAGTAGTTTCTCAGAAAGCTTCTTTCCAGTTTTTAACGGAAGATATTTCCTTTTTCACCATTGCCCTCAATGGGTTTCCAAATATCACTCTGCAAATCCACAAGAACAGTCTTAGCGAAAGGCTTCTTGATGGGAAAGTAGTAACTCTGTGAGATGAATTAACAGAACACAGAACAGATTCTCAGAAAGCTTCTTTCCAGTTTTTAACGGAAGATAGTTCCTTTTTCACCATAGACCTCTATGGGCTTCCAAATATCACTTTGCAAATCCCAGAAGAAGAGTCTTAGCGAAAGCCTTCTTGAAGGGAAAGCTGTAACTCTGGGAGATGAATTAACAGAACACAAAACAGTTTCTCAGAAAGCTTCTTTCCAGTTTTTAACAGAAGATATGTCCTTTTTCACCATAGCACTCTATGGGCTTCAAATATCACTTTGCAAAATCCACAAGAAGAATCCTAGAGAATGGCTTCTTGCTGGGAAAGCAGTAACTCTGTAAGATGAATTAACAGAAGACAGAGCAGTTAATCAGAAAGCTTCTTTCCAGTTTTTAACTGAAGATATTTCCTTTTTCACCATAGCCCTCTATGGGCTTCCAAATATCACGTTGAAAATTTCACAAGAAGTGTCTTTGTGAAAGGCTTCTTGAGGGGAAAGCTGTAACTCTGTGACATGAATTAACAGAACATAAAGTAGTTTCTCAGAATGCTTCTTTTCAGTTTTTATCTTAGGATATTTCCTTTTTCACCTTAGCCCTCTATGGGCTTGAAAATATCACTATGAAAATTCCACAAGAACAGTCTTAGCGAAAGGCTTCTTGAGGTTAAAGCAGTGACTCTGTGAGATGAATTAACAGAACACAAAGAAGTTTCTCAGAAAGCTTCTTTTCAGTTTTTAACGGAAGATATTTCCTTTTTCACCTTAACCCTCTATGGGCTTCCAAATATCACTTTGCAAATTCCACGAGAAGAGTCTTAGTGAAAGGCTTCTTGAGGGGAAAGCAGTAACTGTGAGATGAATTAACAGAACACAAAGCAGTTTCTCAGAAAGCTTCTTTCCAGTTTTTAAGGGAAGATTTTTCTTTTTCACCTTAACCCTTTATGGGCTTCCAAATATCACTTTGCAAATTCCACAAGAACAGTCTTAGCGAAAGGCTTCTTGAGGGGAAAGCTGTAACTCTGTTAGATGAAGTGACAGAACACAAAGCAGTTTCTCAGAAAGCTTCTTTCCATTTCTTAAAGGAAGACATATCCTTTTTCACCATAGCCCTCTATGAACTTCCAAATATCACCTTGCAAATTCCACAAGAACAATCTTCGCAAAAGGCTTCTTGAGGGGAAAGCTGTAACTCTGTGAGATGAAGTGACAGAACACAAAGCAGTTTCTCATAAAGCTTCTTTCCAGTTTTTACCGGAAGATATATTCTTTTTTACCATAACCCTCTATTGGCTTCCAAATATCACTTTGCAAATTCCACAAGAAGAGTCTTAGCGAAAGGCTTCTTGAGGGGAACGCAGTAACTCTGTGAGATGAATTAACAGAACACAAATCAGTTTCTCAGAAAGCTTCTTTCCAGATCTTAAAGGAAGATATTTCCTTTTTCACCATAGCCCTCTATGGGCTTCCAAATATCACTTTGCAAATTCCTCAAGAACAGTCCTAGCGACAGTCTTCTTGAGGGGAAAACTGTAACTGTGTGAGGTGAATTAACAGAACACAAAGTAGTTTCTCAGAAAGCTTCTTTCCAGTTTTTAACGGAAGATATTTCTTTTTTCAACATAGCCCTCTTTAGGCTTCCAAATATCACTTTGGAAAATCCACAGGAACAGTCTTAGTGATAGGTTTCTTGATGGGAAAGCAGTAACTCTGAGATGAATTAACAGAACACAGAGCAGTTTCTCAGAAAGCTTCTTTCTAGTTTTTCTCGGAAGATATTTCTTTTTTCACCATAGCCCTCTATGGGCTTCCAAATATCAGTTTGGAAATTCCACAAAAGGAGTGTTAGTGTTCGGCTTCATGATAGGAAAGCTGTAACTCTGTGAGATGAATTAACAGTATACAAAGCAGTTTCTCAGAAAGCTTCTTTCCAGTTTTTAACGGAAGATATTTCCTTTTCCACCATAGCCCTTTATGGGCTTCCAAATATCACCTAGCAAATTCCACAAGAACAGTCTTAGCGAAAGGGTTCTTCAGGGGAAAGCTGTAACTCTGTGGGAAGAATTAACTGAACACAAAGCAGTTTCTGTGAAAGCTTCTTTCCAGTTTTTAACGGAAGATATTTCCTTTTTCACCATAGCCCTCTAATGATTTCCAAATATCACTTTACAAATTCCACAAGAACAGTCTTAGCAGAATGCTTCTTGAGGGGAAAGCCGTAACACTGTCACATGAATTAACAAAACACAAAGCAGTTTCTCAGAAAACTTCTTTCCAGTTTATAACTGAAGATATTTCCTTTTTCACCATAGGACCCTATGGGTTTCCAAATATCACTTTGAAAATTCCACAAGAACTGTCTTAGTGAACGGTTTCTGGAGGGCAAAGCTGTAACTCTGTGAGATGAATCAACGGGACACAAAGCAGTTTCTCAAGAAGCTTCTTTCCAGTTTTCATCTGAGGACATTTCCTTTTTCACCATAGCCCTCTATGGGCTTCCAAATATCACTTTGCAAATTCCACAAAGAAAGTCTTAGCGAAAGACTTCTTGAGGGGAAACCTGTAACTCTGTGAGATGAATTAACAGAAAACAAAGCAATTTCTCAGAAAGCTTCTATACAGTTTCTAACTGAAGATATTCCTTTTTTCACCATAACCCTATATGGGCTTCCAAATATCACTCTGCGAATTACACAAGAACAGTCTTAGCGAAAGGCTTCTATAGGGGAAAGCTGTAACTCTGTGAGATAAATTAACAGAACACAAAGCAGTTTCTCAGAAAGCTTCTTTCCAGTTTTTATCTAAGGACATTTCCTTTTTCACCGTAGCCCTCTATGGGCTTCCAAATATCACTTTGGAAATTCCACAAGAACAGTCTTAGCGAAAGACTTCTTGAGGGGAAAGCTGTAGCTCTTTCAGATGAAATAAGAGAACACAAAGCAGTTTCTCAGAAAGCTTCTTTCAGTTTTTTAACTGAAGATATTTACTTTTTCACAATAGGAGTCTCAGGGGTAACAAATATCACTTTGGAAATTCCACAAGAACAGTCTTAGTGTACGACTTTTTGAGGGGAAAGCTGTAACTCTGTGAGATGAATTAACAGAACACAATGTAGTTTCAAAGAAAGCTTCTTTCCAGTTTTTAACGGAAGATATTTCCTTTTTCACCATAGCCCTCTATGGGCTTTCAAATATCACTTTGCAAATTCCGCAAGAACAGTCTTAGCGAAAGGTTTCTTGAGGGGAAATCTGTTACTTTGAAAGATATATTACCAGAATATAAAGCAGTTTTTCAGAAAACTTCTTTCCAGTTTTTAATGAAGATATTTTCTTTTTCACCATCGCCCTCTACGGTCTTCCAGATATCACTTTGAATATTAAACAAGAACAGTCTTAGTCAACGACTTCTTGAGGGGAAACCAGTAACACTGTGAGATGAATTAAAAGAACACAAAGCAGTTTCACAGAAAGCTTCTATCCGATTTTTATCTGAGGATATTTACTTTTTCACCATATCCCTCTAGGGTCTTCCAAATATCACTTTGCAAATTCCACAAGAACAATCTTTGCGAAAGGCTTCATGAGGGGAAAGCTGAAACACTGTGAGATGAAATAACACACCACAAAGCAGTTTCTCAGTTAGATTCTTTCCAGTTTTCAGCTGAAGATATTTTATTTTTCACCATAACCCTCCATGGGCTTCCAAATCTCACTTTGCAAATTCCAAAAGAAGAGTCTTAGTGAACGGCCCCTTGAGGGGAAAGCTGTAACTCTGTGAGAGGAACTAGAACACAAAGAAGTTTCTCAGAAAGCTTCTTTCCAGTTTTTAACTGCAGATATTTCCTTTTTTTCCGTAGCCCTCTATGGTCTTCCAAATATCACTTTGCAAATTTCACAATAACAGCCTTAGCGAAAGGCTTCTTGAGGGGAAAGCTATAACTCTCTGATATGAATTAACAGTACACAAAATAGTTTCTTAGAAAACTTCTTTCCAGTTTTTAACTTAAGATATTACCTTTTTCACCATAGCCCTCTACAGGCTTCCAAATATCACTTTCCAAATTCAACAAGAACAGTCTTAGTGAAAGCCTTCTTCAGGGGAAAGCTGTTACTCTATGAGATGAATTAACAGAACACAATGCCGTTTATCAGAATGCTTCTTTCCAGTTTTAAATGGAAGAGATTTCCTTTTTCACAATAGCCCTCTAAGGGCATCAAAATATCACTTTGCAAATTCCACAAGAACAGTCTTAGCGAAAGGCTTCTTGAGGGGAAAGCTGTAACTCTGTGAGATGTATTAACAGAACACAACGTAGTTTCTCAGAAAGCTTCTTTCCAGTTTTTCAAAGAAGATATTTCCTTTTTCACCCTAGCCCTCTATGGGCTTCCAAATATCACTTTGGAAATTCCACAAGAACAGTCTTAGCGAAAGGCTTCTTGAGGGGAAAGCTGTAACTCTGTGAGATGAATGCACAGAACACAAAGTAGTTTCTCAGAAAGCTTCTTTGCAGTTTTTAACTGAAGATATTTCTTTTTTTTTAATTTTTTTATTTTTTTTATTTTTTATTTTTTTATTATTTTTTATTATTATTATTTTTAATTTATTTATTATTATTAAACTTCAAGTTGTAGGGTACATGTGCACAACGTGCAGGTTTGCTACATATGTATACTTGTGCCATGTTGGTGTGCTGCACCCATCAACTCGTCATTTACATCAGGTATAACTCCCAATGCAATCCCTCCCCCCTCCCCCCTCCCCATGATAGGCCCTGGTGTGTGATGTTCCCCTTCCCGAGTCCAAGTGATCTCATTGTTAAGTTCCGACCTACGAGTGAGAACATGCGGTGTATGGTTTTCTGTTCTTGTGATAGTTTGCTAAGAATGATGGTTTCCAGCTGCATCCATGTCCCTACAAAGGACACAAACTCATCCTTTTTTATGGCTGCATAGTATTCCATGGTGTATATGTGCCACATTTTCTTAATCCAATCTGTCACTGATGGACATTTGGGTTGATTCCAAGTCTTTGCTATTGTGAATAGTGCTGCAATAAACATACGTGTGCATGTATCCTTATAGCAGCATAATTTATAATCCTTTGGGTATATACCCAGTAATGGGATGGCTGGGTCATATGGTACATCTAGTTCTAGATCCTTGAGGAATCGCCATACTGTTTTCCATAATGGTTGAACTAGTTTACACTCCCACCAACAGTGTAAAAGTGTTCCTATTTCTCCACATCCTCTCCAGCACCTGTTGTTTCCTGACTTTTGAATGATCGCCGTTCTAACTGGTGTGAGATGGTATCTCATTGTGGTTTTGATTTGCATTTCTCTGATGGCCAGTGATGATGAGCATTTTTCATGTGTCTGTTGGCTGTATGAATGTCTTCTTTTGAGAAATATCTGTTCATATCCTTTGCCCACTTTTTGATGGGGTTGTTTGTTTTTTTCTTGTAAATTTGTTGGAGTTCTTTGTAGGTTCTGGATATTAGCCCTTTGTCAGATGAGTAGATTGCAAAAATTTTCTCCCATTCTGTAGGTTGCCTGCTCACTCTGATGGTAGTTTCTTTTGCTGTGCAGAAGCTCTTTAGTTTGATGAGATCCCATTTGTCAATTTTGGCTTTTGCTGCCGCTGCTTTTGGTGTTTTAGACATGAAGTCTTTGCCCATGCCTATGTCCTGAATGGTACGACCTAGGTTTTCCTCTAGGATTTTTATGGTATTAGGTCTAACATTTAAGTCTCTAATCCATCTTGAATTAATTTTCGTATAAGGAGTAAGGAAAGGATCCAGTTTCAGCTTTCTACTTATGGCTAGCCAGTTTTCCCAGCACCATTTATTAAATAGGGAATCCTTTCCCCATTTCTTGTTTCTCTCAGGTTTGTCAAAGATCAGATGGCTGTAGATGTGTGGTATTATTTCTGAGGACTCTGTTCTGTTCCATTGGTCTATATCTCTGTTTTGGTACCAGTACCATGCTGTTTTGGTTACTGTAGCCTTGTAGTATAGTTTGAAGTCAGGTAGCGTGATGCCTCCAGCTTTGTTCTTTTGACTTAGGATTGTCTTGGAGATGCGGGCTCTTTTTTGGTTCCATATGAACTTTAAAGCAGTTTTTTCCAATTCTGTGAAGAAGCTCATTGGTAGCTTGATGGGGATGGCATTGAATCTATAAATTACCTTGGGCAGTATGGCCATTTTCACGATATTGATTCTTCCTATCCATGAGCATGGTATGTTCTTCCATTTGTTTCTGTCCTCTTTGATTTCACTGAGCAGTGGTTTGTAGTTCTCCTTGAAGAGGTCCTTTACATCCCTTGTAAGTTGGATTCCTAGGTATTTTATTCTCTTTGAAGCAATTGTGAATGGAAGTTCATTCCTGATTTGACTCTCTGTTTGACTGTCACTGGTGTATAAGAATGCTTGTGATTTTTGCACATTAATTTTGTATCCTGAGACTTTGCTGAAGTTGCTGATCAGCTTAAGGAGATTTTGGGCTGAGACAATGGGGTTTTCTAAATATACAATCATGTCGTCTGCAAACAGGGACAATTTGACTTCTTCTTTTCCTAACTGAATCCCCTTGATTTCTTTCTCTTGCCTGATTGCCCTAGCCAGAACTTCCAACACTATGTTGAATAGGAGTGGTGAGAGAGGGCATCCCTGTCTTGTGCCAGTTTTCAAAGGGAATTTTGCCAGTTTTTGCCCATTCAGTATGATATTGGCTGTGGGTTTGTCATAAATAGCTCTTATTATTTTGAGGTACGTTCCATCAATACCGAATTTATTGAGCGTTTTTAGCATGAAGGGCTGTTGAATTTTGTCAAAAGCCTTTTCTGCATCGATTTAGATAATCATGTGGTTCTTGTCTTTGGTTCTGTTTATATGCTGGATTATGTTTACTGATTTGCGACTGTTGAACCAGCCTTGCATCCCAGGGATGAAGCCCACTTGATCATGGTGGATAAGCTTTTTGATGTGCTGCTGAATCCGGTTTGCCAGTATTTTATTGAGGAGTTTTGCATCGATGTTCATCAGGGATATTGGTCTAAAGTTCTCTTTTTTTGTTGTGTCTCTGCCAGGCTTTGGTATCAGGATGATGTTGGCCTCATAAAATGAGTTAGGGAGGATTCCCTCTTTTTCTATTGATTGGAATAGTTTCAGAAGGAATGGTACCAGCTCCTCCTTGTACCTCTGGTAGAATTCAGCTGTGAATCCATCTGGTCCTGGACTTTTTTTGGTTGGTAGGCTATTAATTATTGCCTCAATTTCAGAGCCTACTATTGGTCTATTCAGGGATTCAACTTCTTCCTGGTTTAGTCTTGGAAGAGTGTAAGTGTCCAGGAAATTATCCATTTCTTCTAGATTTTCCAGTTTATTTGCGTAGAGGTGTTTATAGTATTCTCTGATGGTAGTTTGTATTTCTGTGGGGTCGGTGGTGATATCCCCTTTATCATTTTTAATTGCGTCGATTTGATTCTTCTCTCTTTTCTTCTTTATTAGTTTTGCTAGTGGTCTCTCAATTTTGTTGATCTTTTCAAAAAACCAACTCCTGGATTCATTGATTTTTTGGAGGGTTTTTTGTGTCTCTATCTCCTTCAGTTCTGCTCTGATCTTAGTTATTTCTTGCCTTCTGCTAGCTTTCGAATGTGTTTGCTCTTGCTTCTCTAGTTCTTTTAATTGCGATGTTAGAGTGTCAATTTTAGATCTTTCCTGCTTTCTCTTGTGGGCATTTAGTGCTATAAATTTCCCTCTACACACTGCTTTAAATGTGTCCCAGAGATTCTGGTATGTTGTATCTTTGTTCTCATTGGTTTCAAAGAACATCTTTATTTCTGCCTTCATTTCGTTATGTACCCAGTAGTCATTCAGGAGCAGGTTGTTCAGTTTCCATGTAGTTGAGCGGTTTTGATTGAGTTTCTTAGTCCTGAGTTCTAATTTGATTGCACTGTGGTCTGAGAGACAGTTTGTTATAATTTCTGTTCTTGTACATTTGCTGAGGAGTGCTTTACTTCCGATTACGTGGTCAATTTTGGAGTAAGTACGATGTGGTGCTGAGAAGAATGTATATTCTGTTGATTTGGGGTGGAGAGTTCTATAGATGTCTATTAGGTCTGCTTGCTGCAGAGATGAGTTCAATTCCTGGATATCCTTGTTAACTTTCTGTCTCGTTGATCTGTCTAATGTTGACAGTGGAGTGTTGAAGTCTCCCATGATTATTGTATGGGAGTCTAAATCTCTTTGTAAGTTTCTAAGGACTTGCTTTATGAATCTGGGTGCTCCTGTATTGGGTGCATATATATTTAGGATAGTTAGCTCTTCCTGTTGAATTGATCCCTTTACCATTATGTAATGGCCTTCTTTGTCTCTTTTGATCTTTGATGGTTTAAAGTCTGTTTTATCAGAGACTAGTATTGCAAACCCCGCTTTTTTGTGTTCTCCATTTGCTTGGTAAATCTTCCTCCATCCCTTTATTTTGAGCCTATGTATGTCTCTGCGTGTGAGATGGGTCTCCTGAATACAGCAGACTGATGGGTCTTGACTCTTTATCCAGTTTGCCAGTCTGTGTCTTTTAATTGGAGCATTTAGTCCATTTACATTTAAGGTTAAGATTGTTATGTGTGAACTTGATCCTGCCATTCTGATATTAACTGGTTATTTTGCTCGTTAGTTGATGCAGTTTCTTCCTAGCCTTGATGGTCTTTACATTTTGGCATGTTTTTGCAATGGCTGGTACCGGTTGTTCCTTTCCATGTTTAGTGCTTCCTTCAGGGTCTCTTGTAAGGCAGGCCTAGTGGTGACAAAATCTCTAAGCATTTGCTTATCTGTAAAGGATTTTATTTCTCCTTCACTTATGAAACTTAGTTTGGCTGGATATAAAATTCTGGGTTTAAAATTCTTTTCTTTAAGAATGTTGAATATTGGCCCCCACTCTCTTCTGGCTTGAAGAGTTTCTGCCGAGAGATCTGCTGTTAGTCTCATGGGCTTCCCTTTGTGGGTAACCCGACCTTTCTCTCTGGCTGCCCTTAAGATTTTTTCCTTCATTTCAACTTTGGTGAATCTGGCAATTATGTGTCTTGGAGTTGCTCTTCTCGAGGAGTATCTTTGTGTTGTTCTCTGTATTTCCTGGATTTGAATGTTGGCCTGCCCTACTAGGTTGGGGAAGTTCTCCTGGATGATATCCTGAAGAGTGTTTTCCAACTTGGTTCCATTTTCCCCCTCACTTTCAGGCACCCCAATCAGACATAGATTTGGTCTTTTTACATAATCCCATACTTCTTGCAGGCTTTGTTCATTTCTTTTTCTTCTTTTTTCTTTTGGTTTCTCTTCTCGCTTCATTTCATTCATTTGATCCTCCATCGCTGACATTCTTTCTTCCAGTTGATCGAGTCGGTTACTGAAGCTTGTGCATTTGTCACGTATTTCTCGTGCCATGGTTTTCTTCTCTTTCATTTCGTTTGTGAGCTTCTCTGCATTAATTACTCTAGCCATCAATTCTTCCACTTTTTTTTCAAGATTTTTAGTTTCTTTGCGCTGGGTACGTAATTCCTCCTTTAGCTCTGAGAAATTTGATGGACTGAAGCCTTCTTCTCTCATCTCATCGAAGTCATTCTCCGTCCAACTTTGATCCGTTGCTGGCGATGAGCTGCGCTCCTTTGCCGGGGGAGATGCGCTCTTATTTTTTGAATTTCCAGCTTTTCTGCCCTGCTTTTTCCCCATCTTTGTGGTTTTATCTGCGTCTGGTCTTTGATGATGGTGATGTACTGATGGGGTTCTGGTGTAGGTGTCCTTCCTGTTTGATAGCTTTCCTTCTAACAGTCAGGATCCTCAGCTGTAGGTTGTAGCTGTAGGAGATTGCTTGAGGTCCACTCCAGACCCTGTTTGCCTGGGTATCAGCAGCAGAGGCTGCAGAAGATAGAATATTTCTGAACAGCGAGTGTACCTGTCTGATTCTTGCTTTGGAATCTTCCTCTCAGGGGTGTACTCCACCCTGTGAGGTGTGGGGTGTCAGACTGCCCGTAGTGGGGGATGTCTCCCAGTTAGGCTACTCAGGGGTCAGGGACCCACTTGAGCAGGGAGTCTGTCCCTTCTCAGATCTCAACCTCCGTGTTGGGAGATCCACTGCTCTCTTCAAAGCTGTCAGACAGAGTCGTTTGCGTCTGCAGAGCTGCTGCGTTTGTTATTATTTACTGTGCCCTGTCCCCAGAGGTGGAGTCTACAGAGACAGGCAGGTTTCCTTGAGCTGCTGTGAGCTCCACCCAGTTCGAGCTTCCCAGCATCTTTGTTTACCTACTTAAGCCTCAGCAATGGCGGGCGCCCCTCCGCTAGCCTCGCTGCTGCCTTACCGGTAGATCACAGACTGCTGTGCTAGCAATGAGGGAGGCTCCGTGGGTGTGGGACACTCCCGGCCAGGTGTGGGATATGATCTCCTGGTGTGCCTGTCTGCTTAAAGCGCAGTATTGGGGTGGGAGTTACCCGATTTTCCAGGTGTTGTGTGTCTCAGTTCCCCTGGCTAGGAAAAGGGATTCCCTTCCCCCTTGCGCTTTCCAGGTGAGGCAATGCCTCGCCCTGCTTCAGCTCTCGCTGGTCGGGCTGCAGCAGCTGACCAGCACCGATCGTCTGGCACTCCCCAGTGAGATGAACCCAGTACCTCAGTTGAAAATGCAGAAATCGCCAGTCTTCTGTGTCGCTCGCGCTGGGAGTTGGAGACTGGAGCTGTTCCTATTCGGCCATCTTGCTCCGCCCCCCTTTTATTTTTTTTTAATTTATTTATTATTATTAAACTTTAAGTTGTAGGGTACATGTGCACAACGTGCAGGTTGGTTACATATGTATACTTGTGCCATGTTGGTGTGCTGCACCCATCAACTCGTCATTTACATCAGGTATAACTCCCAATGCAATCCCTCGCCCCTCCCCCCTCCCCATGATAGGCCCTGGTGTGTGATGTTCCCCTTCCCGAGTCCAAGTGATCTCATTGTTCAGTTCCTGCCTATGAGTGAGAACTTGCGGTGTTTGGTTTTCTGTTCTTGTGATAGTTTGCTAAGAATGATGGTTTCCAGCTGCATCCATGTCCCTACAAAGGACACAAACTCATCCTTTTTTATGGCTGCATAGTATTCCATGGTGTTTATGTGCCACATTTTCTTAATCCAATCTGTCATTGATGGACATTTGGGTTGATTCCAAGTCTTTGCTATTGTGAATAGTGCTGCAATAAACATACGTGTGCATGTGTCTTTATAGCAGCATAATTTATAATCCTTTGGGTATATACCCAGTAATGGGATGGCTGGGTCATATGGTACATCTAGTTCTAGATCCTTGAGGAATCGCCATACTGTTTTCCATAATGGTTGAACTAGTTTACAATCCCACCAACAGTGTAAAAGTGTTCCTATTTCTCCACATCCTCTCCAGCACCTATTGTTTCCTGACTTTTGAAAGATCGCCATTCTAACTGGTGTGAGATGGTATCTCATTGTGGTTTTGATTTGCATCTCTCTGATGGCCAGTGATGATGAGCATTTTTTCGTATGTATGTTGGCTGTATGAATGTCTTCTTTTGAGAAATGTCTGTTCATATCCTTTGCCCACTTTTTGATGGGGTTGTTTGTTTTTTTCTTGTAAATTTGTTGGAGTTCTTTGTAGGTTCTGGATATTAGCCCTTTGTCAGATGAGTAGATTGCAAAAATTTTCTCCCATTCTGTAGGTTGCCTGTTCACTCTGATGGTAGTTTCTTTTGCTGTGCTGAAGCTCTTTAGTTTAATGAGATCCCATTTGTCAATTTTGGCTTTTGCTGCCGTTGCTTTTGGTGTTTTAGACATGAAGTCTTTGCCCATGCCTATGTCCTGAATGGTACTACCTAGGTTTTCCTCTAGGATTTTTATGGTATTAGGTATTTCTTATTTACCCTAGCCTTCTAGGGGCTTCCAAATATCACTTTGCAAATTCCACAAGAACAGTCTTACCGAGAGGCTTTTTCTGTGAATTAACACAACACAAAGCAGTTTCTCAGAACGCTTCTTTCCAGTTTTAAAATGAAGATATTTACTTTTTCACCATAGTCCTCCATGGGCTTCCAAATATCACTTTTCATATTCCACAAGAACACTCATAGCGAAAGGTTACTCCAGGGGAAAGCTGTAATACTTTGAGATGAATTAACAGAACACAAAACTGTTTCTCAGAGATCTTCTTTTCATTTCTTACCTGAAGACATTACCTTTTTCACCATAGCCCTCTATAGGCTTCCAAATATCATTTTGAAAATTCCACAAGAACATACTTAGCGAAAGGGTACTTGAGGGGAAAGCTTTAACTCTGTGAGATGAATTAACAGAACACAAAGCCGTTTCTCAGAAAGGTTCTTTCCAGTTTTTAACTTAAGAAATTTCCTTTTTCAGCATAGCCCTCTAGGGGCTTCCAAATACCACTTTGCAAATCCCACAAGAACACTCTTAGCGAAAGGCTTCTTGAGGGGAAGGCTGTAACTCTGTGAGATGAATTAACAGAACAGAAAGCAGTTTCTCAGAATGTTTCTATCCACAGTTTAACTGAAGATATTTCCTTTTTCACCGTAGCCCTCTATGGGCTTCCAAATATCACTTTGCAAATCCCACAAGAGCAGTCTTAGCGAAAGGCTTCTTGAGGGGAAAGCTGTAACTCGGTGAGGTGTATTAACAGAACACATGGAAGTTTCTCAGAAAGCTTCTTTCCAGTTTTTAACGGAAGACATTGCCTTTTTCACCATAGCCTCCTATGAGTTTCCAAATATCACTTTGCAAATTTCACAAGGGCAGTCTTAGTGAACGACTTCTTGAGGGGAAAGCTCTAATTCTGTGAGATGAATTAAGAGAACCCAAAGCCGTTTCTCAGAAAGCTTCTTTTCAATTTTTATCTTAGGATATTTCCTTTTTCACCATAGGCCTCTATGGGCTTCCAAATATCACATTGCAAATTCCACAAGAACAGTCTTAGTGAAAGGCTTCTTGAGGGGAAAGCTTTAACTCGGTGAGATGTATTACACCAACACATGGCAGTTTCTCAGAAAGCTTCTTTCCAGTGTTTAACTGAAGATATTTCCTTTTTCACCATAGCCCTCTGTGGGCTTCCAAGTATCACTTTGCAATTCTCTGGTTTCTCTTCAGATCGTATAAATCTTTCACCTTTTACCAAATATGACTTTTCAATTTCCACAAGAACAGTCTTAGGGAAAGGCTTCTGGATGGGAAAGCTGTAACTCTGAAAGGTAAATTAACAGAACACAAAGCAGTTTCTCATACAGCTTCTTTCCAGTTTTTAACTGAAGATATTTCCTTTTTCACCTTAGCCCTCTATGGGCTTCCAAATATCACAGTGGAAATCCCACAAGAACAGTCTTAGCGAAAGGCTTCTTGAGGGTAAAGCTGTAATCAGTGAGGTGTATTAACAGAACACACGGCAGTTTCTCAGAAAGCATCTTTCCAGTTTTTAACGGAAAATGTTTCCTTTTTCACCATAGCCCTCTATGGGCTTCCAAATATCACCTTGCAAATTCCAAAAGAACAGTCTTAGGGAAAGGTTTCTGTAGGGGAAAGCTGTAACTCTGTGAGATGAATTAACAGAACACAAAGCAGTTTCTCAGAAAATTTCTTTCCAGTTTTTAACTGAAGAAATTTCCTTTTTCACCATAGCCCTCTATGGGCTTCCAAATATCACTGTGCAAATCCCACAAGAGCAGTCTTAGCGAAAGGCCTCTTGAGGGGAAAGCTGTAACTCGGTGAGGTGTATTAACAGAGCACACGGCAGTTTCCCAGAAATCTTCTTTCCAGTTTTTAACGGAAGATATTTCCTTTTTCACCATAGCCCTCTATGGGCTTCCAAATATCACATTGCAAATTCCACTAGAACAGTCTTAACCAACAGCTTCTTGAGAGGAAAGCTGTAACGCGCTGAGATGTATTAAGAGAACACACGGCAGTTTCTCTGAAAGCTTCTTTCCAGTATTTAATGGAAGATATTTCCTTTTTCACCATAGCCATCTATGGGTTTCCTAATATCACTTTGCACATTACACAAGAACAGTCTTACTGAACGGCTTCTTGTGGAGAAAGCTGAAACTCTGTGAGATGACCTAACAGAACACAAAACAGTTTCTCAGAGAGCTTCTTTTCGGCTTTTAGCGGAAGATATTTCCTTTTTCACCTTAGCCCTCTATGGGGTTCCAAATATCACTTTGCAAATTCCACAAGAACAGTCCTAACGAAGGGCTTCTGTAGGGGAAAGTTGTAACTCTGTGAAATAAATTAACAGAACACAAAGCAGTTTCTCAGAAACCTTCTTTCCAGTTTTTAACTGAAGATACTTCCTTTTTCACCATAGAACTCTAGGGGTTCCAAATATCACTTTGCAAATTCCACAAGAATAGTCTTAGGGAAAGGCTTCTGGAGGGGAAAGCTGTAACTCTGTGAGATGAATTAGCAGAACACAAAAAAGTTTCTCAGAAACCTTCTTTCCAGTTTTTAACTGAAGAAATTTTCTTTTTCACCATAGCGATCTATGGGCTTCCAAATATCACTTTGCAAATAGCAAAAAAACAGTCTTAGCGAAATTCTTCTTGAGGGGAAAGCTGTAAATCTGTGAGATGAATTAACAGAAAACAAAGCAGTTTCTCAGAAACCTTCCTTTCAGTTTTTATCTTAGGTAAATTCCTTTTTCACCATAGCCCTCTATGGGCTTCCAAATATCACTTTGCAAGTTCCCCTAGAACAGCCTTAGTGAACGGCTTCTTGAGGGGAAAGCTGTAACTCAGTGGATGTATTAACAGAACACACGGCAGTTCCTCTGAAAGCTTCTTTCCCGTTTGTAACGGAAGATATTTCCCTACTCACGGTAGCACTCTATGGGTTTGGAAATATCAATTTGCAAATTTCACAAGAATAGACTAGGTGGGGCACCTTGAGGGCAAAACTGAAACTCTGTGAGATGAACTAACAGAACACAAATCAGTTTGGCAGAAAGCTTCTTTTTGATTTTATGTTAGGATATTTCCATTTTCACCATCGCCCTCTTTGGGCATCCATATATCACTTGGCAGATTCCACAAGAACAGTCTTATCGAAAGGCTTCATGAGGGAAAACCTGTAACTCTTTGAGATGATTAACAGAACACAATGCAGTTTCTCAGAAAGCTTCTTTTCAGTTTTTAACGGAAGATATTTCCTTTTTCACCATAGCCCTCTATGGATTTCCAAATATCACTTTGCAAATTCCACAAGAACAGTCTTAGCGAAAGGCTTCTTGAGGGGAAAGCTGTAACTCTGTGAGATGAATTAACAGAACAGAAAGCAGTTTCTAAGAACGTTTCTTTCCAGTTTTTAACGGAAGATATTTCCTTTTTCGCCATAGCCCTCTCTGGGCTTCCAAATATCACTTTGTAAATTCCACAAGAACCGTCTTAGAGAAAGACTTCTTGAGGGGAAAGCTGTAACTCTGTGAGATGAATTAACAGACACGAAGCAGTTTCTCAGAAAGCTTCTTTTCAGTTTTTACCTTAGGATATTTCCTTTTTCACCATAGCCATCTAAGGGCTTCCAAATATCACTCTGGAAATACCACAAGAACAGTCTTAGCGAAAGGCTTCTTGAGGGAAAATCTGTAACTCTCTGAGATGAATTAACAGAACAAAAAGCAGTTTCTCAGAAAGCTTCTTTCCAGTTTTTAACGAAGGATATTTCCTTTTTCACCATAGCCCTGTATGGGCTTCCAAATATCACTTTGCAAATTTCACAAGAATAGTCTTAGCGAAAGACAACTTGAGGGGAAAGCTGTAACCATGTAAGATGAATAAACAGAATACAAAGCTGTTTCTCAGAAAGTTTCTTTTCAGTTTTTAACGGAAAATATTTCCTTGTTCACCATAGCCCTCTATGGACTTCCAAATATCACTTTGCACATTCCACAACAAAAGTCTTAGCGAAAGTCTTCTTGAGGGGAAAGCTGTAACAATTTGAGATGAATTAACAGAACACTAAACAGCTTCTCAGAAAGCTTCTTTTCAGTTTTTATCTTAGGATCTTTCCTTTTTCTCCATAGCCCTCTAAGTGATTCCAAATATCACTTTTCAAATTCCACAAGAACAGTCTTGGAGAAAGATTCTTGAGGGGGAAGCTGTAACTCTGTGAGATGAATTAACAGAACACAAAGCAGTTTCTCAGAAAGCTTCTTTCCGAATTTTATCTTAGGATATTTCCTTTTTCACCATAGCCCCCATAGGCTTCCAAATATCACTTTGCAAATTACGCAAGAACAGTCTTAGCAAAAGGCTTCTAGAGGGGGAAGCTGTAACACTGTGATAAGAATTAACAGAAAACAAAGCAGTTTCTCAGACAGCTTCGATCCAGTTTTTAACGGAAGATATTTCCTTTTGCACCGTAGCCCTCTATGGGCTTCGAACTATCACTTTGCAAATTCCTCAAGAACAGCCTTAGTGAAAGGCTTGATGAAGGGAAAGCTGTAACTCTGCGTGATGAATTAACAGAACACAAAGCTGTTTCTCAGAATGCTTCCTTTCACTTTTTATCTTAGTATATTTCCTTTTTCCTATTGCCCTCTATGGGCTTCCAAATATCACCTTGCAAATTCCACAAGAACAGTCTTAACAGAAGGCTTCTTGAGGGGAAAGCTGTAACACTGTGAGATGAAGTAGCAGAACACAAAGTAGTTTCTCAGAAAGCTTCTTTCCAGTTTTTAACGGAAGATATTTCCTTTTTCACCATAGCCCTCTATGGGCTTCCAAATATCACTTTGCAAATTCCAGAAGAACAGTCTTAGCGAAAGGCTTCTTGAGGGGAAACCTGTAACTCTGTGAGAAGAATTAACAGAACACAAAGCAGTTTCTCAGAAAGCTTCTTTCCAGTGTTTAACGGAAAATATTTCCTTTTTCACCAGAGCCCTCTATGGGCTTCCAAATATCACTTTGCAAATTCCACAAAAACAGTCTTAGCAAAAGGCTTCTTGAGGGGAAAGCTGTAACCCTGTGAGATGAATTAACAGAACTAAAGAAGTTTCTCAGAAAGCTTCTTTCCAGTTTTTAACGGAAGATATTTCTTTTTTCTCCATAGCCATCTATGGGCTTCTAAATATCACTTTTCAAATTCCACAAGAAGAGTCTTAGCGAAAGGCTTCTTGAGGGGAAAGCTGTAACTCTGTGAGATGAATTAAGGGAAGACAAACCAGATTCTCATAAAGCTTCTTTCCAGTTTTTAACGGAAAATATTTCCTTTTTCAACATAGCCCTCTATGATCTTCCAAATAACACTTTCCAAATTCCACAAGAACTGCCTTAGCGAAAGACTTCGTGAAGGGAAAGCTGTAACTCGGTGAGACGAATTAACGGAACACAAAACAGTTTCTCAGAAAGCTTCTTTCCCGTTTTTAACGGAAGATATTTCCTTTTTCACCATAGCCCTCAATGGGCTTCCAAATATCACTTTGCAATCTCCACAAGAACAGTCTTAGCGAAAGGCTTATTGAGGTGAAAGCTGTAACTCTGTGAGATGAATTAACAGAATACAAAGCAGTTTCTCAGAAAGCTTCTTTCCAGTTTTTAACGGAAGATATTTCCTTTTTCACCATAGCCTTCTATGGGCTTCGAAATATCACTTTGACAATTTAACAAGAACAGCCTTAGCGAAAGGTTTGTTGAAGGGAAACCTGTAACTCTGTGAGATGAATTAACAAAACACAAAACAGTTTCTCAGAATGCTTCCTTTCAGTTTTTATCTTAGGATATTTCCTTTTTCACTATAGCCCTCTATGGGATTCCAAATATCACTTTGCCAATTCCACAAGAACAGTCTTAGCAAAAGGCTTCTAGGGGGGAAAGCTGTAACTCTGTGAGAAGAATTAACATAACACAAAGCAGTTTCTCAGAAAGCTTCTTTACACTTTTTAACGGAAGATATGTCCTTTTTTACCGTAGCCCTCTAAGGGCTTCCATATATCACTTTGCAAATTCCACAAGAACAGTCTAAGCGAAAGGCTTCTTGAGGGGAAAGCTGTAACTCTGTGAAATGAATTAACAGAACACAAAGCAATTTCTCAGAAAGCTTCTTTCCAGTTTTTAACGGAAGATATTTCCTTTTTCTCCATAGCCCTCTATGGGCTTCCAAATATCACTTTGCAAATTCCACAAGAAGGCTCTTAGCGAAAGGCTTCTTGAGAGGAAAGGTATAACTCTGTGAGATGATTTAACAGAACACAAAGCTGATTCTCAGAAAGTTTCTTTCCAGTTTTTAACGGATGATAATTTGTTTTTCACCATAGACATCTATAGGCTTCCAAATATCACTTTGCAAATTCCACAAGAGCAGTCTATGCGACAGGGTTGTTCAGGAAAAAGTTGTAACTCGGTGAGATGAATTAACAGAACACAAAGCATTTTCTCAGAATGCTTCTTTACAGTTTTTATCTTGTAGTATTTCCTTTTTCACCATAGACCTCTATGGGCTTCTAAATATCACTTTGCAAATTACAGAAGAACAGTCTTAGCAAAAGGCTTCCTGAGGGGAAAGCTGTAACTCTGTGAGAAGAATTAAAAAACACAAAGCAGTTTCTCAGAAACATTCTTTACAGTTTTTAACGGAATATATTTCCTTTTTCGTCATAGCAGTCTATGGGCTTCCAAAAATCACTCTGCAAATTCCACAAGAAGAGCCTTAGCGAAAGAATTATTGACGGGAAAGCAGTAACTCTGTGAGATGAATTAACATAACACAAAGCAGCTTCTCAGAAAGCTTCTTTCCAGTTTTTAACGTAAGATATTTCCTTTTTCACCATAGCCCTCTATGGGCTTCCTAATATCACTTTGCAAATTCCACAAGAACAGCTTTAGCGAAAGGCTTCTACAACGGAAAGGTGTAACTCTGTCAGATGAATTAACAGAACACAAAGCAGTTTCTCAGACAGTTTCTTTTCAGTTTTTAACGGAAGTTATTTCCTTTTTCACCATAGCCTTCTAAGGACTTCCAAATATGGTTTTTCAAATTCCACAAGAACACCATAGCGCAAGGCTTCTTGAAGGGAAAGCTGTAACTCTGTGAGATGATTTAACAGGACACAAAACAGTTCCTCAGAAAGCTACTTTCCAGTTTTTAACGGAAGATATTTCCTTTTTCACCGTAGCCCTCTATGGGCCTCAAAATATCACTTTGAAAATTCCATAAGAACAGTCTTAGCAAAACGCTTTTTGAGGGGAAAGCTGTAACTCTGTGAGAAGAATTAACAGAACACAAGGAAGTTTCACAGAAAGCTTCTTTCCAATTTTTAACGGAAGATATTTCGTTTTTCTCCATAGCCCTCTATGGGCTTCCAAATTTCACTTTGCAAATCCCACAAGAAGAGTCTTAGTGAAAGGCTTCTTGAGGGGAAAGCTGTAACCCTGTGCGATGATTTAACAGAACACAAAGTAGTTTGTCAGAAAGCTTCTTTCCAGTTTTTAACGGAAAATATTTCCTTTATCACCATAGCCCTCTATGGGCTTTCACATATCAGTTTGCAAATTTCACAAGAACAGTCTTAGCCAAAGTCTTCTTAAGGAGAAACCTGTAACTCAGTGAGACGAATTAACGGAACAAAAAGCAGTTTCACAAAAAGTTTCTTTTCAGTTTTTATCTTAAGATATTTCCTTTTTCAACATAGCCCTCTAGGGCCTTCCAAATATCACTTTGCAAATTCCACAAGAAAAGCCTTAGCAAAAGGCTTCTTGAGGAGAAAGCTGTAACTCTGTGAGATGAATTAACAGAAAATAAAGCAGTTTCTCAGAAAGCTTCTTTCCAGTTTTTAACTGAAGATATTTCCTTTGTCACCATAGAACACTATGGGCTTCCAAATGTCACTTTGCAAATTCCACAAGAACAGCCTTAGCGAAAGGCTTCTTGAAGGGAAAGCTGTAACACTGTGAGATGAATCAACACAACACAAAGCAGTTTCTCAGAATGCTTCTTTGCAGTTTTTATCTTAGGATATTTCCTTTTTCACCGTAGACCTCTATGGCTTCCAAATATCACTTTGCAAATTCCAGAAGAACAGTTTTAACAAAAGGCTTCTTGAGGGGAAAGCTGTAATTCTGTGAGAAAAATCACCAGAACACAAAGCAGTTTCTCAGAAAGCTTCTTTCCAGTTTTAAAGGGAAGCTATTCACTTTTTCGCATTAGCCCTCATTGGGCTTCCAAACATCACTTTCCAAATTCCACAAGAACAGACTTAGTGAAAGACTTCTTGAGGGGAAAGCAGTAACTCTGTGAGGTGAATTAAGAGAACACAAAGCAGTTTCTCAGAAAGCTTCTTTACAGTTTTTAACTGAAGATATTTCCTTTTTCACCATAGCCCTCTACGCTCTTCCAAATAACAATTTCCAAATTCCACAAGAACAGCCATTGCGAAAGACTTCTTGAAGGGAAAGCTGTAACTCTGTGAGATGAATTAGCAGAACACAAAGCAGATTCTCAGGACGCTTCTTTCCAGTTTTTAACGGAAGTTATTTCCTTTCTCACCACAGCCCTCTATGGCCTTCCAAATATCACTTTCCATATTCCACAAGAACAGTCTTAACGACAGGCTTCATGAGGGGAAAGCTGTAACTCTGTGAGATAAATTAACAAAACACAAAGCAGTTGCTCAGAAAGTTTCTTTCCAGTTTTTAACGGAAGATATTTCCTTTTTCACCGTAGACCTCTATGGGCTTCCAAATATCACTTTGCAAATTCCACAAGAACAGTCTTAGCGAAAGGCTTCTTGAGGGGAAAGCTGTAACTCTGTGAGATGAATTAACAGAACACAAAGCAGTTTCTCAGAAAGCTTCTTTCCAGTTTGTAACTGAAGATATTTAATTTTTCACCCTAGCCCTCTATGGGCTTCCAAATATCTCTTTGCCAATTCCACAAGAAGAGCCTTTGTGAAAGGCTTCTTGAAGGGAAAGCGGTAACTCTGTGAGATGAATTAACAAATGACAAAACAGTTTCTCAGAATGCTTCCTTTCATTTTTTATCTTAGGATATTTCCTTTTTCACTATAGCCCGCTATGAGCTTCCAAATATTACTTTGCAAATTCCACAAAAACAATCTTAGCGAAAGGCTTCTTGAGGGGAAAGCTGTAACTCTGTGAGAAGAATTAAGAGAACACAAAGCAGTTTCTCAGAAAGCTTCTTTCCAGTTTATCACGGAAGATTCTTCCTTTTTCAGCATAGCTCTCTATGGGCTTACAAATATCACTTTCCAGATTCCACAAGACAGCCTTGGGGAAAGTCTTCTTGAAGGGAAAACTGTAATTCTGTGAGATGAATTAAGGGAAGACAAAGCAGTTTCTGAGAAAACTTCTTTCCAGTTTTTAACTGAAGATATTTCCTTTTTCACCTTTCACTCTATGGGCTTCCAAATATCACTTTCCAAATTCCACAAGAACAGTCTTAGCGAAAGGCTTCTTAAAGGGAAAACTGTAACTCTGTGAGATGAATTAACATAACACAAAGCAGTTTCACAGAAAGCTTCTTTCCAGTTTTTAATTGAAGATATTTCCTTTTTCACCATAGCCCTGCATGGGCTTCCAAATATCACTTTGCAAATTCCACAACAACTGCCTTAGCGTAAGGCTTCTTGAGGGAAAAGCTGTAATTCATTGAGATGAATTAACAGAACACAAAGCAGTTTCCGAGAAAGCTTCTTTGCAGTTTTTTTCTTAGGTAATTTCCTTTTTCATCATAGCCCTCTATGGGCTTCCAAATATCACTTTGCAATTTCCAGAACAGTCTTTACGGTGGGCTTCTGGAGGGGAAGGTTTTAGCTCTGGGAGATGAAATAAGAGAACACAAAGCGAAAGGCTTCTTGAGGGGAAAGCTGTAATTCTCTGAGATGAATTAAGAGAACACAAAGCAGTTCCTAAGAAAGCTTCTTTCCAGTTTTTAACGGAAGACATTTCCTTTTTCACCATAGCCCTCTATGGGCTTCCAAATATCACTTTGCAAATTCCACAAGAACAGTCTTACCGAAAGGCTTCTTGAGGAGAAAGCTGTAATTCTGTGAGATGAATTAACAGAAAACAAAGCAGTTTCTTATAAAGCTTCTTTCCAGTTTTTAACTTAAGAAATTTCCTTTTTCAGCATAGCCCTCTAGGGGCTTCCAAATACCACTTTGCAAATCCCACAAGAACACTCTTAGCGAAAGGCTTCTTGAGGGAAAGGCTGTAACTCTGTGAGATGAATTAACAGAACAGAAAGCAGTTTCTCAGAATGTTTCTATCCACAGATTAACTGAAGAATTTTCCTTTTTCACCGTAGCCCTCTATGGGCTTCCAAATATCACTTTGCAAACCCAAAAGAGCAGTCTTAGTGAAAGGCTTCTTGAGGGGAAAGCTGTAACTCGGTGAGGTGTATTAACAGAACACATGGAAGTTTCTCAGAATGCTTCTTTCCAGTTTTTAACGGAAGACATTGCCTTTTTCACCATAGCCTCCTATGAGTTTCCAAATATCACTTTGCAAATTTCACAAGAGCAGTCTTAGTGAACGACGACTTGAGGGGAAAGCTCTAACTCTGTGAGATGAATTAAGAGAACCCAAAGCCGTTTCTCAGAAAGCTTCTTTTCAATTTTTATCTTGGGATATTTCCTTTTTCACCATAGGCCTCTATGGGCTTCCAAATATCACATTGCAAATTCCACAAGAACAGTCTTAGTGAAAGGCTTCTTGAGGGGAAAGCTGTAACTCGGTGAGATGTATTACACCAACACACGGTAGTTTCTCAGAAAGCTTCTTTCCAGTTTTTAACTGAAGATATTTCCTTTTTCACCATAGCCCTCTGTGGGCTTCCAAGTATCACTTTGCAATTCTCTGGTTTCTCTTCAGATCGTATGAATTTTTCGCCTTTTACCAAATATCACTTTACAATTTCCACAAGAACAGCCTTAGGGAAAGGCTTCTGGAGGGGAAAGCTGTAACTCTGAAAGGTAAATTAACAGAACACAAAGCAGTTTCTCATACAGCTTCTTTCCAGTTTCTAACTGAAGATATTTCCTTTTTCACCATAGCCCTCTATGGGCTTCCAAATATCACAGTGGAAATCCCACAAGAACAGTCTTAGCGAAAGGTGTCTTGTGGGTAAAGCTGTAATCAGTGAGGTGTATTAACAGAACACACGGCAGTTTCTCAGAAAGCTTCTTTTCGGTTTTTATCTTAGGATATTTCCATTTTCACCATAGCCCTGTAAGGGTTTCCAAATAAGACTTTGCAAATTCCACAACAACTGCGTTATTGAAAGGCTTCTTGAGGGGAAAGCTGTAATTCTCTGAAATGAATTAACAGAACACAAAGAAGTTTCTCAGAAAGGTTCCTTTGGGTTTTTATCTTAGGATATTTGCTTTTTTACCATAGCTCTCTCTGGGCTTCTAAATATCACCTTGCAAATTTCACAAGAGCAGTCTTCGGGAAAGGTTTCTTGAGGGAAAGCTGTAACTCTGTGAGGTGAATTAACAGAACCCAAATCAGTTTCTCAGATATCTTATTTGCAGTTTTTAACGGAAGATATTTCCTTTATCACCTTAACCCTCTGTGGGCTTCCAAATATCACTTTGCAAATTCCACAAGAAAAGTCTTAGAGAAAGGCTTCTTGAGGAGAAAGCTGTAACTCTGTGAGATGAATTAGCCGAACACAAAAGAGTTTCTCAGAAAGCTTCTTTCCCGTTTTTACAGTAAAATATTTCCTTTTTCACCATAGCCTTCTATGGGCTTCCAAATATCACTTTGCAAATTCCACAAGAACAGTCTTAGCGAAAGGGTTCTTGAGGGGAAAGCTGTAACTCTGTGAGATGAATTAACAGAACACAAAGCAGTTTCTCAGAAAGCTACTTTTCAGTTTATATCTTAGTATATTTCCTTTTTCACCATAGCCCTCTATGGGCTTCCATATATCAGTTTGCAAATTTCACAAAAACTGTCTTAGTGAACGTCTTCTTGAGGGGAAAGCTGTAACTCTGTGAGATGAACTAACAGAACACAAAGCAATTTCCCAGAAAGCTTCTTTTCAGTTTTTATCTTAGCATAATTCCATTTTCAGCTTAGACCTCTATGGGCTTCCAAATATCACTTTGCATATTCCACAACAACAGTCTTAGAGAAAGGCTTCTTGAGGGGAAAGCTGTAATGCTGCGAGATGAATTAACAGAAGACAAAGCAGTTTCTCAGAAAGCTTCTTTTCGGTTTTTATCTTAGGATAGTTTCATTTGCACCATAGCTCTCTATGGGCTTCCAAATATCACTTTGCCAATTCCAAAAGAACAGTCTTTGCGAAAGGCTTCTTGAACGGAAAGCTGTAAATGTCTGAGATGAGTTAACAGAACAGAAAGCAGTTCCTCAGAAAGCTTCTTTTCATTTTTTATCTTAGGATATTTCCTTTTTCTCCATAGTGCTCCAAGGGCTTTCAAATATCACTTTGCAAATTCCACAAGAACAGTGGTAGCGAAAGGTTTCATGAGGGGAAAGCTGTAACTCTATGAGATGAATTAACAGAACACAAAGCGTTTTCTCAGAAGACTTCTTTCCATTTTTTAACTGAAGATATTTCCTTTTTCACCATAGACCTCTTTGGGCTTTCAAATATCACATTGCAAATTCCACAAGAACAGTCTTAGCGAAAGGCTTCTTGTGGAGAAAGCTGTAACTCTGTGAGATGAATTAACAGAACACAAAGCAGTTTCTCAGAAAGCTTCTTTCCAGTTTTTAACTTAAGATATTTCCTTTTTCACCATAGCACTCTATGTGCGTCAAAATATCACTTTCCAAATTCCACAAGAAGAGTCCTAGCGAAAGGCTTCTTGAGGAGAAAGCTGTAACCCTCTGAGATGAATTTACAGAACAAAAAGGAGTTTCTCAGAAGGCTTCTTTTCAGTTTTAAACTGAAGATATTTCGTTTTTCACAATAGCCCTCTACGGGCTTGCAAATATCACTTTGCAAGTTAAACAAGAACAGACTTCGCGAAAGAATTCTTGAGGGGAAAGCTGTAACTCTGTGAGATGAATTAACAGAACACAAAGCAGTCTCTCAGAAATCTTCTTTCCAGTTTTTAACTGAAGATATTTCCTTTTTCAACATGGCCATTTATGGGCTTCCAAATATCACTTTGCAAATTCCACACAACAGTCTTAGCGAAAGGTTTCTTGAGGAAAAGCTGTAACTCTCTGAGATGAATTTAAAAAAAACACATAGCAGTTTCTTAAAAAGATTCTTTCCAGTTTTTAACGGAAGATATATCCTTTTTCAACATCGCCCTCTATGGGCTTCGAAATACCACTTTGCAAATTCCACAAGAACAGTCTTAGAGAAAAGTTTCTTAAGGGAAAAGCTGTAACTCTGTGAGATGAATTAACAGAACACAAAGCAGTTTCTCAGTAAGATTCCTTTGGGTTTTTATTTTAGTATATTTCCTTTTTCACCATAGCTCTCTATGGGCTTCCAAATATCACCTTGCAAATTCCACAAGAACAGTCTTAGGGAAAGGCTTCTTGAGGGGAAAGCTGTAACTCTGTGAGATGAACTAACAGAACCCAAAGCAGTCTCTGAGAAATCTTCTTTCCAGTTTTTAACGGAAGATATTTCCTTTTTCACCTTAGCCCTCTGTGGGCTTCCAAATATCACTTTGCAAATTCCCCCACAAAACAGTTTCTCAGAAAGCTTCTTTCCAGTTTTTAAAGGAAGATATTTCCTTTTTCACCGTATCCCTCTATGGGCTTCCAAATATCACGTTGCAAATTCCACAAGAACAACCTCAGCGAAAGGCTTCTTGAGGGGAAAGCTGTAACTCTCTGAGATGAATTAACAGAACAGAAAGCAGTTCCACAGAAAGCTTCTTTTCAGTTTTTATCTTAGGATATTTCCTTTTTCTCCATAGCCCCCTAAGGGCTTCCAAATATCGCTTTGCAAATTCCACGAGAACAGTCTTAGCAAAAGGCTTCTTGAGGAGAAAGCTGTAACTCTGTGAGATGAATTAACAGAACACAAAGAGTTTTCTCAGAAGACTTCTTTCCAGTTTTTAACTGAAGATATTTCCTTTTTCACCATAGACCTCTTTGGGCTTTCAAATATCACATTGCAAATTCCACAAGAACAGCCTTAGCGAAAGGCTTCTTGTGGAGAAAGCTGTAATTCTGTGAGATGAATTAACAGAACACAAAAAAGTTTCTCAGAAAGCCTCTTTTCTGTTTTTATCTTAGCATAATTCCATTTTCACCTTAGCCCTCTATGGACTTCGAAATATCACTTTGCAAATTCCACAAGAACACTCTTAGCGAACGGCTTCTTGAGGGGAAAGATATAACTATGTGAGATCAATTAACAGAACCCAAATCAGTTTCTCAGAAAGCTTCATTCAGTTTTTACCTTAGGATATTTCCTTTTTCACCATAGCCCTCTATGGGCTTCCAAATATTACTTTCCAAATTTCACAAGAACAGTCTTAGTGAACGGCTTCCAGAGGGGAAAGCTGTAACTCTGTGAGATGAACTAACAGAACACTAAGCAGTTTCTCAGAAAGTTTCTTTTCGGTTTTTATCTTAGTATATTTCTTTTTTCACCATATCCCCTATGAGCTTCCGAACATCTCTTTGCAATTTCCACAGGCACAGTCTTAGAGAAAGACTTCTTTAGGGGAAAGCTGTATCTCTCTGAGATGAATTAACAGAACACAAAGCAGTTTCTCAGAAAGCTTCTTTTTAGTTTTTATCTTAGGATATTTCCTTTTTCACCATAGCCTTCTAAGGTCTTCCAAATATCCCTTTGCAAATTCCACAAGAACACTCTTACCGAAAGGCTTCTTGAGGGGAATGCTGTAACTCTGTGAGATGAATTAACAGAACATAAAGCAGTTTCTCAGAAAGCTTCTTTCCAGTTTTTAACTGAAGCTATTTCCTTTTGCACCAAAGCCCTCCATGGGCTTCCCCATGTCACTTTGCAAATTCCACAGAACCGCCATCGCGATAGTCTTCTTGAGGAGAAAGCTGTAACCCTGTGAGATAAATTGACAGAACACAAAGCAGTTTATCAGAAAGCTTCTTTTCAGTTTTTATCTTAGGATATCTACTTTTTCACCATAGCCCTCTGTGGGCTTCCAAATATCACTTTGCAAATTCCACAAGAACAGTCTTAGGGAAAGGCTTCATGAGGGGAAAGCTGTAAAACTCTGAGATGAATTAACAGAACACAAAGTAGTTTCTCAGAAATCTTCTTTCCAGATTTTAATGGCAGATTCTTCCTTTTTCACCATAGCCCCCTATGGGGTTCCAAATATCACTTTTCAAACTCCACAAGATAAGACTTAGATAAAGGTTTCTTGAGGAGAAATTTGTAACACTGTGAGATGAATTAACAGAACACAAAGCAGTTTCTCAGAAAGCTTCTTTTCAGTTTTTATCTTAGGATATTTCCATTTTCACCATAGCCCTCTACGGTTTTCGAAATATCACATTGCAAATTCCACAAGAGCAGTCTTAGCAAAAGTCTTCTTGAGGGGAAAGATGTAACTCTGTGAGATGAATTAACAGAATACAAAGCAGTTTCTCAGAAAGCTTCTTTCCAGTTTTTAAAAGAAGATATTTCCTTTTTCACCGTAGTCCTCTATGGGCTTCCAAATATCACTCTGCAAATTCCACAAGAGAAGCCTTAGCGAATGGCTTCTTGAGGGGAAAGCTGTAATTGTGTGAGATGAATTAAGAGAATACAAAGCAGTCTCTCAGAAAGCTTCTTTCCAGTTTTTAACTGAAGATATTTCCTTTTTCACCATGGCCCTTTATGGGCTTCCAAATATCACTTTGCAAATTCCACAAGAACAGTCTTAGCGAAAGGCTTCTTGAGGGAAAGCCGTAACTCTGTGAGATTAATTAATGGAACACAAAGATGTCTCTCAGAAAGCTTCTTTCCAGCTTTTTAAGGAAGATATTTCCTTTTTCACCATAGCTCTCTATGTGCTTCCAAATATCTCTTTGCAAATTCCACAAGAACAGTCTTAGGGAAAGGCTTCTTGAGGGGAAAGCTGTAACTCTGTGACATGAATTAACAGAACACAAGGCAGTTTCTCAGAAAGATTCTTTACAGTTTTTAATGGAAGATATTTTCTTTTTCACCATAGCCCTCTATGGGCTTCCAAATATTACTTTCCAAATTTCACAAGAACAGTCTTAGTGAACGGCTTCCTGAGGGGAAAGCTGTAACTCTGTGAGATGAACTACCAGAACACTAAGCAGTTTCTCAGAAAGGTTCTTTTCGGTTTTTATCTTAGTATATTTCCTTTTTCACCATAGCCCCTATGAGCTTCCAAACATCTCTTTGCAATTTTCACAAGATCAGTCTTAGAGAAAGACTTCTTGAGGGGAAAGCTGTACCTCTCTGAGATGAATTAACAGAACACAAAGCAGTTTCTCAGAAAGCTTCTTTTCAGTTTTTATCTTAGGATATTTCCTTTTTCACCGTAGCCTTCTAAGGTCTTCCAAATATCCCTTTGCAAATTCCACAAGAACACTCTTACCGAAAGGCTTCTTGAGGGGAAAGCTGTAACTCTGTGAGATGAATTAACAGAACACAAAGCAGTTTCTCAGAAAGCTTCTTTTCACTTTTTTTTTTTAATATTACATGCTTAATTTATTTTTTATTTATATAATTTTGTGTAACAATCACTCATGAAATATCAGAATTCTTATTACTTAGTACATAAAGAATATTCAACAAATATTTTTGCAGTAGAAAGTTATTCAAGTATGAGCAGGGCAGTAGAGGGCTGCCCTCTTCCACACACCAAATGTGTTGGGGGACCCTCAGGTGATGGTCAAAGGGGTTGTTAATGTTTCTCTAAAGTAGTAATTGGTCATACCTGGTGTCAAGGAAAGGCAGGCTTCTAATAGAAAACACCTGAAACTGATCAGCAATTTCCCAATGAGATCTCAGGAGTGAGGAGAAGTAAGGCAAGATCCCGGAAGTATGCCAATGTATAAAACCCCAAATCAAGAAGTCAAGCTGTGCACTTGGCTTCTCAAGTCTCCCACTTGGCCCTCTTCCAGGTTGTACTTCCCTTCTTTTCCTTTCTGTTTTAAAGCCTTTTAATAAACCTTCACTCCTGCTCTGAGAATTAACTCTGTCTCACTTTCTGCCTTATGCCCCTTAGTGGAATTCCTTCTGAGGAAGCAAGAATGGAGTGTGCTGCAAACCTATACAGATTCGCTGCCAATGTCTCCAGAACTCGGATGTCTTCCACAGGTAATAACATTGCTTTCAATATTTTTCATAATTATATCATGCTAAAAACTAAGTATAACAGTGTCAAATACAAATACAATTAAAGCTTTTTGAATTCTACTTTACTTTACAAGTTTTTTTAAATCAAGTATGATTTTTCCTGGTGCAATTAAATTATAATTCTTTTCATATTTATATTTAATCATTTTATATAGAATTATTTTATATTTCTAGTACTTATTATTCTAGTATATCTCTTTTAGGCTTACCTTATGTCTCACTTTTATAAAAATAAGAAAAATATATATTTGATACATTACAATAACTTAGCAAAATGCTCAGGTATAATGCTATTTAAAAATTAATATACCATATTTATATAATGCTATAATTTTCTCATAAAATAATAAATCTTTTTAATGTTTGAAATTATAGGATGATAAGTGGTCTTTAATTTATTCCCCTTGTTTGAATTTTCAGTAGTGTATATGTTCTTTCAAAAATATTTTTATGATAAATTCCAAATGCATACAATAGTGGATTACCTCTAGGTACTCATCATTCATTTCACCAACATCAACACTTGTCCAATTCCTTTTATCTTCACTCACTTCTCCCCATTTCCCCCAACCGCATACCTGCCACAACTGCTGACTCAAACCGTTCAAAGGATTGTTTGGTCAATCCTTTTGTAACAATTTAGTTATGTGCTTTTCCTAAAAAATAAGTGGAAGATTATTTTTTATTTTTTATTGTTTATTTTTTACAATTATTTCAATTTTGTGGGTATATAGTAGATGTATGTATTTATGGGGTGCATGAGATGTTCTGATTCAGGCATGCAATGAATAATAATCACATCATGTAAAATGGGGTATCCATTCTCTCAAGCATTTATCCTTTGTCTTACAAGCAATCCAATTACTCTTTTAGTTATTTTCAAATGCACAGTTAAATTATTCCTGACTATAGTCGCCTTGTTGTGCTATCAAATACTAGATCTTATTTATTCTTTCTGTTTTTTTGTACCCATTAACCATCTCCAGCTTTGCCTCAAACCCCCACTACCCTTCCCAGCCTCTGGTAACCATGCTTCTACTCTCTATCTCCATGAGTTCAATTGTTTTGATTTTTAGATCTCACAAATAAGTGAGAACATGAAATTAGAATTATTATTAAACAGATCTCAAAATGTGACTTAGTTGCGTATCTCCTCCTCCTCTCCCTGTATCAACCTGTTTCAGCCTGGAAGCCTCTAGTGGGAAGGAGGGATGTGGTCGGTTGCTTCTTTTTTTTTTTTTTTTTTTATATTTTAAGTTCTAGGGTACATGTGCATAACGTGCAGGTTGGTTACATATGTATACTTGTGCCCTGTTGCTGTGCTGCACCCATCAACTCATCAGCACCCATCAACTCGTCATTTACATCAGGTATAACTCCCAATGCAATCCCTCCCCCCTTCCCCCTCCCTATGATAGGCCCCGGTGTGTGATGTTCCCCTTCCCGAGTCCAAGTGATCTCATTGTTCAGTTCCCACCTATGAGTGAGAACATGCGGTGTTTGGTTTTCTGTTCTTGTGATAGTTTGCTAAGAATGATGGTTTCCAGCTGCATCCATGTCCCTACAAAGGACACAAACTCATCCTTTGTTATGGCTGCATAGTATTCCATGGTGTTTATGTGCCACATTTTCTTAATCCAGTCTGTCACTGATGGACATTTGGGTTGATTCCAA
This sequence comes from Chlorocebus sabaeus, assembly GCF_047675955.1. NCBI lineage: Eukaryota > Metazoa > Chordata > Mammalia > Primates > Cercopithecidae > Chlorocebus > Chlorocebus sabaeus. The sequence goes on from NW_027327597.1 coordinate 140,616, forward strand.
GTCTTTGCTATTGTGAATAGTGCCGCAATAAACATACGTGTGCATGTGTCTTTATAGCAGCATGATTTATAATCCTTTGGGTATATACCCCGTAATGGGATGGCTGGGTCATATGGTACGTCTAGTTCTAGATCCTTGAGGAATCGCCATACTGTTTTCCATAATGATTGAACTAGTTTACAATCCCACCAACAGTGTAAAAGTGTTCCTATTTCTCTACATCCTCTCAAGCACCTGTTGTTTCCTGACTTTTTAATGATCACCATTCTAACTGGTGTGAGATGGTATCTCAGTGTGGTTTTGATTTGCATTTCTCTGATGGCCAGTGATGATGAGCATTTTTTCATGTGTCTGTTGGCTGTATGAATGTCTTCTTTTGAGAAATGCCTGTTCATATCCTTTGCCCACTTTTTGATGGGGTTGTTTGTTTTTTTCTTGTAAATTTGTTTGAGTTCTTTGTAGGTTCTGGATATTAGCCTTTGTCAGATGAGTAGATTGCAAAAATTTTCTCCCATTCTGTAGGTTGCCTGTTCACTCTGATGGTAGTTTCTTTTTTTTTTTTTTTTTTTTTTTTTTGAGACGGAGTCTTGCTCTGTAGCCCGGGCTGGAGTGCAGTGGCCGGATCTCAGCTCACTGCAAGCTCCGCCTCCCGGGTTCACGCCATTCTCCTGCCTCAGCCTCCAGAGTAGCTGCGACTACAGGTGCCCGCCACCGCACCCAGCTAGTTTTTTGTATTTTTAGTAGAGATGGGGTTTCACCGTGTTAGCCAGGATGGTCTCGATCTCCTGACCTCGTGATCCGCCTGTCTCGGCCTCCCTAAGTGCTGGGATTACAGGCTTGAGCCACCGCGTCCGGCCTCTGATGGTAGTTTCTTTTGCTGTGCAGAAGCTCTTTAGTTTAATGAGATCCCATTTGTCAATTTTGGCTTTTGCTGCCATTGCTTTTGGTGTTTTAGACATGAAGTCTTTGCCCATGCCTATGTCCTGAATTTTACTACCTAGGTTTTCCTCTAGGGTTTTTATGGTATTAGGTCTAACCTTTAAGTCTCTAATCCATCTTGAATTAATTTTCATATAACGAGTAAGGAAAGGATCCAGTTTCAGCTTTCTGCTTATGGCTAGCCAATTTTCCCAGCACCATTTATTAAATAGGGAATCCTTTCCCCATTTCTTGTTTCTCTCAGTTTTGTCAAAGATCAGATGGCTGTAGATTTGTGGTATTATTTCTGAGGACTCTGTTCTATTCCATTGGTCTATATCTCTGTTTTGGTACCAGTACCATGCTGTTTTGGTGACTGTAGCCTTGTAGTATAGTTTGAAGTCAGGTAGCGTGATGCCTCCAGCTTTGTTCTTGTGACATAGGATTGTCTTGGAAATGCGGGCTCTTTTTGGTTCCATATGAACTTTAAAGCAGTTTTTTCCAATTCTGTGAAGAAACTCATTGGTAGCTTGATGGGGATGGCATTGAATCTATAAATAACCTTGGGCAGTATGGCCATTTTCACAATATTGATTCTTCCTATCCATGAGCATGGTATGTTCTTCCATTTTTTTGTGTCCTCTTTTATTTCATTGAGCAGTGGTTTGTAGTTCTCCTTGAAGAGGTCCTTTACATCCCTTGTAAGTTGGATTCCTAGGTGTTTTATTCTCTTTGAAGCAATTGTGAATGGAAGTTCATTCATGATTTGGCTCTCTGTTTGTCTGTTACTGGTGTATACGAATGCTTGGGATTTTTGCACATTAATTTTGTATCCTGAGACTTTGCTGAAGTTGCTTATCAGCTTAAGGAGATTTTGGGCTGAGACAATGGGATTTTCTAAATATATAATCATGTCATCTGCAAACAGGGACAATTTGACTTCTTCTTTTCCTAACTGAATCCCCTTGATTTCTTTCTCTTGCCTGATTGCCCTAGCCAGGACTTCCAACACTATGTTGAATAGGAGTGGTGAGAGAGGGCATCCCTGTCTTGTGCCAGTTTTCAAAGGGAATTTTTCCAGTTTTTGCCCATTCAGTATGATATTGGCTGTGGGTTTGTCATAAATAGCTCTTATTATTTTGAGGTACGTTCCATCAATACCGAATTTATTGACCGTTTTTAGCATGAAGGGCTGTTGAATTTTGTCAAAAGCCTTTTCTGCATCGATTTAGATAATCATGTGGTTCTTGTCTTTGGTTCTGTTTATATGCTGGATTATGTTTATTGATTTGCGAATGTTGAACCAGCCTTGCATCCCAAGGATGAAGCCCACTTGATCATGGTGGATAAGCTTTTTGATGTGCTGTTGAATCCGGTTTGCCAGTATTTTATTGAGGATTTTTGCATCGATGTTCATCAGGGATATTGGTCTAAAATTCTCTTTTTTTGTTGTGTCTCTGCCAGGCTTTGGTATCAGGATGATGTTGGCCTCATAAAATGAGTTAGGGATGATTCCCTGTTTTCTATTGATTGGAATAGTTTCAGAAGGAATGGTACCAGCTCCTCCTTGTACCTCTGGTAGAATTCAGCTGTGAATCCATCTGGTCCTGGACTTTTTTTGATTGGTAGGCTATTAATTATTGCCTCAATTTCAGAGCCTGCTATTGGTCTATTCAGGGATTCAACTTCTTCCTGGTTTAGTCTTGGAAGAGTGTAAGTGTCCAGGAAATTATCCATTTCTTCTAGATTTTCTAGTTTATTTGCGTAGTGGTGTTTATAGTATTCTCTGATGGTAGTTTGTATTTCTGTGGGGTCGGTGGTGATATCCCCTTCATCATTTTTTATTGTGTCTATTTGATTCTTCTCCATTTTCTTCTTTATTAGTCTTGCTAGCGGTCTGTCAATTTTGTTGATCTTTTCAAAAAACCAACTCCTGGATTCATTGATTTTTTGGAGGGATTTTTGTGTCTCTATCTCCTTCAGTTATGCTCTGATCTTAGTTATTTCTTGCCTTCTGCTAGCTTTTGAATGAGTTTGCTCTTGCTTCTCTAGTTCTTTTAATTGCGATGTTAGAGTGTCAATTTTAGATCTTTCCTGCTTTCTCTTGTGGGCATTTAGTGCTATAAATTTCCCTCTACACACTGCTTTAAATGTGTCCCAGAGATTCTGGTATGTTGTATCTTTGTTCTCATTGGTTTCAAAGAACATCTTTATTTCTGCCTTCATTTCGTCATGTACCCAGTAGTCATTCAGGAGCAGGTTGTTCAGTTTCCATGTAGTTGAGCGGTTTTGATTGAGTTTCTTAGTCCTGAGTTCTAGTTTGATTGCAGTGTGGTCTCAGAGACAGTTTGTTACTATTTCTGTTCTTGTACATTTACTGAGGAGTGCTTTACTTCCAACTATGTGGTCAATTTTGGAATAAGTGCGATGTGGTGCTGAGAAGAATGTATATTCTGTTGATTTGGGGTGGAGAGTTCTATAGGTGTCTATTAGGTCTGATTGCTGCAGAGATGAGTTCAATTCCTGGATATCCTTGTTAATTTTCTGTCTTGTTGATCTGTCTAATGTTGACAGTGGAGTGTTGAAGTCTCCCATTATTATTGGATGGGAGTCTAAGTCTCTTTGTAAGGCTCTAAGGACTTGCTTTATGAATCTGGGTGCTCCTGTATTGGGTGCATATATATTTAGGATAGTTAGCTCTTCCTGTTGAATTGATCCCTTTACCATTATGTAATGGCCTTCTTTGTCTCTTTTGATCTTTGATGGTTTAAAGTCTGTTTTATCAGAGACTAGTATTGCAACCCCCGCTTTTTTGTGTTCTCCATTTGCTTGGTAAATCTTCCTCCATCCCTTTATTTTGGGCCTATGTATGTCTCTGCGTGTGAGATGGGTCTCCTGAATACAGCAGACTGATGGGTCTTGACTCTTTATCCAGTTTGCCAGTCTGTGTCTTTTAATTGGAGCATTTAGTCCATTTACATTTAAGGTTAAGATTGTTATGTGTGAACTTGATCCTACCATTATGATATTAACTGGTTATTTTGCTCGTTAGTTGATGCAGTTTCTTCCTAGCCTTGATGGTCTTTACATTTTGGCATGTTTTTGCAGTGACTGGTACCGGTTGTTCCTTTCCATGTTTAGTGCTTCCTTCAGGGTCTCTTGTAAGGCCGGCCTAGTGGTGACAAAATCTCTAAGCATTTGCTTATCTGTAAAGGATTTTATTTCTCCTTCACTTATGAAACTTAGTTTGGCTGGATATGAAATTCTGGGTTGAAAATTCTTTTCTTTAAGAATGTTGAATATTGCCCCCACTCTCTTCTGGCTTGTAGAGTTTCTGCCGAGAGATCTGCTGTTAGTCTGATGGGCTTCCCTTTGTGGGTAACCCGACCTTTCTCTCTGGCTGCCCTTAAGATTTTTTCTTCATTTCAACTTTGGTGAATCTGGCAATTATGTGTCTTGGAGTTGCTCTTCTCGAGGAGTATCTTTGTGGTGTTCTCTGTATTTCCTGGATTTGAATGTTGGCCTGCCCTACTAGGTTGGGGAAGTTCTCCTGCATGATATACTGAAGAGTGTTTTCCACCTTGGTTCCATTTTCCCCCTCACTTTCAGGCACCCCAAAGAGACGTAGATTTGGTCTTTTTACATAATCCCATACTTCTTGCAGGCTTTGTTCATTTCTTTTTCTTCTTTTTTCTTTTGATTTCTCTTCTCGCTTCATTTCGTTCATTTGATCCTTAATCACTGATACTCTTTTCCAGTTGATCGAGTCGGTTACTGAAGCTTTTGCATTTGTCACGTATTTCTCGTGTCATGATTTTCATCTCTTTCATTTCGTTTATGAAGTTCTCTGCATTAATTATTCTAGCCATCAATACTTACACTTTTTTTTTCAAGACTTTTAGTTTCTTCGCGCTGGGTAGGTAATTCCTCCTTTAGCTCTGAGAAGTTTGATGGACTGAAGCCTTCTTCTATCATCTCGTCAAAGTCATTCTCCGTCCAGCTTTGATTCGTTGCTGGCGATGAGCTGCGCTCCTTTGCCTGACGAGATGCGATCTTATTTTTTGAAATTCCAGCTTCTCTGCCCTGCTATTTCCCCATCTTTGTGGCTTTATCTGCCTCTGGTTTTTAACAGAAGATATTTCCTTTTTCACCATAGCCATCCATGGGCTTCCAAATATCACTTTGCACTTTTCACAAGAACTGCCTTAGTGAACGGATTCTTGAGGGGGAAGCTGTAATTCTGTGCGATGAATTAACAGAACACAAAGCAGTTTCTCAGAAATCTTGTTTCCAGTTTTTAACGAAAGATATTTCCTTTTTCACCATAGCCCCCATGGGCTTCAAAATATCACTTTTCAAATTCCACAAGAACAGTCTTAGCGAAAGTCTTCTTTAGGAGAAAGGTGTAACTCTGTGAGATGAATTACCAGAACAAAAAGCAGTTTCTCAGAAAGCTTCTTTTCGGTTTTTATCTTAGGATATTTTCATTTTCACCGTAGCCCTCTATGGGATTCCAAATATCACTTTGCAAATTCCACAAGAACAGTCTTAGCGAAAGGCATCTTGAGGGGAAAGCTGTAAATCTGTGAGATGAATTAACAAAACACAAAGCAGTTTCTAAAAAACATTCTTTCCAGTTTTTAACGGAAAATATTTCCTTTTTCATCATATCCCTCTATGGGCTTCCAAATATCACCTTGAAAATTCCACAGGAACAATCTTAGTGAACGGCTTCTTGAGGGGAAAGCTATAACTCTGTGAGAGGAATTAAGAGAACATAATGCAGTTTCTCAGAAAGCTTCTTTTCGGTTTTTATCTTAGAATATTTCCTTTTTGCCATAACCCTCTATGGGCTTCTAAAATCACTTTGCAAATTCCAGAAGAAAAGTGTTAGCGAAATTCTTCTTGAGGAGAAAGCTGTAATTCTGTGAGATGAATTAACAGGACAAAAAGCACTTTCTCAGAAATCTTCTTTCCAGTTTATTACGGAAAATATTTCCTTATTCACCATAGCCCTCTATGGCCTTCTAAATACCACTTTAGAAATGACACAAGAACAGTCCTAGCGAAAGACTTCTTGAGGAGAAAGCTGTAACTCTGTGAGATGAATTAACAGAACACAAAGCAGTTTCTCAGAAAGCTTCTTTCCAGTTTTCAAGTGAAGATATTTCCTTTTTAACCATAGCCCTATATGGGCTTCCAAATATCACTTTGCAAATTCCACAAGAACAGATTAGTAAATGTCTTCTTGAGGGGAAAGCTGTAACTCTGTGAGATGAATTAACAGAAAACAAAGCAGTTTCTCAGAAAGCTTCTTTCCAGTTTTTAACTGAAGATATTTCCTTTTTCACCGTAGCCCTCTATGGGCTTCCAAATATCACTTTGCAAATTCCACAAGAACAGTCTTACCGAAAGGCTTCTTGAGGGGAAAGCTGTAACTCTGTGCGATGAATTAACAGAACACAAATCAGTTTGTCAGAAAGCTTCTTTTCAGTTTTTATCTTAGGATGTTTCCTTTTTCACCTTTGGCCTCTAGGGGCTTCCAAATATCACTTTGCGAATTCCACAAAAACAGTCTTAGGGCAAGGCTTCATGAGGGGAAAGCTGTAAGTCTCTGAGATGAATTAACAGAACACAAAGTAGTTTCTCAGAAATCTTCTTTCCAGATTTTAACGGAAGATACTTCCTTTTTCAAAATAGCCCCCTATGGGCTTCCAAATATACCTTTTCAAATTCCACAAGATCAGCCTTAGCTAAAATTTTCTTGTGTAGAAATTTGTAACATTGTGAGATGAATTAACAGAACAGAAAGCAGTTCCTCAGAAAGCTTCTTTCCACTTTTTAACGGAAGATATTTCCTTTTTCACCATAGCCCTCTATGGGCTTCCAAATATCATTTTACAAATTCCACAAGAAAATTCTTAGCGAAAGGCTTCTGGAGGGGAAAGCTGTAACTCTGTGAGATGAATTAACAGAACACAAAGCAGTTTCTCAGAACGCTTCTTTCCTGTTTTTAACGGAAGTTATTTCCTTTTTCTTCGTAACCCTCTATGGGCTTCCAAATATCACTTTGCAAATTCCAGAAGAACAGTCTTAGCGAAAAGCTTCTTGAGGAGAAAGCTGTATCTCTGTGAGATGAATTAACAGAACACAATGCAGTTTCTGAGAAGGCTTCTTTTCAGTTTTTATCTTAGCATATTTCCTATTTCACCAGAGCCCTCTATGGGTTTCCAAATATCACTTTGCAAATTCCACATGAACAGCTTTAGCAAAAGGCTTCCTGATGGGAAAGCTGTGACTCTGTGAGATGAATTAACAGAACACAAAGCAGTTTCTCAGAAAGCTTCTTTCCATTTTTTAACAGAAGATATTTCCTTTTTCACCATATCCTTCTATGGCTTTCCAAATATCACTTTGAAATTCCACAAGAACAGTCTTAGCGAAAGGCTTCTTGAGGAGAAAGCTGTAACCCTGTGAGATGAATTAACAGAACACAAGGCAGTTTCTCAGAAAGATTCTTTTCAGTTTTTATCTTAGGATATTTCCTTTTTTACCCTAGTCCTCTATGGGCTTCCATATATCACTTTGCAAATTTCACCAGAACACTCTTAGGGAAAGGCTTCCTGAGGGGAAAGCTGTAACTCTGTGAGATGAATTAACAGAACACAAAGCAGGTTCTCAGAAAGCTTCTTTCCAGTTTTTACGGGAAGCTATTTCCTTTTTCACCGAAGCCCTCTATGGGCTTCCAAATAACACTTTTCAAATTCCGCAAGAAGAGTCTTAGGCAAAGGCTCCTTGAGGGGAAAGCTGTGACTCTGTGAGATGAATTAACAGAACACAGATCAGTTTCTCAGAAAGCTTCTTTTCAGTTTTTATCCTAGGATATTTCCTTTTTCACCATAGCCTGCTATGGGCTTCCAAATATCACTTTGCAAATTCTACAAGAACAGTCTTAGTGAAAGGCTTCCTGAGGGGAAAGCTGTAACTCTTTGAGATGAATTAACAGAACACAAAGCAGTTTCTCAGAAAGTTTCTTTCCACTTTTTAACGGAAGATATTTCCTTTTTCACCATAGCCCTCTATTTGCCTCCAAATATCACTGCAAATTCCACAAGAACAGTTTTAGCGAAAGGCTTCTTGAGGGGAAAGCTGCAACTCTGTGAGATGAATTAACAGAACACAAAGTAGTTTCTCAGAAAGCTTCTTTTCAGTGTTTATCTTATGATACTTCCTTTTCCACCATAGCCCTCTATGGGCTTCCAATATCACTTTGAAAATTCCACAACAACAGTTTTAGCGAAAGTCTTCTTGAATTGAAAGCTGTAACTCTGTGAGATGAATTAAAAGAACACAAAGCAGTTTCTCAGAAAGCTTCTTTCCAGTTTTTAACTGAAGATATTTCCTTTTTCACCGTAGCCCTCTATGGGCTTCCAAATATCACTTTGCAATTTCCACAAGGACAGTCTTACCGAAAGGCTTCTTGAGGGGAAAGCTGTAACTCTGTGCGATGAATTAACAGAACAGAAATCAGTTTCTCAGAAAGCTTCTTTTCAGTTTTTTTCTTAGGATATTTGCTTTTTCACCATAGCCCGCTGTGGGTTTCCAAATTTCACTTTGCAAATTCCACAAGAACACTCTTAGCGAAAGGCTTCTTGAGGGCAAAGCTGTAACTCTGTGAGATGAATTAACAGAACACAAAGCAGTTTCTCAGAAAGCTTCTTTCCAGTTCTTAAGGAAAGTTATTTCCATTTTCACCATAGCCCTCTATGGGCTTCCAAATATTACTTTCAAAATTTCCCAAGAACAGTCTTAGTGAACGGATTCTTGAGGGGAAAGCTGTAACTCTGTGAGATGAATTAACAGAACACAAAGCAGTTTCTCAGAAAGCTCCTTTCCAGTTTTTAACTGAAGATATTGTCTTTTCCACCGTAGCCCTCTATGGGCTTCCAAATATCACATGGCAAATTGCAGAAGAACAGTCTTAGCGAAAGGCTTCTTGAGGGAAAAGCTGTAATCAGAAAGCTTCTTTCGAATTTTTAACTGAAGATATTACCTTTTACACCATATCCCTCTAAGGACTTCCAAATATCACTTTGCAAATTGCAGAAGAACAGTCTTAGCGAAAGGCTTCTTGAGGGAAAAGCTGTAATCAGAAAGCTTCTTTCGAATTTTTAACTGAAGATATTACCTTTTACACCATATCCCTCTAAGGACTGCCAAATATCACTTTGCAAATTCCACAAGAACAGTCTTAGCGAAAGGCTTCTAGAGGGGAAAGCTGTAACTCTGTGAGATGAATTAACAGAACAAAAGCAGTTTCTCAGAAAGCCTCTTTCCAGTTTTTAACTGAAGATATTTCCTTTTCCACCGTAGCCCTCGATGGGCTTCCAAATACCACTTTGCAAATTCCACAAGAACAGCTTTAGCAAAGGGCTTCTTGAGGGAAAAGCTGTAACTCTGTGAAATGAATTAACAGAAAGCAAAGCAGTTTCTTAGAAAGCTTCTTTTCAGTTTTTATGTTAGGATATTTCCTTTTACACCATAGATCTCTATGGGCTTCCAAATATCACTTTGCAAATTCCACAAGAACAGTCTTAGCGAAAGGCGTATTGAGGGGATAGCAGTAACTCTGTGAGATGAATTAACAGAACACAAAGCGGTTTCTCCGAAACCTTATTTTCAGTTTTTATCTCAGGTTTTTTCCTTTTTCACCATAGACCTCTATGGGCTTCTAAATATCACTTTCCAAATTCCACAAGAACAGCCTTAGGGAAAGGCTTCTTATGGGGAAAGCTGTAACTCTGTGAGATGAATTAACAGAACACAAAGCAGTTTCTCAGAAAGCTTCTTTCCATTTTTTAACGGAAGATATTTCCTTTTTCACCAATGCACTCTATGGGCTTCCAAATATCACTTTGCAAATTCTGCAAAAACTGTCTTCGCGAAAGGCTTCTTGAGGGAAAAGCTGTAAGACTGTGAAATGAATTAACAGAACACAAAGCTGTTTCTCAGAAAGATTCTTTCCAGTTTTTAACGGAAGATATTTCCTTTTTCACCATAGCCCTCTCTGGGCTTCCAAATATCACTTTGCAAATTCCACAAGAACAGTCTTAGTGAAAGATTTCTCGAGCGGAAAGCTGTAACTCTGTGAGATGAATTAACAAAACACAAAGAAGTTTCTCAGAAAGCTTCCTTCCAGTTTTTAACTGAAGTTATTTCCTTTTTCACCATAGCCTTCTACGGGCTTCCAAATATCACTTTGCAAATTCCACAAGAACAGTCTTAGCAAAAGGCTTCTTGAGGGGAAACCTGTAACTCTGTGAGATGAATTAACAGAACTCAAAGCAGTTTCTCAGGAAGCTTCTTTCCAGTTTTTAACGGAGGATATTTCCTTTTTCACCATAGCCCTCTATGGGCTTCTAAATATCACGTTCTAAATTGCACAAGAACAGTCTTAGCGAAACGCTTCTTGAGAGGAAAGCTGTAACTCTGTGAGATGAATTAAGGGAACACAAAGCAGTTTTTCAGAAAGCTTATTTTCAGTTTTTATCTTAGGCTATTTCCTTTTTCACCGTAGACCTCTGTAGGCTTCTAAATATCACTTCCCAAATTCGACAAGAACAGTCTTAGGGAAAAGCTGCGTTAGGGGAAAGCTGTAACTTTGTGAGCTGAATTAACACAACACAACGCTGTGTCTCAGAAAGCTTCTTTCCGGTTTTATACCGAAGATATTTCCTTTTCACCATAGCTCTCTATGGCATTCGAAATGTCACTTTGCAAATTCCACAAGAACAGTCATTGTGAAAGGCTTCCTCAGGGGAAAGCTGTATCTCTGTAGGATGAATTCACAGATCAGAAAGCTGTTTCTCAGAAAGCTTCTTTCTCACTCTTATGGGGGATATTTCCTTTGGCCCTATAGTCATCAAAGGGAACCGAATTATCCCTTCTCAGATTCCACAGAAATAAGGTTAGCAAACAGCTCTACGACATAGAACTCTCACTCAGTGAGTGGATGTCACATATCCCAAAGCAGTTTCTCAGAAAAGTTCTTTTCAGTTTTTATCTTAGGATATTTCCTTTTTCACCATAACCCTCTATGGTCTCACAAATACCACTCTGCAAATTCCACAAGAACAGTCTTACCGAAAGGCTTCTTAAGGGGGAAGCTGTAACTCTGTGAGGTGAATTAACAGAACACAAAGCAGTTTCTCTTTTCAGCTTTTATCTTAGGATATTTCCTTCTTCACCATAGCCCTATAAGGGCTTACAAATATCACTATGAGTATTACACAAGAAGAGTCTTAGCAAAAGTCTTTTTGAGGGTAAAGCTGTAACTCTTTGAGATGAACTAACAGAACACAAAGCAGTTTCTTAGAAAGCTTATTTCCATTTTTTAACTGAAGATATTTCCCTTTTCACCACAGCCGTCTATGGGCTTCCAAATATCACTTTGCAAATTCAAAAAGAACAGTCCTTGCGAAAGGCTTCTTGAGTGGAATGCTGTAACTCTGTGAGATGAATTCACAGATCTCAGAGAAGTTTCTCAGAAAGCTTCTTTCTCACTTTTAGCGGCAGATATTTCCTTTGGCCCTATAGTCTTCAAAGGGATCCAAAATAACAGTTCTCCGATTCCATAGAAATAAGGCTATCAAACAGCACTAGGAAATACAGCTGTAACTCAGTGAGTGGAAGTCACATAATACTAAACCGTTTCTCAGAGAGCCTCTTTCAGTTTTTAACTGAAGCTATATCCTTTTTCACCGTAGCCCTCTATGGGCTTCAAAATAGCACTTTGAAAATACAACAAGAACAGTCTTAGCGAAAGTCATCTAGAGGGGAAAGCTGTAACTCTGTTAGGTGAATTAACAGAACACAAAGCAGTTTCTCAGGAATGTTCTTTACAGTTTTTATCTGAAGATATATCCTTTTTCACCATAGCCCCCTATGGGCTTCCAAATATCACTTTGCAAATTCTACAAGAACAATCTTAGCGAAAGACTTCTTGAGGGGAAAGCTGTAAGTCTGTGAGATGAATTAAAAGAACACAAAGCAGTTTCTCAGAAAGCTTCTTTCCAGTTTTTATCTGAGGATATTTCATTTTCACCATAGCCGTCTATTGGATTCCAAATATCATTTTTCAAATTGTGCAAGAATAATCTTAGCGAAAGGCTTCTTGAGGGGAAAGCTGTAACTCTGTGAAATGAATTCGCAGATCACAAAGAAGTTTCTCAGAAAGCTTCTTTCTAACTTTTAGCGGCGGATATTTCCTTTGGCCCTACAGTCTTCAAAGGGAACCGAAATAACAGTTCTCAGATTCCACAGAAATAAGGCTGCCAAACAGCTCTATGAAATACAGCTTTAAATCAGTGAGTGGAAGTCATATATCAAAAAGCAGTTTCTCAGAAACCTTCTTTTCAGGTTTTAACTGAAGATATATCTTTTTTCACAATAGCCCTCTAAGGGCTTCCAAATATCACTTTGCAAATTCCAGAAGAACACTCTTATGGAAAGGATTCTTGACGGGAAAGCTGTAACTCTTTGAAATGAATTAACAGATCACAAAGCAGTTTCTAACAAAGCCTCTTTCCAATTTTTAACTGAAGATATTTCCTATTTCACCATAACCGTCTATGGGCTTACAAAATATGACTTTGCAAATTCCACAAGAACAGTCTTAGCGAAAGGCTTCTTGAGGGAAAAGCTGTAGCTCTGTGAGATGCATTAACAGAACACAAAGCGATTTCTCAGAAAGATTCTTTCCAGTTTTTATGTTAGGATATTTCCTTTTTCACCGTAGCCCTATATAGGCTTAAAAATATCACTTTGAAAATTAAACAAGAACAGTCTTAAAAAAAGTCTTCTTGAGGGTAAAGCTGTAAGTCTTTGAGATGAATTAACAAAACACAGAGCAGTTTCTCAGAAAGCTTCTTCCCAGTTTGTAACTGAAGATATTTCTTTTTTCACCATAGCCCTCTAAGGGCTTCCAAATATCACTTTGCAAATTCCACAAGAGCAGTCTTCGCAAAAGGCTACTTGAGGGGAAAGCTGTAACTCTGTGAGATGAATTAAAAGAACACAAAGAAGTTTCTCAGAAAGCTTCTTTCCAGTTTTTAACTGAAGATATTTGCTTTTTCAAAGTAGCCCTCTATGGTCTTCCAAATATCATTTTGCAAATTCCAAAAGAACAGACTTAGCGAAAGGCTTCTTGAGGGGAAAGCTGTAACTGCCTGAGATGAATTTACAGAACACAAAGCAGTTTCTCAGCAAACGTCTTTTCAGTTTTTATCGTAGGATATCTCCTTTTTCACATTAGCCCACTAAGGGCTTACAAATATCACGTTGCAAATTTCACAAGAACCGTCTTAGCGAAAGGCTTGCTGAGGGGAAAGCTGTAACTCTTTGAGATGAATCAACAGAACACAAAGGAGTTTCTCAGAAAGCTTCTTTCCACTTTTTATCTTAGGATATTGCCTTTTTCACCATAGCCCTATTTGGGCTTAAAATATCACTTTGAAAATTACACAAAACAATGTTAGCAAAAGTCTTCTTGAGGGTAAAGCTGTAACACTTTGAGAGGAATTGTCAGAACACAAACCAGTTTCTCAGAAAGCTTCTTTGCAGATTTTAATTGAAGATATTTCCTTTTTCATCGTAGACCTCTATGGGCTTCCAAATATCACTTTGCAAATTCCACAAGAACAGTCTTAGCGAAAGGCTTCTTGACGGGAAAGCTGTAACGTTGTGAGATGTATTAACAGAACACAAAACAGTTTCTCAGAAAGCTGCTTTCCAGTTTTTAGCTGAAGATATTTCCTTTTTCTCCGTAGCCCTCTGTGGGCTTCCAAATATCACGTTGCAAATTACACAAGAACAGTCTTAGGGAACGGCTTCTTGAGGGGAAAGCTGTCACACAGTGAGATGAATTAATAGAACACAAAGCAGTTTCTCAGAAAGCTTCTTTCCAGTTTTTATCTGAGGACATTTCCTTTTTCACCGTAGCCCTCTATGGGCTTCCAAATATCACTTTGCAAATTCCACAAGAACAGTCTTAGTGAACGGCTTCTTGAGGGGAGAGTTGTAACTCTGTGAGATGAATTAACAGAACACAAAGCAGTTTCTCAGAGAGCTTCTTTTCAGTTTTTATCTTAGGACATTCAATTTTTCACCAAAGCCCTCTATGGGCTTCCAAATATCACTTTGCAAATTCCCCAAGAAAAGTGTTAGCGAAAAACTACTTGAGGGGAAAGCTGTAACTCTGTGAGATGAATTCACAGATCACAAAGAAGTTTCTCAGAAAGCTTCTTTCTCACTTTTAGCAGCAGATATTTCCTTTATCGCCATAGTCTTCAATGGAATTCGAAATAACAGTCCTCAGATTCCACAGAAATAAGGCTAGCACAGAGCTCTACAAAATACAGATGTAACTCAGTGAGTGGAAGTCACATATCACAAAGCAGTCTCTCAGCAAGGTTCTTTTTAGTTTTTATGGGAAGATATATCCTTTTTCTCCTTAGCTCTCTATGGGCTTCCAAATATCACCTTGCAAATTCCACAAGAACAGTCTTACCGAAAGGCTTTTTGAGGGGAATGCTGTAATTCTGTAAGATGAATTAACAGAACACAAAGCAGTTTCACCAAAGCTTCTTTCTAGTTTCTATGTTAGAATGTTTCCTTTTTCACCATAGCCCACAATGTGCTTCCAAATATCACTTTGCAAATTCCACAAGAAGAGTCTTAGTGAAAGGCTTCTTGAGGGGAAAGCTGTAACTCTATGAGATGAATTAACAGAACACAAAGCAGTTTCTCAGAAAGCTTCTTTCCAGTTTTTTAACTGAAGATACTTCCTTTTTCACCTTAGCCCTCTAAGGACTTCCAAATATCACTTTGCAAATTCCACAAGAACATTCTTTGCGAAAGGCTTCTTGAAGGGAAAGCTGTAACCCTGTGAGATGAATTAACAGAACACAAAGCAGTTTCTAAGAAAGCTTCTTTCCAGTTTTCAACAGACGCTATTTCCTTTTTCACCTTAGCCCTCTAAGGGCTTCCAAATATCACTTTGCAAATTCCACAAGAACAGTCTTTGCGAAAGTCTTCTTGAGGGGAAAGCTGTAACTGTGTGTGATGAATTAACAGAACACAGAGCAGTTTCTCACAAAGCTCCTTTCCAGTTTTTAACTGAGACACATTTCCTTTTTCACCACAGACCTCTACTGGCTTTCAAATATCACTTTGCAAATTCCACAAGAACACTCTTAGTGAACGACTTCTTGAGGGGAAAGCTGTAACTCTGTGGGATGAATTAACAGAACACAAAGCAATTTCTCAGAAAGCTTCCTTCCAATTTCTATCTGAGGACATTTCCTTTTTCACCATAGCCCTCTATGTGCTTCGAAACATCACTTTGAAAATTCCACAAGAACAGTCTTAGCGAAAGGCTTCTTGAGGGGAACGCTTTAACACTGTGAGATGAATTAACAGAACCCAAAGTAGTTTCTCAGAAAGCTTCTCTTAAGTTTTTATCTGAGGACAGTTCCTTTTTCACCTTAGACCTCTCTGGCTTCCAAATATCACTTTGTAAATTCCACAAGAACGGTCTTAGGAAAGGCTTCTTGAGGGGAAATCTGTAACTCTGTGAGGTGAATTAA
This sequence comes from Chlorocebus sabaeus, assembly GCF_047675955.1. Classification (NCBI taxonomy): domain Eukaryota; kingdom Metazoa; phylum Chordata; class Mammalia; order Primates; family Cercopithecidae; genus Chlorocebus; species Chlorocebus sabaeus. The sequence goes on from NW_027327597.1 coordinate 156,179, forward strand.
CAGAACACAAGCAGTTTTTCAGAAAGTTTCTTTACAGTTTTTTACTGAAGATATTTCCTTTTTAACCGTAGCCCACTATGGGCTTCCAAATATCACTTTTCAAATTCCTCAAGAACAGTATTACTGAACGGATTCTTGAAGGTAAAGCTGCCACGCTGTGAGATGAATTAACAGAACACAAAGCAGTTTCTCAGAAAGCTTCTTTTTAGTTTTTATCTTAGGATATTTCCTTTTTCACCATAGCCCTCTTTGGGCTTCCAAATATCACTTTGCACATTCTCCAAGTACAGTCTTCGTGAACGGCTTCTTGAGGGAAAGCTGTAACACGGTAGATGAATTAACAGAACAAAAAGAAGTTTCTCAGAATGCTTCTATTCAGTTTTTATCTTAGGATACTTCCCTTTTCACCATAGCCCTCTATGGGCTTCTAAGTATCCCATTTCAAATTCCACAAGAACTGTCTTAGTAAACGGCTTCATTAGGGGAAAGCTGTAAATCTGTGAGATGAATTCACAGAACACAAAGCAATTTCTCAGAAAGCTTCTTTTCAGTTTTTATCATAAGATATTTCCTTTTTCACCATAGCCCTCAATGGGCTTCCAAATCACACTTTGCAAATTCCACAAGAACAGGCTTCGTGAACGGCTTCTTTAGAGGAAAGCTGTAACACTGTGAGATGAATTAAAAGAAAACAAAGCAGTTTCTCAGACAGCTTCTTGCCAGTTTTAACTGAAGATATTTCCTTTTTTACCGTAGCCCTTTAAGGGGTTGCAAATATCACTTTGCATATTCCACAAGAACAGTCTTAGTGAACGACTTCTTTAGGGCAAAGCTGTAACTCAGTGAGGTGAATTAACAGAACACAAAGCAGTTTCTCACAAAGCTTCTTATCAGTTTTTATGTTAGGATATTTCCTTTTTAACCATAGCCCTCTATGGGCTTTCAAATATCACTTTGCAAATTCCATAAAAACAGTCTTAACGAAAGGCTTCCTGAGGGGAAATCTGTAACTCTGTGAGATGAATTAACAGACCATAAAACAGTTTCTCAGAAAGCTTCTTTCCAGTTTTCAACTGAAGATATTTCCTTTTCACCATAGCCCTCTATGGGCTTCCAAATATCACTTTGCAAATACCAGAAGAACAGTCTCAGCGAAGGGCTTATTGAAGGGAAAGCTGTAACTCTGTGAGATGAATTCACAGAACACAAAGAAGTTTCTCAGAAAGCTTCTTTCTCACTTTTAGCGGTCGATATTTCCTTTGTCCCGATAGTTTTCAAAGGGATCCGAAATAACAGTTCTCAGATTCCACAGTAATAAGGCTAGAAAACAGCTCTACGAAACACAGCTGTAACTCAGTGAGTGGAATTCACATATCACAAACCAGTTTCCCTGAAAGCCTATTTTCCGTTTTTAACTGAAGAAATATCCTTTTTCGCCATAGCCATCTATCGGTTTCCAAATATCACTTTGAAAATTCCACAAGAACGGTCTTAGCGAAAGGCTTCTTGAGGGGAAAGCGGTAACTCTGTGAGATGAATTAACAGACCACAAAGCAGTTTCTCAGAAAGCTTCTTTCCAGTCTTTAACTGAAGATATTTCCTTTTTCCCCATAGCCCTCTATGGGCTTCCAAATGTCACTTTGCAAATTCCACAAGAACAGTATTATCGAAAGCCTTCTTGAGGGAAAAGCTGTAACTCTGTGAGATGAATTAACAGAAAACAAAGCAGTTTCTCAGAACGCTTCTTTCCAGTTTTAAACTGAAGGTATTTCCTTTTTCACCATAGCCCTCTATGGGCTTCCAAATACCACTTTGCAAAATACACAAGAAGAGTCTTAGTGAACGGCTTCTTCAGGGGAAAGCTGTAAATCTGTGAGATGAATTAACAGATCACAAAGCAGTTTCTCAGAAAGCTTCTTTGCAGTTTTTATCTTAGGATATTTCCTTTTTCACCATAGCTCTCTATGGGATTCCAAATATCACTTTGCAAATTCCACAAGAACAATCTTAGCGAAAGGCTTCTTCAGGGGAAAGCTGTAAGTTTGTGAGATGAATTAACAGAACTCAAAGCAATTTCTCAGAAAGTTTCTTTCCAGTTTTTATCTGAAGATATTTCCTTTTCACAATCGCCCTCTATGGGCTTCAAATATCACTTTGCAAACTCCACAAGAGCAGTCTTAGTGGTCGATTTCTTGAGGGGAAAACTGTAACTCTGTGAGATGAATTAACAGAACACAATGTAGTTTCTCAGAAAGCTTCTTTGCGGTTTTTAACTGAGGACACTTCCTTTTTCACCATAGCCTTCTATGGGCATTCCAATATCACTGTGCAGATTCCACAAGAACAGTCTTAGTGAAGGACTTCCTGAGGGGAAAGCTGTAACTCTGTGAGAAGAATTAACAGAACACAAAGCCGTTTCTCAGAAAGCTTCCTTTCAATTTTTATCTTAGGATATTTCCGTTTTCACCATAGTTCTCTAAGCGCTTCCAAATATCACTTTGCAAATTCCACAAAAGCATACTTAGCGAAAGGCTTCTAGAGGGGAAAGATGTAACTCTGTGAGTTGAAATAACAGAACACAAAGCAGTTTCTCAGAAATCTTCTTTCCAGTTTTTAACTGAAGTTATTTCCTTTTCCACCATAGCCCTCTATGGGCATCCAAATATCACATTTCAAATTCCACACGAACAGTCTTAGTTGAAGGGCTCCTTGAGGGGAAAGCTGTATCACTGTGAGATGAATTAACAGAACACAAAGCGGTTTCTCAGAAAGCTTCTTTCCAGTTTTTAACTGTAGATATCTCCTTTTAACTCTAGCCCTCTGTGTATTTCCAAATATCACTTTGCAAATTCAACAAGAACAGTCTTAGTGAACCACTTCTTGCGGGGAAAGGAGTCAATCTGTGAGATGAATTAACAGAACACAAAGCCGTTTTTCAGAAAGCTTGTTTCCGTTTTTTAACTGAAGATATTTTCTTTTTCACCCTTAGCCCTCTTTGGGCTGCGAAATATCATTTTGCAAATTCCGCAAGAACAGTCTTCGTGAATGGCTTCTTGAGGGGCAAGCTGTAAGTCTGTGAGATGAATTAACAGAACCCAAAGCAGTTTCTCAAAAAGCTTCTTTCCTGTTTTTATCTGAAGATATTTCCTTTTCACCGTAGCCCTCTATGGGCTTCCAAATATCACTTTGTAAAGTCCCCAAGAACAGTCTTACCGAAAGCCTTCTTGAGGGGAAAGCTGAAACTCGGAGAGATGAATTCACAGATCACAAATAAGTTTCTCAGAAAGCTTCTTTCTCACATTTAACGGTGGATATTTTCTTTAATCTTATAGTCTTCAAAGGGATACGAAATAACAGTTCTCATATTACACAGAAATAAGGCTAGCAAACAGCTCTATGAAGTACAGCTGTAGCTCAGTGAGTGGCAGTCACATATCACAAAGCAGTTCCTCTGAAACCTTTTTTTTCAGTTTTTAACAGAAGATATATCCTTTTTCACCATAGCCCACTATGGGCTTCCAAATATCACTTTGAAAATTCCACAAGAACAGTCTTAGCGGAAGGCATCTGGAGGGGAAAGCTGTACCACTGTGAGATGAATTAACAGAACACAAAGCAGTTTCTCAGAAAGCTTCTTTCCAGTTTTTAACTGAAGATATTCCTTTTTCACCGTAGCCCACTATGGGCTTCCAAATATCACTTAGCAAATACCACAAGAACAGTCTTAGCGAACGGCTTCTTTAGGGAAAAGATGTAACGCTGTGTGATGAATTTACAGAACACAAAGCAGTTTCTCAGAAAGCTTCTTTCCAGCTTTTAACTGAACATATTTCCTTTTTCACCTTAGCCCTCTATAGGCTTCCAAATATAACTTTGAAAATTCCACAAGAACAGTCTTAGCGAAAGGCTTCTTGAGGGGAAAGCTGTAACTCTGTGAGATGAATTAACAGAACAGGTTTCTCAGAAAGCTTCTTTCCAGTTTTTAAGTGAAGATATTTCCATTTTCACCATAGCCCTCTATGAGCTTCCAAATATCATTTTGCAAATTTCACAACAACAGTCTTAATGAACGACTTCTTGAGGGGAAAGCTATAACTCTGTGAGATGAATTAACGGAACGCAAAGCAGTTTCTCAAAAACCTTCTTTTCAGTTTTTATCTTAGGATATATCCTTTTTCACCATAGCCCTCTATTGTTTTCCAAATATCACTTTGCAAATTCCACGAGAACAGTCTTAGCGAAAGGCTTCTTGAGGGGAAACTGTAGCTCTGTGAGATCAATTCACAGATCACAAAGAAGTTTCTCAGAAAGATACTTGCACACATTTAGTGGCGGATATTTCCTTTGGACCTATAGTCTTCAAAGAGATCCGAAGTAACATTTCTCAGATTCCACAGAAATAAGGCTAGCCAACAGTTCTACGAAATACAGCTGTATCTCAGTGACAGGAAATCATATATCACAAAGCAGTTCCTCAGAAAGCTTCTTTTCACTTTTTAACTGAAGCTATATCCTTTTTCACCATAGCGATCTTTGGACTTCCAAAGACCACTTTGCAAATTCCACAGGAACAGTCTTGGTGAAAGGCTTCTTGAGGGGAAAGCTGTAACTCTGTGAGATGAACTAAGAGAACACAAAACCGTTTCTCAGAAAGCTTCTTTCCAGTTTTTAACTGAAGATATTTCCCTTTTCACCATAGCCCTCTATGGGCTTCCAAATATCAATTTGAAAATAACACAAGATCAGTCTTAGTGAACGGCTTTTTGTTCGGAAAGCTGTAACTCTCTGAGATGAATTAACAAAACACAAAGCAGTCTCTCAGAAAAATTCTTTTCAGTTTTTTATCTTACGATATTTCGTTTTTCACCATAGTTCTCTAAGCACTTCCAAATATCACTTTGCAAATTTCACAAGAACAGTCTTAGTGAACGACATCTTGAGGGGAATGCTGTAACTCTGTGAGATGGATTAACAGAACACAAAGCAGTTTCTCAGAAACATTCTTTCCACTTTTTAACTGAAGATATTTCCTTTTTCTCCATAGCACTCTATGGGCTTCCAAATATCACTTTGCAAAATCCACAAGAACAGTCTTAGGGAACGGTTTCTTGAGGGGAAAGCTGTAAGTCTGTGAGATGAATTCAGAGAACACAAAGCAGTTTCTCAGAAATTTTCTTTTCAGTTTTTATCTTAAGATATTTGCTTTATAACCATAGATCTCTATGGTTTTCCAAATATCTTTTTCCAAATTCCACAAAAACAGCTTTAGCGAATGTTTTCTTGAGGGAAAAGCCGTAATTCTGTGAGATGAATTAACAGAACACAAAGCAATTTCTCAGAAAGCTTCTTTCCAGTTTTTATCTGAAGATATTTCCTTTACACCGTAGTCCTCTATGGGCTTCCAAATATCACTTTGCAAATTCCACAAGAACAGTCTTAGTGAACGACTTCTTGAGGAGAAAGCAGTAATTCTATAAGATGAATTAACAGAACACAAAGTCGTTTCTCAGAAAGCTTCTTTTCAGTTCTTATCTTAGGAAATTTCTTTTTCACCACAGCCCTCTATGGGCATCCAAATATCACTTTGCAAATTCCACAAGAACAGTCTTAGCGGAATGCTTCTTGAGGGGAAAGCTGTAACACTGTCAGATGAAATAACAGAACACAAAGCAGTTTTTCAGAAAACTTCTTTCCAGTTTATAACTGAAGATATTTCCTTTTTCACCATAGCCCAATTTGGGTTTCCAAATATCACTTTGAAAATTCCACAAGAACGGTCTTAGTGAACGGTTTCTGGAGGGCAAAGCTGTAACTCTGTGAGATGAATTAACGGAACACAAAGCAGTTTCTCAAGAAGCTTCTTTCTAGTTTTCATCAGAGGACATTTCCTTTTTCACCATAGCCCTCTATGGGCTTCAAAATATCACTTTGCAAATTCCACAAGAACAGTCTTAGGGAAAGTCTTCTTGAGGGAAAACTGAAAATCTGTGCGATGAATTAACAGAACACAAAACAGTTTCTCAGAAAGCCTCTTTTCAGTTTTTATCTTAGGATATTTCCTTTTTCACCATAGACCTCCATGGGCTTTCAAAAATCACTTTCAAATTCCACAAGAAAAGTCTTAGCGAAAGACTTCTTGAGGGGAAAGCTGTAACTCTGTGAGATGAATTAACAGAAAACAAAGCAGTTTCTCAGAAAGCTTCTATACAGTTTCTAACTGAAGATATTCCTTTTTTCACCATAACCCTATATGGGCTTCCAAATATCACTTTGCGAATTACACAACAACAGTTTTAGTGAAAGGCTTCTCGAGGGGGTAAGCTGTAACTCTGTGAGATGAATTAACAGAACACAAAGCAGTTTCTCAGAAAGCTTCTTTCCAGTTTTTAACGGAAGATATTTCCTTTTTCACCATAGCTCTCTATGGGCTTCCAAAATCACTTTGCAAAATCCACAAGAAGAATCTTAGAGAATGGCTTCTTCCTGGGAAAGCAGTAACTCTGTGAGATGAAGTAACAGAACACAGAGCAGTTTCTCAGAAAGCATCTTTCCAGTTTTTAACGGATGATATTTCCTTTTTCAGCGTAGCCCTCTATAGGCTTCCAAATATCACTTTGAAAATTCCACAAGAAGAGTCTTCGCGAAAGTCTTCTACAGGGGAAAGCTGTAACTCTGTGAGATGAATTAACAGAACACAAAGTAGTTTCTCAGAATGATTCTTTTCAGTTTTTATCTTAGGATATTTCCTTTTTCACCTTAGCCCTCTATGGGCTTGAAAATATCACCATGAAAATTCCAAAAGAACAGTCTTAGCGAAAGGCTTCTTGAGGTGAAAGCAGTGACCCTGTGAGATGAATTAACAGAACACAGAGCAGTTTCTCAGAAAGCTTCTTTTCAGTTTTTAACGGAAGATATTTCCTTTTTCACCATAGACCTCTAGGGGCTTCTAAATATCACTTTGCCAATTCCACTAGAAGAGTCTTAGCAAAAGGCTTCCTGAGGGGAAAGCAGTAACTGTGAGATGAATTACCCGAACACAAAGCAGTTTCTCAGAAAATTCTTTCCAGTTTTTAAGGGTAGATTCTACTTTTTCACCATAACCCTCTATCGGCTTCCAAATATCACTTTACAAATTCCACAAGAAGAGTCTTAGCGAAAGACTTCTTGAGAGGAACACAGTAACTCTGTGAGATGAATTAACAGAACACAAAGCAATTTCTCAGAAAGCTTCTTTCCAGTTTTTAACGGAGGATATTTCCTTTTCCACCCTAGCGCTCTATGGGCTTCCAATATCACTTTGCAAAATTCACAAGAAGAATCTTAGAGAATGGCTTCTTCCTGGAAAAGCAGTAACTCTGTGAGATGAATTAACAGAACACAGAGCAGTTTCCCAGAAAGCTTCTTTCCAGTTTTTAACGGAAGATATTTCCTTTATTCCCATAGCCCTCTAAGGGCTTCCAAATATCAGTTACCATATTCCAGAAGAACAGCCTTAGCGAAAGGCTTCTTGAAGGGAAACCTATAACTCTGTGAGATGAATTAACAGAATACAAAGCAGTTTCTCAGAAACCTTCTTTCCAGTTTTTCCGAAAGATAATTCCTTTTTCACCATAGCCCTCAATGGGATTCCAAATATCACTTTGGAAATTCCACAAGAACAGCCTTAGAGAAAGGCTTTTTGAAGGGAAAGCTGTAACTCTGTGAGACGAATTAACAGAACACAAAGCAGTTTCTCAGAAAGCTTCTTTTAAGTTTTTTATGGAAGATATTTCCTTTTTCACCATAGCCCTCTATTTCCTTCCAAATATCACTTTGCCAATTCCACAAGAACAGCCTTAGCGAAAGGCTTCTTGAAGGGAAAGTTGTAAGTCTGTGAGATGAATTAACAGAACGCAAAGCAGTTTCTCAGAAAGCTTCTTTCCAATTTTTAACAGAAGATATTTCCTTTTTCACCATGGCCCTCTAGGGGCTTCCTAATAATACTTTGAATATTCCACAAGAACAGCCTTAGCGAAAGGCTTTTTGAAGGGAAAGCGGTAACTCTGTGAGATGAATTAACAGAACACAAAGCAGTTTGTCAGAAAGCTTCTTTCAATTTTTTACTGAAGATATTTACTTTTCACCATAGTCACTCTATGGGCTTCCAAATATCACTTTGGTAATTCCACGAGAACAGCCTTAGCGAAAGTCTTCTTGAAGGGAAAGCTGTAAATCTGTGACATGAATTAACAGAACACAAAGCAGTTTCTCAGAATGCTTCTTTTCATTTTTTAACTTAGGATATTTCCTTTTTCACCGTAGCCCTCTATGGGCTTCCAAATATCACTTTGCAAATTCCACAAGAACAGTGTTAGCGAAAGGCTTCTGAAGGGGAAAGCTGTAACTATGTGAGGTGAACTATCAGAACACAAAGCAGTTTCTCAGCAAGCTTCCTTCCTGTTTTTAACGGAAGATATTTCCTTCTTCACCATAGCCCTCTATGGACTTCCTAATATCACTTTAGAAATTCCACAAGAACAATCTTAGCGAAAGGCTTCTTGAGGGGAAACGTGTAACTCTGTGAGATGAATTAATAGGACACAAAGCAGTCTCTCAGAAAGCTTCTTTCCAGTTTTTAACGGAAGCTCTTTCCTTTTTCACCATAGCCCTCTATGGACTTCCAAATATCACTTTCCATATTCCACAAGAACAGTCTTATCGAATGGCTTCTTGAGGAGAAAGCTGTAACTCTGTGCGAAGAATTCACAGAACACAAAGTAGTTTCTCAGAAAGCTTCTTTCCAGTTTTTTACAGAAGATATTTCAATTTTCATCATAACCTCTATTGGCTTACGTATATCACTTTGCCAATTCCACAAGAACAGCCTTAGCGAAAGACTTTTTGAAGGGAAAGCTGTAACTCTGTGAGAAAAATTAACAGACCACAAAGCAGTTTCTCAGAAAGCTTCTTTCCAGTTTTTTACGGAAGATATTTCCTTTTTCACCTCATTCCTCTATGGGCTTCCAAATATCACTTTGCAAATTCAACAAGAACAGCCTTAGCGAAAGGCTTCTTGAGGGGAAAGCTGTAAATCTGTGACATGAATTAACAGAACACAAAGCAGTTTCTGAGAAAGCTTCTCTCCAGTTTTTAACTGAACATATTTCCTTTTTCACTCTAGCCCTATATGGGCTTCCAAATATTACTTTGCCAATTTTACAACAACAGCCTTAGCAAAAGGCTTCTTGAAAGGAAAGCAGTAACACTGTGAGATGAGTTATCAAAACACAAAGCAGTTTCTCAGAATGCTTCTTTTCATTTTTTATCTTAGGATAATTCCTTTTTCACAATAGCCCTCTATGGGCTTCAAAATATCACTATGCAAATTGCTCAAGAACAGTGTCAGCAAAAGAACTCTTGAGGGCAAAGCTGTAACTCTGTGAGAAGAAATCACAGAACACAAAGCAGTTTCTCAGAAAGCTTCTTTCCAGTTTTTTACGGAAGACATTTCCTTTTTCACCATAGCCCTCTATGGGCTTCCAAATATCACTTTCCTAATTCCACAAGAACAGACTTAGCGATAGGCTTCTTGAGGGGAAAGATATAATTCTGTGAGATGAATTAACAGAACACAAAGTAGTTTCTCAGACGGCTTCTTTCCAGTTTTTAACTGAAGATATTTCCTTTTTCAAAATAGCCCTCTATGGGCTTCCAAATATCACTTTGCAAATTCCAAAGGAACAGCCATAGCGAAAGGCTTCTTGAAGGGAAAGCTGTAACTCTGTGAGATGAACTAACAGAACACAAAACAGTTTCTCAGAAAGCTTCCTTCCAGTTTTTTACGGAAGATATTTAATTTTTTACCTCAGCCCTCTGTGGGCTTCCAAATATCACTTTGCAAATTCCACAGGAACAGCCTTAGCGAAAGGCTTCTTGAGGGGAAAGCTGTAACTCTGTGACATGAATTAGCAGAACACAAAGCAGTTTCTCAGAAAGCTTCTTTTCAGTTTTTATCTTAGGATATTTCCATTTTCACCATAGTCCTCTAAGGGCTTCCAAATATCACTTTGCAAATCCCACAAGAACAGCCTTAGCGACAGGTTTCTTGAGTGCAAAGCTGTTACGCGGTGAGATGTCATCCACGAACACACGGCAGTTTCTCAGAAAGCATTTTTCAAGTTTTTAACGGTAGATATTTCCTTTTTCACCGTAGCCCTCTATGGGCTTCCAAATATCACTTTGCAAATTTCACAAGAGCAGCCTTAGTGAACGGATTCTTGAGGGTAAAGCTGTACCTCAGTGAGATGAACTAACAGAACACAAAGCATTGTCTCAGAAAGCTTCTTTTCGGTTTTTATCTTAGGATATTTCCATTTTCACCATAGCCCTCTATGGGCTTCCAAATATCACTTTGCAAATTCCACAAGAACAGTCTTAGCAGAAGGCTTGTGGAGGAGAAAGCTCTAACTCTGTGAGATGAATTAACAGAACACAAATCAGTTTCTAAGAAAGCTTCTTTCCAGTTTTTACGGAAGATATTTCCTTTTACACCATAGCCCCCTAGGGGCTTCAAAATATCACTTTGCAAATCCCACATGAACAGTCTTAGCGAAGGGATTATTGAGGAGCGAGCTGTAAGTCCCTGAGATGAATTAACGGAACACAAAGCAGTTTCTCAGAAAGCCTCTTTCCAGGTTTTAACTGAAGATATTTCCTTTTACACCATAGCCCCCTTGGGGCTTCAAAATATCACTTTGCAAATCCCACAAGAACAGTCTTAGCGAAGGGATTATTGAGGAGCGAGCTGTAAGTCTCTGAGATGAATTAACAGAACACAAAGCAGTTTCTCAGAAAGCCTCTTTCCAGGTTTTAACTGAAGATATTTCCTTTTTCACCATAGCCCTCTATGGTCTTCCAAATATCACTTTGCAAATCACACAGTAACAGTCTTAGCGAAAGGCTTCTGGAAGGGATAGCTGTAACCCTGTGAGATGAAATAACAGAACACAAAGCAGTTTCTCAGAAAGATTCTTTCCAGTTTTTAACTGAAGATATTTCCTTTTTCACCGTAGTCCTCTAAGGGCTTTCAAATATCTCTTTGTAAATCCCACAAGAACAGTCTCAGTGAAAGGCTTCTTGAGGAGAAAGCTGTAACTCGGTGAGATGTATTACACGAACACACGGCAGTTTCTCAGAAAGCTTCTTTCCAGTTTTTAACGGAAGATATTTCCTTTTTCACCGTAGCACTCTATGGCCTTCCAAATATCACCTTGAAATTTCCAAAAGAGCAGTCTTAGGGAAAGGCTTCTGGAGGGGAAAGCTGTAACTCTGTGAGATGAATTAACAGAACACAAAGCAGTATCTCAGAAAGCTTCTATCCAGTTTTTAACTGAAGATGTTTCCTTATTCACCATAGCCATCTATGGGCTTCCAAATATCTCACTTCAAATCCCACAAGACCAGACTTAGCGCAAGGCTTCTTGAGGGGAATGCAGCAACTCGGTGAGGTGTATTAACAAAACAAACAGCAGTTTGTCAAAAAGCTTCTTTCCACTTTTTAACGGAAGATATTCCCTTTTTCACCATAGCCCTCTGGGGCTTCCAAATATCACTTTGAAAATCCCACTAGAACAGTCTTAGCGAAAGTCTTCTTGAGGGGAAAGCTGTAATTTGGGGAGATGTATTATCAGAACACACGGCAATTTTTCAGAAAGTTTCTTTCCAGTTTTTAACGGAAGATATTTTCTTTTTCACCATAGCCCTCTATGGGTTTCCTAATATCACTTTGCAAATTTCACAAGAACAGTCTTAGTGAATGGCTTCCTGAGGGGAAAGCTGAAACTCTGTGAGATGAACTAACAGAACACAAAGCAGTTTCCCAGAGAGCTTCTTTTCGGATTTTATTAGAAGATATTTCCTTTTTCACCATAGCCCTCTACGGGCTTCCAAATATCATTTCGCAAATTCCACAAGAACAGTCTTAGCGAAAGACTTCTTGAGGGGAAAGCTGTAACTCTGTGAGATGACTTAACAGAACACAAAGCAGTTTCTCAGAAAGCTTCTTTCCAGTTTAAACTGAAGATATTTCCTTTTTCACCATAGCCCTCAATGGGCTTTCTAATATCACTTTGCAAATTCCACAACAACAGCCTTAGCGAAAGGCTTCTTGAGGGGAAAACTGTAAATCTGAGTTGAATAAACAGAACACAAAGCAGTTTCTCAGAAAGCTTCTTTTCAGTTTTTATCTTAGGATATTTCCTTTTTCACCATAGCCCTCCATGGGTTTCCAAATATCACTTTTCAAATCCGACAAGAACAGTCTTAGCGAAAGTCTTCTTGAGGGGAAAGCTGTAACTCTGAGAGATGAATTAACAAAACACAAAGCAGTTTCTCTGAAAGCTTCTTTCCACTTTTTAACTGAAGATATTTCCTTTTTCTCCATAGCCCTCTATGGGCTTCCAAATATCACTTTGCAAATTCCACAAGAACAGTCTTAGTGAAAGGCTTCTGGAGGGGAAGCTGTAACTCTGGGAGATGAATTAACAGAACACAAAGGAGTTTCTGAATAAGCTTCTTTTCAGTTTTTATCTTAGGACATTTATTTTTTCACCATAGCCCTCTATTGGCTTCCAAATATCACTTTGAAAATTTCACAACAACAGTTTTAGCGAAAGGCTTCTTGAGGGGAGGGCTGTAACTCTGTGAGTTGAATTAATAGAACACAAAGCAGTTTCTCAGAAATATTTTTTCAAGTTTTTAACGGAAGAAATTTCCTTTTTCACCATAGCCCTCTGTGGACTTCCAAATATTACTTTGCAAATCCCACAAGAACAATCCTAGCGAAAGTCTTCTTGAGGGGAAAGCTGTAACTAGGTGAGGTGCATTAAGAGAACTCATGGCAGTTTCTCAGAAAGCTTATTTCCAGTTTTTAAGTGAAGATATTTCCTTTTTGCCCATAGCCCTCTATGGGCTTCCAAATATCACTTTGCAAATTCCACAAGAAGAGTCTTAGTGATCGGTTTCTTGAAGGGAAAGCTGTAACTCTGTGAGATGAATTAAAAGAACACAAAGCAGTTTCTCAAAAAGCTTTTTTCCAGTTTTTAATGAAAGATAATTCCTTTTTCACCATAGACCTCTACGGGCTTCCAAATATCACTTTGCAAATTCCACAAGAACAATCTAAGCGAAAGGCTTCTTGAGGGAAAGCTGTAACTCTGTGAGATGAGTTAACAGAACACGAAGCAGTTTCTCAGAAAGCTTCTTTCCAGTTTTTAACTGAAGATATTTCCTTTTTCACCAGAGCCCTCTATGGACTTCCATATATCACTTTGAAAATTCCACAAGAACAGTCTTAGCGAAAGGCTTCTTGAGGGAAAAGCTGTAACTCTGTGAGGTGAAGTAACAGAACACAAAGTTGTTCTGCAGAAAGCATCTTTTCAGTTTTTAACGGAAGATATTTCCTTTTTCACCTTAGCCATCTATGGGCTTCCAAATATCACTTTGAAAATTCCACAAGAACAGTCTTAGGGAAAGGCTTCTGGAGGGGAAAGCTGTAACTCTGTGAGATGAGTTAACAGAACACAAAGCAGTTTCTCTGAAAGCCGTTTTCCACTTTTTAACGTAAGATACTTCCTTTTTCACCATAGCCCTCGATGGGCTTCCAAATATCACTTAGAAAATACCACAAGAACAGTCTTAGGGAGTGTCTTCTTGAGGGGAAAGCTGTAACTCTGTGAGATGAATTAACAGAACACAAAGCAGTTTCTCAGAAAACTTCTATACAGTTTTTAACTGAAGATATTCCCTTTTTCACCATAGCCCTGTAAGGGCTTAAAAATATCACTCTGCATATTCCACAAGAACAGTCTTACGGAAAGGCTTCTTGAGGGGAAAGCTGTAACTCTGTGAGATGAATTAACAAAACACAAACCATTTTCTCAGAAATATTCTTTCCAATTTTTAACGGAAACTATTTCCTTTTTCACCAGAGCACCCTATGGGCTTCCAAATATCACTTTGCAAATTCCACAAGAACAGTCTTAGCGAAAGGCTTCTGTAGGGGAAAACTCTAAGTCTGTGACATGAATTAACAGAGGACAAAGTAGTTTGTAAGAAAGATTCTTTTCAGTTTTTGTCTTAGGATATTTCTTTTTTCACCATAGCCCTGTTTGGGCTTCTAAGTATCTCTTTCCAATTTCCACAAAAAGTGTCTTAAGGAAAGACTTCTTGAGGGGAAAGGTGTAACTCTGTGAGGTGAATTAAGAGAACACAAAGGAGTTTCTCAGAATGCCTCTTTCTAGTTTTTAAAGGAAGATATTTCCTTTTTCACCATAGCCCCCTATGGGCTTCCAAATATCACTTTGCAAATTCCACAAAAATTGTCTTAAGGAAGGGCTACTTGAGAGGAAAGCTGTAACGCTGTGAGATCAAATAACAGAACACAAAGCAGTTTCTCAGAAAGCCTCTTTCCAGTTTTTAACGGAAGATACTTCCTTCTTCATCATAGCCCTCTATGGTCTTCCAAATATCGCTTTGCAAATTCCATAAGAACAGTCTTAGCGAAAGGCTTCTTGAGCGGAAAGCTGTAACTCTGTGAGATGAATTAACAGAACACAAAGCAGTTTCTCAGAAAGCTTCTTTTAAGTTTTTATCTTAGGATATTTCCTTTTCCACCATAAAGCTCTATGGGCTTCCAAATATCACTTTGCAAATTTCACAAGAACAGTCTTAGCGAAAGTGTCCTGGAGGGGAAAGCTGTAAATCTGTGAGATGAATTAACAGAGTACAAAATAATTTTTCAGAAAGCTTCTTTTCAGTTTTTGTCTTAGGATATTTCCTTTTTCACCATAGCCCTCTATGGGATACTAAGTATCACTATCCAATTTCCACAAAATCAGTTTTAGCGAAAGGCTTCTTGAAAGGAAAGCTGTAACTCTGTGACATGAACTAACAGAATACAAAGCAGTTTCTCAGAAAGCTTCTTTCCAGTTTTTAACGGAAGGTATTTCCTTTTCCACCATAGCCCTTTAAGGGCTTCCAAATATCACTTTGAAAATTCCTCCAGAACTGTCTTATCGAAAGGCTTCTTGAGGAGAAAGTTCTAACTCTGTGAGATGAATTAGCAGAACACAACGTAGTTTCTCAGAAAGCTTCTTTCAAGTTTTTAACTGAAGATATTTCCTTTTTCACCATAGCCCTCTATGGGCTTCCAAATATCACTTTGCAAATTCCACAAGAACAGTCTTAGTGAAAGGAATCTTGAGGGAAAGCTGTAACTCTGTCAGATGAATTAACTTAAAACCACGCTGTTTCTCTGAAAGCTACTTTCCAGTTTTCAACTGAAGGTATTCCCTTTTTCAACATAGACCTCTATGGGCTTCCAAATATCACTTTGCCAATTCCACAAGAACAGTGTTAGTGAAAGGCTTCTTGAGGGGAAAGCTGTAACTGTGTGAGATGAATTAACAGAACACAAACCAGTTTCTCAGAAATATTCTTTCCAATTTTTAACGTAAGATATTTCCTTTTTCACCATAGCACTCTACGGCCTCCAAATATCACTTTGGAAATTCCACAAGAACAGTCTTAGCGAAAGACTTCTGCAGGGGAAAGCTCTAAGTCTGTGACATGAATTAACAGAGCACAAAGTAGTTTGTAAGAAAGATTCTTTTCAGTTTTTGTCTTAGGATATTTCTTTTTTCACCATGGCCCTCTATGGGCTGCTAAGTATCCCTTTCCATTTTCCACAAAAACTGTCTTAAGGAAAGGCTTCTTGAGGGGAAATGTGTAACTCTGTGAGTTGAATTAAGAGAACACAAAGGAGTTTCTCAGAATGCCTCTTTCCAGCTTTTAACGGAAGATTTTTCCTTTTTCACCGTAGCACTCTATGGGCTTCCAAATATCACTTTGCAAATTCCACAAAAACTGTCTTAGCGAAAGACTACTTGAAAGGAAAGCTGTAACTCTGTGAGATGAAATAACAGAACACAAAGCAGTTTCTCAGAAAGCCTCTTTCCAGTTTTTAACGGAAGATATTTACTTCTTCACCATAGCCCTCTATGGTCTTCCAGATATCGCGTTGCAAATTCCATAAGAACAGACTTAGCGAAAGGCTTCTTGAGCGAAAAGCTGTAACTGTGTGAGATGAATTAACAGAACACAAAGCAGTTTCTCAGAAAGCTTATTTTAAGTTTTTATCATAGGATATTTCCTTTTCCACGATAGAGCTCTATGGGCTTCCAAATATCACTTTGCAAATTCCACAAGAACTGTCTTAGCGAAAGGGTCCTGGAGGGGAAAGCTGTAAATCTGTGAGATGAATTAACAGAACACAAAGCAGTTTCTCAGAAAGCTTCTGTCCAGTGTTTAACGGAAGATATGTCCTTTTTCACCGTAGCCCTCTATGGGCTTCCAAATATCACTTTGCAAATTCCACAAGAACAGTCTTAGTGAACGGCTTCTTGAGGGGAAAGCTGTAAATCGGTGAGATGAACTAACAGAACACAAAGCAGTTTCTCAGAAATCTTCTTTCCAGTTTTTATCTTAGGATATTTCCTTTTTCACCATAGCCCTCTATGGGTTTCCAAATATCACTATGCAAATCCCACAGGAACAGTCTGAGCGAAAGGCTTCTTGTGGAAAAAGCTGTAACTCCGTGAGATATATTAACAGAACACTCGGCAGTTTCTCTGAGTGCTTCTTTCTAGTTTTTAAAAGAAGATATTTCCTTTTTCAACATAGCCCAATAAGGGCTTCCAAATATCACTTTGAAAATTTCACTAGAACAGTCTTACTGAATGGCTTCTTGAGGAGAAAGTGGTAACACTGTGAGATTAACTAAAAGAACACAAAGCAGTTTCTCAGAAAGCTTCTTCTCTGTTTTTATCTTAGAATATTTCCTTTTTCACCATAGCCATCTATGGGCTTCCAATTATCACTTAGCAAATTCCAGAAGAACAGTCTTAGCGGAAGGTGTCTTCAGGGGAATGCTCTAATTCTTTGAGATGAATTAACAGAACACACAGCAGTTTCTCAGAAAGCTTCTTTTCAGTTTTTAACTGAAGATATTTCCTTTTTCACCGTAGCCCTCTAATGGCTTCCAAATATCACTTTGCAAATACCACAACAGCAGCCTTAGCGAAAGGCTTCTTGAGGGTAAAGCTGTAACTCTGTGAGTTGAATTAACAGAAAACAAAGCAATTTCTCAGAAAGTTTATTTTCAATTTTTATCTTAGGATATTTACTTTTTCACTATAGTCCTCTAAGGGCTTCCAAATGTCACTTGGTAAATTCCACAAGAACAGTCTTAGTGAACGGCTCCTTGAGTGGAAATCTGTAACACTGTGAGATAAACTAAGAGAACAGAAAGCAGTTTCTCAGAAAGGTTCTTTTCAGTTTTTATCTTAGGATATTTCCTTTTTCACCATAGCCCTCTGAGGGCTTCTAAATATCACTTTGCAAATTACACAAGAGCAGTCTTAGCGAAAGGCTTCTTGAGGGGAAAGGTGTAACTCTTTGAGATGAATTAACAGAACACAAAGCAGTTTCTCAGAATGTTTCTTTTCAGTTTTTAACTGAAGATATTTCCTTTTTCACCATAGCCCACTTTGGGCTACCAAATATCACTTTGAAATTCCTAAAGAAGAGTCTTAGTGAAGGGCTTCTGGAGGGGAAATCTGTAACTCTGTGAGATGAACTAACAGAACACAAAGTAGTTTCTTAGAAATCTTCTTTCCAGTTTTTAACGGAAGATATATCCTTTTTACCATAGCCCCCTAAGGTCTTCCAAATAACACATTGCAAATTCCACAAGAACAGTCTTAGCGAAAGGCTTCCTGAGGGGAAAGTGTGTAACTCTGTGAGATGAATTAACAGAACACATAGCAGCTTCTCAGAAAGTTTTTTCCAGTTTTTAACGGAAGATATTTCCTTTTTCACCGTAGCCCTCTATGGGCTTCTAAATATCTCTATGAAAATTCCACAAGAACAGCCTTAGCGAAAGGCTTCATGAGGGGAAGGCTGTAACTCTGTGAGATGAATTAGCAGAACACAAAGCAGTTTCTCAGAAAGCTTCTTTACAGTTTTTAACTGAAGATATTTCCTTTTTCACCATAGCCCTGTATGGGCTTCCAAATATCACTTTGCAAATTCCACACGAACAGTCTTAGCGAAAGGCTTCTGGAACGGAAGCTGTAACCCTGTGAGATGAATTAACAGAACACAAAGCAGTTTCTCAGAAAGCTTCTTTTCGGTTTCTATCTTAGAATATTTCCTTTTTCACCATAGCCCTCTATGGGCTTCCAAACATCACTTTGCAAATTCCACAAGAACAGTTTTAGTGAAAGGCTTCTTGAGGGGAAAGCTGTAACTCTGTGAAATGAATTAACAGAACACAAAGCAGTTTCTCAGAAGCTTCTTTCCACTTTTTAACTGAAGATATTTCAATTTTCACCATAGACCTCTAAGGGCTTCCAAAGATAACTTTGCAAATCCCACAAGAACAGTCTTAGCGAAAGTCCTCTGGAGGTGAAGCTGTAACACTGTGAGATGAATTAACAGAACAAATAGCAATTTCTCAGAAATATTCTTTCCAGTTTTTAACGGAAGAAATTTCCTTTTTCACCATAGCCCTCTATGGGCTTCGAAATATCACTTTGAAAATTTCACAACAACAGCCTTAGCAAAAGGCTTCTTGAGGGGAAAGCTGTAACTCTGTGAGTTGAATTGACAGAACACAAAGCAGTTTCTCAGAAAACTTATTTTCAGTTTCTATCTTAGGATAATTCCTTTTTCAAAATGGCCTTCTATGGGCTTCCAAATATCACTTTGCAAATTCCACAAGAACAGTCTTAGCGAAAGTCCTCTGGAGGTGAAGCTGTAACACTGTGAGATGAATTAACAGAACAAATAGCAATTTCTCAGAAATATTCTTTCCAGTTTTTAACGGAAGAAATTTCCTTTTTCACCATAGCCCTCTATGGACTTCCAAATATCACTTTGCAAATCCCACAAGAACAGTCCTAGCGAAAGTCTTCTTGAGGGGAAAGCTGAAACTCGGGGAGATGCATTAAGAGAACACATGGCAGTTTCTCAGAAAGCTTATTTCCAGTTTTTAAGGGAAGATATTTCCTTTTTCACCATAGCCCTCTATGGGCTTCCAAATATCACTTTGGAAATTCCACAAGAACAGTCTTAGTGATCGGTTTCTTGAGGGGAAAGCTGTAACTCTTTGAGATGTATTAGCAGAACACAAAGGAGTTTCTCAGAAATCGTCTTTCCAGTTTTTAACGGAAGATATTTCCTTTTTCACCATAGCCCACTACGGGCTTCCAAATATCATGTTGCAAATTCCACAAGAACAGTCTTAGCGAAAGGCTTCTGGAGGGGAAATCTATAACTCCGTGAGATCAATTAAGAAAACACAATGCAGTTTCTTAGAAAGCTTCTTTTCAGTTTTTATCTTAGGATACTTCCTTTTTCACCATAGCCCTCTAGGAGCTTCCAAATATCACTTTGCAAATTCCACAAGAACAGTCTCAACGAAAGGCTTCTTGAGGTGAAAGCTGTAACACTGTGAGATGAATTAACAGAACACAAAGCAGTTTCTCAGATAGCTTCTTTCAGTTTTTATCTTAGGATATTTCCTTTTTCACCATAGCTCTCTCTGGGCTTCCAAATATCACTTTGCAAATTCCCCAAAAACAGTGTTTGCGAAAGGTTTCTGGATGGGAGAGCTGTAACACTGTGAGATGCATTAACAGAATACAAAGCAGTTTCTCAGAAATCTTCTTTCCAGTTTTTATTGGAAGGTATTTCTTTTATCACCTTAGCCCTCTATGGGATTCCAAATATCACTTTGCAAATTCCACAAGAACAGTCTTAGAGAAAGGCTTCTTGAGGGCAAAACTCTAATTCTGTGAGATGAATTAACAGAACACAAAACATTTTCTCACAAATCTTCTTTCCAGTTTTTAACGGAAGATATTTCCTTTCTCACCAGGGTTCTCTATGGGCTTCCAAGTATCACTTTGCAAATCCCACAAGAACAGCCTCAGCGAAAGGCCTTTTGAGAGGAAAGCTGTAACTCAGTGAGAAGTATTAACAGAAATCACGGCATTTTCTCAGAATGCTTCTTTCCAGTTTTTAAAGGAAGATATTTCCTTTTTCACCATAGTCCTCTATGGGTTTCCAAATATCACTTTCCAAATTTCACAAAACAGTCTTAGTAAACGGCTTCTTGAGGGGAAAGCTGTAGCTCTGTGAGATGAACTAACAGAACATGAAGCAGTTTTTCAGACAGCTTCTTTTCGGTTAGTATCTTAGGATATTTCGATTTTCACCATAGCCCTCTATGGGCTTCCACATATCACTTTGGAAATTCCTCAAAAACAGTCTTAGCAGAAGGCTTCTTGAGGGGCAAGCTGTAACTCTTTGAGATGAATGAACAGAACACAAAGCAGTTTCTCGGAAAGCTTCTTTTCATTTTTTAACTGAAGGTATTTCCTTTTTCACCATAGCCCTCTATTTGCTTCCAAATATCACTTTGCAAATTCCACAAGAACAGTGTTAGCGAAAGGTTTCTGGAGGGGAAACTGTAACTCTGTTAGATGAATTAACAGAACACAAAGCAGTTTCTCAGAAAAATTCTTTCCAGTTTTTAACGGAAGATATTTCCTTTTTCACCATAACACTCTATGGGCTTCCAAATATCTCTTTGCAAATTTCACAAGAACAGTCTTAGTGAACGGAATCTTGAAGGCAAAGCTGTAACTCTGTGAGACGATTTAACGGAACACAAAGCAGTTTCTGAGAAAGCTTCTTTTCACTTGTTATCTTAGGATATTTCCTTTTTCTCCGTAGCCCTCTATGGGCTTAGAAATATGACTTTGCAAATTCCACAAGAACAGTCTTAGCGAAAGGCCTCTAGAGTGCAAAGTTGTAACGCTGAGGGAAGAATTAAAAGAACACAAAGCAGTTTCGGCAGAAAAATTCTTTACAGTTTTTAACGGAAGATATTTCCTTTTTCATCACAGTCCTCTACGGGCTTTCAAATATCACTTTGCAAATTCCACAATAACAGTCTTAGCGACCGGCTTATTAAGGGGAAAGATGTAACTCTGTGAGATGAATTAAGAGAACACAAAGAAGTTTCTCAGAAAGCTTCTTTCCTGTTTTTAAATAAGATATTTCCTTTTTAACCATCGCCCTCTATGGACTTCCAAGTATCACTTTCCAAATTCCAGAAGAACAGTCTTAGCGAAAGTCTTCTTGAGGGGAAAGCTGTAACTCTGTGAGATGAATTAACAGAACACAAAGCAGTTTCTCAGAAAGCTTCTTTCCAGTTATTAATAGAAGATATTTCCTTTTTCATCTTAGCTCTTTATGGGATGCCAAATATCATTTCGCAAATTCCACAAGAACAGTCTTACCGAAAGGCATCTTGAGGGGAAAGCAGTAACTCTGTGAAATGAATTAACAGAACACAAAGCAGTTTCTCAGAAAGCTTCTCTCCAGTTTTTAACTGAAGATATTTCCTTTTTCACCATAGCCCGCTATGGTCTTCCAAATATCACTTTCCCAAATCCACCAGAGCTGCGTTAGCAAAAGGCTTCTTGAAGGGAAATTTGTAACTCTGTGAGATGAATTAACAGAACACAAAGCAGTTTTTCAGAAAGCTTCTTTCCAGTTTTTAACGGAAGTTATTTCCTTTTACACCATATCCCTCTATGGTCTTCCAAATATCACGTTGGAAATTCTACAAGAATAGACTTACCGAAAGGCTTCTTGAAGGGAAAGCTGTAACTCTCTGAGATAAATTAACAGAACACAAAGCAGTTTCTCAGAAAGCTTCTTTTCAGTTTTTATCTTAGAATATTTCCTTTTTCAAGATAGCTTTCTGTGGGCTTACAAATATCAATTTGCAAATTCCACAAGAACAGTCTTAGTGTATGGCTTCTGGAAGTGAAATCTGTAACTCTGTGAGATGAATTAACAGAACACAAAGCAGTTTCTCAGAAGTTTCTTTCCAGTATTTAACGGAAGATATTTCTTTTATCACCGTAGCCTTCTATGGGCTTCCAAATATCACTTTACAAATTCCACAAGAGGAGTCTTAGCGAAAGGCTTCTTGAAGGAAAGCTGTAGCTCTGTGAGATGAATTAAAAGATCACAAAGCAGTTTCTCAGAAAGGTTCCTTCCAGTTTTTACCTGAAGATATTTCCTTTTTCACCATAGCCCTCAATGGGCTTCCAAATATCGCTTTGCAAATCCCACAAGAACAGACTTAGCGAAACTCTTCTTGTGGGAAAAGCTGTAACTCGGTGAGATGTATTAACAGAACACACGGCAGTATCTCAGAAAGCTTCCTTCCAGTTTTTAACATAGGATATTTCCTTTTTCACCGTAGCCCTCTATGGGCTTCTAAATATCACTTTTGAAATTTCACAAGAACAGTCTTAGTGCACGACTTCTTGAGTGAAGTCGTGAAATGAACGTGAAATGAACTAACAGAACACAAAGCAGTTTCTCAGAAAGCTTCTTTTTCAGTTTTTATCTTAGGATATTTCCTTTTTCACCATAGCCTTCTATGGGTTACAAATATCACTTTGCAAATGCCGCAAGAACAGTCTTAGCGAAAGGCCTCTTGACGGAAAAGCTGAAACTCTGTGAGTTGAATAAACAGAACACAAAGCAGTTTCTCCGAAAGCTTCTTTTCAGTTTTTATCTTAGAATATTTCCTTTTTCACCATAGCCCTCTCTGGGCTTCCAAATATCACTTTGCGAATTCCACAAGAAAACTCTTAGTGAAAAGCATCTTTATGGGTAGCTGTAACTCTGTGAGATGAATTAATAGAACACAAAGCAGTGTCTCAGAAAGCTTCTTTCCAGTTTTTAACGGAAGATATTTCCTTTTAAACCTTAGCCCTCTACGGGCTTCCAAATATGACTTTGAATATCCCACAATAACATTCTTAGCGAAGGCTTCTTGTGGGGAAAGCTGTAACTCGGTCAGATGTATACTTAAGAGAACACTCGGCAGTTTCTCAGAAAGCTTCTTTTCAGTTTTTAACTGAATATATTTCCTTTTTCATCATAGCCCTCTATGAGCTTCCAAATATCACTTTGCAAATTCCACAGGAACAGTCTTAGCGAAAGGCTTCTGGAAGGGAAATCTGTAACTCTGTGAGATGAATTAACAGAACACAAAGCAGTTTCTATGAAAGCTTCTTTTCAGTTTTTATCTTAGGATATTTCCTTTTTCACCATAGACCTGAATGGGCCTCAAAATGTCACTTTGCAAATTCCAAAACAGCAGTCTTAGCGAAACGTTTCTGGAGCGGAAAGCTGTAACTCTCAGAGACGAATTAACAGAACACAAAGCAGTTTCTCAGAAAGATTCTTTCCAGTTTTTAGCGGAAGATATTTCATTTTTCACCATAACTCTCTATGGGCTTCCAAATATCACTTTGGAAATGCCAAAAGAACAGTCTTAGCAAAAGGCTTCTTGAGGCGAAAGGTGTAACTCAGTGAGATAAATTAACAGAACATGAAGCAGTTTCTCAGAAAACTTCTTTCCAGTTTTTAACTGAAGATATTTCCTTTTTCACCATAGCCCTCAATGGGCTTCCAAATATCACTTTGCACATCCCACAAGAACAGTCTCCCCGAAAGGCTTCTACAGGGGAAAGCAGCAACTCTGTGAGATGAATTAACAGAACACAAAGCAGTTTCTCAGAAAGCTTCCTTCCAGTTTTCAATGGAAGATATTTCCTTTTTAACCAAAGCCCTGTATGGGCGTCCAAATATCACTTTGCAAATTCCACAGCAACAGCCTTAGCGAAAGTCTTCTTGAGGGGAAAGCTGTAACTCTGTGAGATGAATTGACAGAACACAAAGCAGTTTTTCAGAAAGCTTCTTTTCAGTTTTTATCTTAGGCTATTTCCTTTTTCACCATAGCCCTCTAGGGGCTTCCAAATATCACATTGCAAATTCCACAAGAACAATCTTAGTTAATGGCTTCTTGAGGAGAAAGCTGTAACGTTGTGAGATGAATTAACAGAACACAGAACAGTTTCTCAGAAAGCTTCTTTCCAGTTTTTAACGGAAAATATTTCCTATTTCACCATAGCCATCCATGGGCTTCCAAATTACACTTTGCAAATTCAACAAGAACAGTCTTAGCGAAAGGCTTCTGGAGGGATAAGCTGTAACTCTGTGACATGAATTAACAGAACACAAAGCAGTTTCTCAGAAAGCTTCTTTTTAGTTTTTATCTTAGGATATTTCCTTTTTCAGCAAAGCCCTCAATGGGCTTCCAAATATCACTTTGCAAAATCCACAAAAACAGTCTTACCGAAAGGCTTCTTGAGGGAAAAGCTGTAACTCTGTGAGATGAATTAACAGAACTCAAAGCAGTTTCTCAGAAATCTTCTTTACAGTTTTTAACGGAATATATTTATTTTTACACCGTAGCCATTTATGGGCCCCCAAATATCATTTTGCAAATTCCACAAGAACAGTCTTTGCGAAAGGCTTCTTGAGGGGAAAGCTGTAACTCTGTGAGTTGATTTAACAGAAAGCAAAGCAGTTTCTAAGAGAGCTTCTTTTCAGATTTTATCTTAGGGTATTTCCTTTTTCACCATAGCCCTCTAAGGGCTTCAAAATATCACTTTGCAAATTCCACAAGAACAGTCTCAGCCAAAGACTTCTGGAGGGGAAAGCTGTAACTCTGTGAGATGAATTAGCAGAACACAAAGCAGTTTCTCAGAAAGCTTCTTTTTAGTTTTTATCTTAGGATATTTCCTTTTTCAGCAAAGCCCTCAATGGGCTTCCAAATATCACTTTGCAAAATCCACAAAAACAGTCTTATCGAAAGGCTTCTTGAGGGAAAAGCTGTAACTCTGTGAGATGAATTAACAGAACTCAAAGCAGTTTCTCAGAAATCTTCTTTCCAGTTTTTAACGGAATATACTTATTTTTTCACCATAGCCATTTATGGGCCTCCAAATATCACTTTGCAAATTCCACAAGAACAGTCTTTGCGAAAGGCTTCTTGAGGGGAAAGCTGTAACTCTGTGAGTTGATTTAACAGAAAACAAAACAGTTTCTCAGAGAGCTTCTTTTCAGTTTTTATCTTAGGGTATTTCCTTTTTCACCATAGCCCTCTAAGGGCTTTGAAATATCACTTTGCAAATTCCACAAGAACAGTCTTAGCCAAAGACTTCTGGAGGGGAAAGCTGTAACTCTGTGAGATGAATTAACAGAACACAAAGCAGTTTCTCAGAAATCTTCTTTCCAGTTTTTAACCGAAGATATTTCCTTTTTCACCGTAGCCCTCTATGGGCTTCCAAATATCACTTTGCAATTTCCACAAGAACAGTCTTAGTGAACGGCTTCTTGAGGGGAAAGCTGTAAATCGGTGAGATGAACTAACAGAACACAAAGCAGTTTCTCAGAAATCTTCTTTCCAGTTTTTATCTTAGGATATTTCCTTTTTCACCCTAGCCCTCTATGGGTTTCCAAATATCACTATGCAAATCCCACAGGAACAGTCTGAGCGAAAGGCTTCTTGTGGAGAAAGCTGTAACTCCGTGAGATATATTAACAGAACACGCGGCAGTTTCTCAGAGTGCTTCTTTCTAGTTTTTAAAAGAAGATATTTCCTTTTTCAACATAGCCCAATAAGGGCTTCCAAATATCACTTTGAAAATTTCACTAGAACAGTCTTACTGAATGGCTTCTTGAGGGGAAAGTGGTAACACTGTGAGATTAACTAAAAGAACACAAAGCAGTTTCTCAGAAAGCTTCTTCTCTGTTTTTATCTTAGAATATTTCCTTTTTCACCATAGCCATCTATGGGCTTCCAATTATCACTTAGCAAATTCCAGAAGAACAGTCTTAGCGGAAGGTGTCTTCAGGGGAATGCTCTAATTCTTTGAGATGAATTAACAGAACACACAGCAGTTTCTCAGAAAGCTTCTTTTCAGTTTTTAACTGAAGATATTTCCTTTTTCACCGTAGCCCTCTAATGGCTTCCAAATATCACTTTGCAAATACCACAACAGCAGCCTTAGCGAAAGGCTTCTTGAGGGTAAAGCTGTAACTCTGTGAGTTGAATTAATAGAAAACAAAGCAGTTTCTCAGAAAGTTTATTTTCAGTTTTTATCTTAGGATATTTACTTTTTCACTATAGTCCTCTAAGGGCTTCCAAATGTCACTTGGTAAATTCCACAAGAACACTCTTAGTGAACGGCTCCTTGAGCGGAAATCTGTAACACTGTGAGATAAACTAAGAGAACAGAAAGCAGTTTCTCAGAAAGGTTCTTTTCAGTTTTTATCTTAGGATATTTCCTTTTTCACCATAGCCCTCTGAGGGCTTCTAAATATCACTTTGCAAATTACACAAGAGCAGTCTTAGCGAAAGGCTTCTTGAGGGGAAAGGTGTAACTCTTTGAGATGAACTAACAGAACACAAAGCAGTTTCTCAGAATGTTTCTTTTCAGTTTTTAACTGAAGATATTTCCTTTTTCACCATAGCCCACTTTGGGCTACCAAATATCACTTTGCAAATTCCT
The DNA here is from genome assembly GCF_047675955.1 of Chlorocebus sabaeus. NCBI lineage: Eukaryota > Metazoa > Chordata > Mammalia > Primates > Cercopithecidae > Chlorocebus > Chlorocebus sabaeus. The sequence continues at coordinate 182,731 of NW_027327597.1, forward strand.
AAAGAAGAGTCTTAGTGAAGGGCTTCTGGAGGGGAAATCTGTAACTCTGTGAGATGAACTAACAGAACACAAAGTAGTTTCTTAGAAATCTTCTTTCCAGTTTTTAACGGAAGATATATCCTTTTTACCATAGCCCCCTAAGGTCTTCCAAATAACACTTTGCAAATTCCACAAGAACAGTCTTAGCGAAAGGCTTCCTGAGGGGAAAGTGTGTAACTCTGTGAGATGAATTAACAGAACACATAGCAGCTTCTCAGAAAGTTTCTTTCCAGTTTTTAACGGAAGATATTTCCTTTTTCACCGTAGCCCTCTATGGGCTTCTAAATATCTCTTTGAAAATTCCACAACAGCCTTAGCGAAAGGCTTCATGAGGGGAAGGCTGTAACTCTGTGAGATGAATTAGCAGAACACAAAGCAGTTTCTCAGAAAGCTTCTTTACAGTTTTTAACTGAAGATATTTCCTTTCTCACCATAGCCCTCTAGGCTTCCAAATATCACCTTGCAAATTCCACTGGAACAGTCTTACCAAAAGGCTTCCTGAATGGAAAGCTGTAACTCTGTGAGATGAATTAACATAACACAAAGTAGTTTGTAAAAAAGCTTCTCTTCAGTTTTTATCTTAGGATATTTCCTTTTCCACCATAGCCCTCTATGGGCCTCCAATTATCACTTTGCAAATTCCACAAGAACAGTCTTAGCGAAAGGGTTCTGGAGGGCAAAGCTAAAACACTGTGAGATGAATTAAGAGAACACAAAGCAGATTCTCAAAAAACCTTCTTTTCAGATTTTATCGCAGGATATTTCCTTTTTCACCAGAGCGCTCTATGGTCTTCCACATATCACTTTGCAAATTCCACAAGAACAGTCTTAGTGGAAGGCTTTCTGAGGCGAAAGCTGTAACACTGTGAGATGAATTAACAGATCAAAAAGCGGTTTCTCAGAAAGGTTCTTTCCAGTTTTTAACTGAAGATATTTCCTTTTTCACCATAGCCCTCTATGGGCTTCCAAATATCACTTTGCAAAATCCACAAAAACAGTCTTATCGAAAGGCTTCTTGAGGGAAAAGCTGTAACTCTTGAGATGAATTAACAGAACTCAAAACAGTTTCTCAGAAATCTTCTTTCCAGTTTTTAACGGAATATATTTATTTTTTCACCATAGCCATTTATGGGCCTCCAAATATCACTTTGCAAATTCCACAAGAACAGTCTTTGCGAAAGGTTTCTTGAGGGGAAAGCTGTAACTCTGTGAGTTGATTTAACAGAAAACAAAACAGTTTCTCAGAGAGCTTCTTTTCAGTTTTTATCTTAGGGTATTTCCTTTTTCACCATAGCCCTCTAAGGGCTTTGAAATATCACTTTGCAAATTCCACAAGAACAGTCTTAGCCAAAGACTTCTGGAGGGGAAAGCTGTAACTCTGTGAGATGAATTAACAGAACACAAAGCAGTTTCTCAGAAATCTTCTTTCCAGTTTTTAACCGAAGATATTTCCTTTTTCACCGTAGCCCTCTATGGGCTTCCAAATATCACTTTGCAATTTCCACAAGAACAGACTTAGTGAACGGCTTCTTGAGGGGAAAGCTGTAAATCGGTGAGATGAACTAACAGAACACAAAGCAGTTTCTCAGAAATCTTCTTTCCAGTTTTTATCTTAGGATATTTCCTTTTTCACCATAGCCCTCTATGGGTTTCCAAATATCACTATGCAAATCCCACAGGAACAGTCTGAGCGAAAGGCTTCTTGTGGAGAAAGCTGTAACTCCGTGAGATATATTAACAGAACACACGGCAGTTTCTCAGAGTGCTTCTTTCTAGTTTTTAAAAGAAGATATTTCCTTTTTCAACATAGCCCAATAAGGGCTTCCAAATATCACTTTGAAAATTTCACTAGAACAGTCTAACTGAATGGCTTCTTGAGGGGAAAGTGGTAACACTGTGAGATTAACTAAAAGAACACAAAGCAGTTTCTCAGAAAGCTTCTTCTCTGTTTTTATCTTAGAATATTTCCTTTTTCACCATAGCCATCTATGGGCTTCCAATTATCACTTAGCAAATTCCAGAAGAACAGTCTTAGCGGAAGGTGTCTTCAGGGGAATGCTCTAATTCTTTGAGATGAATTAACAGAACACACAGCAGTTTCTCAGAAAGCTTCTTTTCAGTTTTTAACTGAAGATATTTCCTTTTTCACCGTAGCCCTCTAATGGCTTCCAAATATCACTTTGCAAATACCACAACAGCAGCCTTAGCGAAAGGCTTCTTGAGGGTAAAGCTGTAACTCTGTGAGTTGAATTAACAGAAAACAAAGCAGTTTCTCAGAAAGTTTATTTTCAGTTTTTATCTTAGGATATTTACTTTTTCACTATAGTCCTCTAAGGGCTTCCAAATGTCACTTGGTAAATTCCACAAGAACACTCTTAGTGAACGGCTCCTTGAGCGGAAATCTGTAACACTGTGAGATAAACTAAGAGAACAGAAAGCAGTTTCTCAGAAAGGTTCTTTTCAGTTTTTATCTTAGGATATTTCCTTTTTCACCATAGCCCTCTGAGGGCTTCTAAATATCACTTTGCAAATTACACAAGAGCAGTCTTAGCGAAAGGCTTCTTGAAGGGAAAGGTGTAACTCTTTGAGATGAATTAACAGAACACAAAGCAGTTTCTCAGAATGTTTCTTTTCAGTTTTTAACTGAAGATATTTCCTTTTTCACCATAGCCCACTTTGGGCTACCAAATATCACTTTGCAAATTCCTAAAGAAGAGTCTTAGTGAAGGGCTTCTGGAGGGGAAATCTGTAACTCTGTGAGATGAACTAACAGAACACAAAGTAGTTTCTTAGAAATCTTCTTTCCAGTTTTTAACGGAAGATATATCCTTTTTACCATAGCCCCCTAAGGTCTTCCAAATAACACTTTGCAAATTCCACAAGAACAGTCTTAGCGAAAGGCTTCCTGAGGGGAAAGTGTGTAACTCTGTGAGATGAATTAACAGAACACATAGCAGCTTCTCAGAAAGTTTCTTTCCAGTTTTTAACGGAAGATATTTCCTTTTTCACCGTAGCCCTCTATGGGCTTCTAAATATCTCTTTGAAAATTCCACAACAGCCTTAGCGAAAGGCTTCATGAGGGGAAGGCTGTAACTCTGTGAGATGAATTAGCAGAACACAAAGCAGTTTCTCAGAAAGCTTCTTTACAGTTTTTAACTGAAGATATTTCCTTTCTCACCATAGCCCTCTAGGCTTCCAAATATCACCTTGCAAATTCCACTGGAACAGTCTTACCAAAAGGCTTCCTGAATGGAAAGCTGTAACTCTGTGAGATGAATTAATATAACACAAAGTAGTTTGTAAAAAAGCTTCTCTTCAGTTTTTATCTTAGGATATTTCCTTTTCCACCATAGCCCTCTATGGGCCTCCAATTATCACTTTGCAAATTCCACAAGAACAGTCTTAGCGAAAGGGTTCTGGAGGGCAAAGCTAAAACACTGTGAGATGAATTAAGAGAACACAAAGCAGATTCTCAAAAAACCTTCTTTTCAGATTTTATCGCAGGATATTTCCTTTTTCACCAGAGCGCTCTATGGTCTTCCACATATCACTTTGCAAATTCCACAAGAACAGTCTTAGTGGAAGGCTTTCTGAGGCGAAAGCTGTAACACTGTGAGATGAATTAACAGATCAAAAAGCGGTTTCTCAGAAAGGTTCTTTCCAGTTTTTAACTGAAGATATTTCCTTTTTCACCATAGCCCTCTATGGGCTTCCAAATATCACTTTGCAAATTCCACAACAACAGTCTTAGGGAAAGGCTTCTTGAGGGGAAAGCTGTAACTCTGTGAGATGAATTAACAGAACACAAAGCAGTGGCCAGGAAAGCTTCTTTTCGGTTTTTATCTTAGAATATTTCCTTTATCACCGTAGCCCTCTATGAGCTTCCAAATATCACTCTTCAAATTCCACAAGAACAATCCTGGCGAAAGGCGTCTTGAGGGGAAAAGTGTAACTCTGTGAGATGAATTAACAAAACGCAAAGTAGATTGTCAAAAAGCTTCTTTTCATTTTTTATCTTATGATATTTCCTTTTTCAACATAGCCCTCTATAGGCTTTCAAATAACACTTTGCTAATTCCACAAGGACAGTCTTAGCGAAAGGCTTCTTCAAGGAAAAGCTAAAACCCTGTGAGATGAATTAAGAGAACACAAAGCAGTTTCACAAAAAGCTTCTTTTCAGTTTTTATCTTAGGATACTTCCTTTTTCAACATAGCCCTCTATTGTCTTCCAAATATCACTTTGCAAAATTCCACAAGAACAGTCTTAGGGAAAGGATTCTTGAGTTTAATGCTGTAATTCTGTGAGATGAATTAACAGAACCCAAAGCAGTTTCTCAGACACTTCTTTCCAGTTTTTAACTGAAGATATTTCCTTTTTCACCATAGCCCTCCATGGACTTCCAATTATCACCTTCTAAATTCCACAAGAACAGTCTTAGCGAAAGACTTCTTTCTGGGAAAGCTGAAAATCTGTGAGATGAATTAACAGAACAGAAAGTCAGTTTCTCAGAAATCTTCTTTTCAGTTTTTATCTTAATATATAACCTTTTTCACCGTAGCCCTCTATGGGCTTCCAAATATCACTTTGGAAATTCCACAAGAACAGTCTTAGCGAAAGACTTCTTGAGGTGGATGCTGGAACTCTCTGAGATGGATTAACAGAACACAAAGCTGTTTCTCAGAAGGCTTCTTTCCAGTTTTTAACTGCAGATAATTCCTTTATCAGCATAGCCATCTAAGGGTTCCAAATATCACTTTGCAAGTTCCACAAGAACAGTCTTAGCGAAAGACTTCTTGAGGGTAAAGCAGTAACTCTGTGAGATGAATTAACAGAACACAAAACAGTTTCTCAGAAACTTTCTTTCCAGGTTTTAACGGAAGATATCTACTTTTACACCATAGCCCTCTATGGGCTTCCAAATATCACGTTGCAAATTCCACAAGAACAGTCTTAGAGAATGGCTTCTGAGAAGAAAGCTGTAACTCTGTGAGATGAATTAACAGAACACAAAGCAGTTTCTCAGAAAATTTCTTTGTAGTTTTTAATGGAAGATATTTCCTTTTTCACCGTACCCCTCTATGGACTGCCAACTATCACCTTGCGAATTCCACAGGAACAGACTTAGTGAACGGCTTCTTGATGGGACGGCTGTAACTCTGTGAGATGAATTAAGAGAACACAATGCAGTTTCTCAGAAAGCTTCTTTATGGTTTTTATCTTAGGATATTTCCTTTTTCGCCATAACCCTGTATGGGCTTCCAAATATCACTTTGTAAATTCCTCAAGAACAGCCTTAGCGAAAGGCTTCTGGAGGGGAAAGCTGTAACTCTGTGAAATGAAATAAGAGAACACAAAGCAGTTTCTCAGAACGCTTCTTTCCAGTTTTTAACTGAAGATATTTCCTTTTTAACGAAAGCTCTCTATGGGCTTCCAAATATCACTTTTCAAATTCCACAAGAACAGTCTTAGCGAAAGGCTTCTTGAGGGGAAAGCTGTAACACTGTGAGATGAATTAACAGAACACAAAGCAGTTTCTCAGAAAGCTTCTTTCCAGTTTTTAACGGAAGATATTACCTTTTTCACCATAGGCCTCTGTGGGCTTCGAAATATCACTCTGCAAATTCCACAACAACAGTCTTAGGGAAAGGCTTCTTGAGGGGAAAGGTGTAACTGTGTGATATGAATTAACAGAACAAAAAGCCGTTTCTCTGAAAGCTTTTTTTCGGTTTTTATCTTAGGATATTTCCTTTTTCACCATAGCCCTCATTGGGCTTCCAAATATCAAATTTTAAAGTCCACTTGTACAGTCTTAGCGAAAGGCTTCTTGAGATGAAGCTGTAACACTGTGAGATGAATTAACAGAACAGGAAGATGTTTCTCAGAAAGCTTCTTTTCAGTTTTTATCTTAGGATATTTCCTTTGTCACCAGAGCCCTCTATGGGCTTCCAAACAACACTTTGCAAATTCCAAAAGAACAGTTTTAGCGAAAGGCTTCTGGAGGGCAAAGGTGTAACTCTGTGAGATGTATTAACCCAACACAAAGCAGTCTCTCAAAAAAGCTTCTTTTCAGTTTTTATCTTAAGATATTTCTTTTTTCACAATAGCCCTCTACGGACATCCAAATATCACTTCGCAAATTCCACAAGAACACAGTTCGTGAAGGGTTCCTTGAGGGGAAAGCTGAAACTCTGTGAGATGAATTAACAGAACACAAAGCAGTTTCTCAGAAAACTTATTTCCAGATTTTTTCTTAGGATATTTCCTTTTTCACCATAGCCCTCTATGGGCTTCCAAATATCACTTTGCAAATTACACAAGAACAGTCTTAGGAAAAGGTTTCTTGAGGGGGTAGCTGTAACACAGTGAGAAGAATTAACAGAACACAAAGCAGTTTCTCAGACAGCTTCTTTCCAGTTTTTAACGGAAGATATTTCCTTTTACACAATAGCCCTCTATGGGCTTCCAACTATCACTTTGCAAATTCCACAAGAACAGCCTTAGCGAAAGGCTTTAAGAAGGGAAAGCTGTAACTCTGTGAGATGAATTAACAGAACACAAAGCAGTTTCTCAGAAGGCTTCTTTCCAGTTTTTAACGCAAGATATTTCCTTTTCACCATAACCCTACATGGGCTTCCAAATAACACTTTGCAAATTCCACAAGAACAGTCTTAGCGTAAGGCTTCTTGAGGGAAAAGCTGTAACTCTGTGAGATGAATTAACAGAACACAAAGCAGTTTCTCAGAAAGCTTCTTTCCAGGTTTTAACGGAAGATATTTCCTTTTTCACCATAGCCCTCTATGGGCTTCCTAATATCACTTTTGAAATTCCCCAAGAACAGTCTTAGGGAAAGGCTTCTTGAGGGGAAAGCTGTAACTCTGTGAGATGAATTAACAGAACACAAAGCAGTTTCTGAGACAGATTCTTTCCAGTTTTTAAAAGGAAGGTATTTACTTTTTCACCATAGCCCTCTATGGGCTTCCAAATATCACTTTGCAAATTCCACAAGAACAGACTTACCGAAAGGCTTCTTGAAGGGAAAGGCCCTCTATGGGCTTCCAAATATCACTTTGCAAATTCCTCAAGAACCGTCTTAGCGAAAGGCTTCTTGAGGGGAAAGCTGTAACTCTGTGAGATGAATTAACAGAACAGAAAGCAGTTTCTCAGAACACTTCTTTACATTTTTTAACGGAAGATATTTCCTTTTTCGCCATAGCCCTCTCTGGGCTTCCAAATATCACTTTGTAAATTCCACAAGAACCGTTTTAGGCAAAGGCTTCTTGTGGGGAAATCTGTAACTCTGTGAGATGAATTAACAGAACACAAAGCAGTTTCTCAGACAGATTCTTTCCAGTGTTTAAAGGAAGATATTTACTTTTTCACCATAGCCCTCTATGGGCTTCCAAATATCACTTTGCAAATTCCACAAGAACAGACTTAGCGAAAGTCGTCTTGAAGGGAAAGGCCCTCTATGGGCTTCCAAATATCACTTTGCAAATTCCTCAAGAACCGTCTTAGCGAAAGGCTTCTTGAGGGGAAAGCTGTAACTCTGTGAGATGAATTAACAGAACAGAAAGCAGTTTCTCAGAACGCTTCTTTCCAGTTTTTAACGGAAGATATTTCCTTTTTCGCCATAGCCCTCTCTGGGCTTCCAAATATCACTTTTTAAATTCCACAAGAACCGTCTTAGCGAAAGGCTTCTTGAGGGGAAAGCTGTAACTCTGTGAAATGAATTTACAGACACGAAGCAGTTTCTCAGAAATCTTCTTTTCAGTTTTTACCTTAGGATATTTCCTTTTTCACCATAGCCATCTAAGGGCTTCCAAATATCACTCTGCAAATACACAAGAACAGTCTTAGCGAAAGGCTTCTTGAGGGGAAATCTGTAACTCTGTGAGAAGAATTAACAGAACAAAAAGCAGATTCTCAGAAATTTCTTTCCAGTTTTTAACGGAAGATATTTCCTTTTTCACCATAGCCCTGTATGGACTTCCAAATATCACTTTGCAAATTTCACAAGAACAGTCTTAGCAAAAGACAACTTGAGGGGAAATCTGTAACTATGTGAGATGAATAAACAGACTATAAAGCTGTTTCTCAGAACGCTTCTTTTCAGTTTTTAATGGAAAATATTTCCTTGTTCACCATAGCCCTCTATGGACTTCCAAATATCACTTTGCACATTCCACAACAACAGTCTTCGCGAAAGTCTTCTTGAGGGGAAAGCTGTAGCACTTTGAAATGATTTAACAGAACACTAAACAGCTTCTCAGAATGCTTCTTTTCAGTTTTTATCTTAGGATATTTCCTTTTTCTCCATAGCCCTCTAAGGGATTCCAAATATCACTTTGCAAATTCCACAAGAACAGTCTTAGAGAAAGATTCTTGAGGTGGAAGCTGTAACTCTGTGAGATGAATCAACAGAACACAAAGCAGTTTCTCAGAATGCTTCTTTTCAGTTTTTATCTTAGGATATTTCCTTTTTCACCATAGACCACTAAGGGCTTCCAAATATCACTTTGCAAATTCCAGAAGAACAGTCTTAACAAAAGGTTTCTTGAGGGGAAAGCTGTAATTCTGTGAGAAGAATCACCAGAACACAAAGCAGTTTCTCAGAAAGCTTCTTTCCTGTTTTTAAGGGAAGATATTCACTTTTTCACATTAGCCCTCATTGGGCTTCCAAGTATCACTTTCCAAATTCCACAAGAACAGCCTTAGCAAAAAGCTTCTTGAAGGGAAAGCTGTAACTCTGTGAGATAAATTAACAGAACACGAAGCAGTTTCTCAGAAAGCTTCTTTACAGTTTTTAACAGAACATATTTCCTTTTTCACTATAGCCTGCTGTGAGCTTCCATATATCACTTTGCAAATTCCACAAAAACAGTCTTAGCAAAAGGCTTCTTGAGGGGAAAGCTGTAAGGCTGTGAGAAGTATTAACAGAACACAAAGCAGGTTCTCAGAAAGCTTCTTTCCAGTTTATCACGTAAGATTCTTCCTTTTTCAGCACAGCTCTCTATGGGCTTACAAATATCACTTTCCAGATTCCACAAGAGAGCCTTAGCGAAAGTCTTCTTGAAGGGAAAACTGTAATTCTGTGAGATGAATTAAGAGAAGACAAAGCAGTTTCTGAGAAAACTTCTATCCAGTTTTTAACTGAAGATATTTCCTTTTTCACATTACCCTCTATGGGTTTCCAAATATCACCTTCCAAATTTCACAAGAACAGCCGTAGCGAAAGGCTTCCTGAAGGGAAAACTGTAACTCTGTGAGATGAATTAACAGAACACAAAGCAGTTTCACAGAAAGCTTCTTTCCAGTTTTTAACGGAAAATATTTCCTTTTTCACCATAGCCCTCTATGGGATTCCAAATATCACTGTGCAAATTCCACAAGAACAGTCTTAGGGAAAGGATTATTGAGGGGAAAGCTGTAATTCTGTGAGATGAATTAACAGAACACAAACCAGTTTCTCAGAAAGCTTCTTTCCAGTATTTAACGAAGATATTTGTTTTTTCACCGTAGCCTTCTATGGGCTTCCAAATATCAGTTTGCAAATTCCACAAGAAGAGCCTTAGCGAAAGGATTCTTGAAGGAAAAGATGTAACTCTTTGAGATGAATTAACAGAACACAAAGCAGTTTCTCAGATAGCTTCTTTTCTCTTTTTATCTTAGGATATTTCCATTTTCACCACAGCCCTCTAAGGGCTTCCAAATATCACTTTGCAAATTCCATAAGAACAGTCTAAGCAAAAGGCTTATTGAGGGAAAAGATGTAACTCTTTGAGATGAATTAACAGAACACAAAGCAGTATCTCAGAAAGCTTACTTTCACATTTTAACTGAAGATATTTCCTTTTTCACCATAGCCCTCTAGGGATTCCAAATATCACTTTGTAAATTCACAACAACAACTTTAGCGAAAGGCTTCTTAAGGGGAAAGCTGTAATTCTGTGAGTTGAATTAACAGAACACAAATCAGTTTCTCAGAAAACATCTTTTCAGTTTTTTTCTTAGGCTATTTCCTTTTTCACCAAAGCCCACCAGGAGCTTCCAAATATCACTTTGCAAATTCCACAAGAACAGTCTTAGTGAACGGCTTCTTCAGGGGAATGCTAAACTCTGTGAGATGAATTAACAGAACACAAAGCAGTTTTTCAGAAAGCTTCTTTTCAGTGTTTATCTTAGGATATTTCCTTTTTCATCATAGCCCTTAGGGGCTTCCAAATTCACTTTGCAAATTCCACAAGAACAGTCTTAGCGAAAGGCTTCTTGAGGGGAAAGCTCTAACACTGTGAGATGAATTTACAGAACACATAGCAGTTTCTCAGAAATCTTCTTTCCAGTTTTTAACAGAAGATATTTCCTTTTTTACCTTAGCCCTCTATGGGCTTCCAAATATCACTTTGCAAATTTCACAAGAACAGTCTTAGTGAACGGATTATTGAGGGGAAGGCTGTAATTCTGTGAGGTGAACTAACAAAACACACAGCATTTTCACAGAAAGCTTCTTTTCAGTTTTTATCTTAGGCTATTTCCATTTTCACCATAGCCCTCTATGGGCTTCCAAATATCACTTTGCAAATCCCACAAGAACAGTCTTAGAGAAAGGTTTCTTGAGCGCAAAGCTGTAACGCGGTGAGATGTCTTACACGAACACACGGCAGTTTCTCAGAAAGCATCTTTCAAGTTTTTAACGGTAGATATTTACTTTTTCACCGTAGACCTCTATGGGCTTCCAAATATCACTTTGCAAATTTCACAAGAACAGTCTTAGCGAAAAGCTTGTTGAGGGGAAAGCTGTAAGTCAGTGAGATGTATTAACACAACACACGGCAATTTCTCAGAATGCTTCTTTCCAGTTTTTAACGGAAGATATTTTGTTTTTCACCATAGCCCTCTATGGGCTTCCAAATGTCACTTTGCAAATTTCACAAGAACAGCCTTACTGAACGGATTCTTGAGGGTAAAGCTGTAACTCAGTGAGATGAACTAACAGAACACAAAGCAGTTTCTCAGAAAGCTTCTTTTCGGTTTTTATCTTAGGATATTTCCGTTTTCACCATAGCCCTCTACGGGCTTACAAATATCACTTTGCAAATTCCACAAGAACAGTCTTAGCGGAAGGCTTGTGGAGGAGAAAGCTCTATCTCTGTGAGATGAATTAACAGAACACAAAGCAGTTTCTAAGAAATCTTCTTTCCAGTTTTTAACGGAAGATATTTTCTTTTACACCATAGCCCCCTAGGGGCTTCAAAATATCACTTTGCAAATTCCACAAGAACAGTCCTAGCGAAGGGCTTCTTTAGGAGGGAGCTGTAACTCTCAGAGATGAATTAACAAAACACAAAGCAGTTTCTCAGAAAGCCTCTTTCCAGGTTTTAACTGAAGATATTTCCTTTTTCACCATAACCCTCTACCGGATTCCAAATATCACTTTGCAAATCCCACAGGAACAGTCTTAGCGAAAGGCTTCTGGAAGGGAAAGCTGTAACCATGTGAGATGAAATAACAGAACACAAAGGAGTTTCTCAGAAAGCTTCTTTCCAGGTTTAAACGGAAGATATTTCCTTTTTCACCATAGCGCTCTATGGGTTTCCAAATATCAGTTTGCAAATTCCACAAGAAAAGTCTTAGGGAAAGGCTTCTGGAGGAGAAAGCTGTAACGCTGTGAGATGAATTTACAGAACACAAAGCAGTATCTCAGAAACCTTCTTTCCAGTTTTTAACTGAAGATATTTCCTTATTCACCATAGTCTCCTATGGGCTTCCAAATATCTCTCTGCAAATCCCACAAGAACAGTCTTCGCGAAAGGCTTCTTGAGGGGAAAGCTGTAACTCGGTGAGGTGTATTAACAGAACACACGGCAGTTTCTCAGAAAGTTTCTTTCCACTTTTTAACGGAAGATATTTCCTTTTTCACCATAGCCCTGTAGGGGCTTCCAAATATCACTTTGAAAATTCCAATAGAACAGTCTTAGCGAAAGGCTTCTTGAGGTTAAAGCTGTAATTTGGTGAGAAGTATTCTCAGAACACACGGCAGTTTCTGATAAAGTTTCTTTCCAGTTTTTAACGGAAGATGTTTCCTTTTTCACCAAAGCCCTCTATGGGCTTCCAAATATCACTTTGCAAATTTCACAAGAACAGTCTTAGTGAACGGCTTCTTGAGGGGAAAGCTGTAACTCTGTGAGACGAACTAACAGATCACAAAGCAGTTTCTCAGAGACCTTCTTTTCGGTTTTTAATGGAAGATATTTCGTTTTTCACCATAGCCCTCTACGGGCTTCCAATTATCACATTGCAAATTCCACAAGAACAGTCTTAGCGAAAGACTTCTTGAGGGAAAGCTGTAACTCTTTCAGATGACTTAACAGAACACAAAGCAGTTTCTCAGAAAGATTCTTTCCAGTTTTAACTGAAGATATTTCCTTTTTCACCATAGCCCTCAATGGGCTTCCAAATATCAGTTTGCAAATATCACAAGAACAGTCTTAGCGAAAGGCTTCTTGAGGGGAATCCTGTAAGTCGGTGAGATGTATTAACACAACACACGGTAATTTCTCAGAATGCTTCTTTCCAGTTTTTAACGGAAGATATTTCCTATTTCACCATAGTCCTCTATGGGCTTCCAAATATCATTTGCAATATTCACAAGAACAGTCTTAATGAACGGATTCTTGAGGGGAAAGCTGTAACTCTGTGAGATGAAATAACAAAACACAAAGCAGTTTCCCAGAAAGCTTCTTTTTGGTTTTTATCTTAGGATATTTCTATTTTCACAACAGCCCTCTATGGGCTTCCAAATATCACTTCACAATTTCCACAAGAACAGTCTTAGCGAAAGTCTTCTTGACGGAAAAGCTGTAACTCTGTGAGATGAATTAACAGAACACAAAGCAGTTTCTCAGACATCTTCTTTCCAGTTTTTAACGGAAAATATTTCCTTTTACACCGTAGCCCCATATGGGCTTCAAAATATCACTTTGCAAATTCCACAAGAACAGTCTTAGCGAAGGGCTTCTTGAGGAGACAGCTCTAACTCTCCGAATGAATTAACAGAACACTAAGCAGTTTCTCAGAAAGCCTCTTTCCAGTTTTTAATTGAAGATATTTCCTTTTTCACCATAGCCCTCTATGGGCATCCAAATATCACTTCGCAAATCCCACAAGAACAGTCTTAGCAAAAGGCTTCTGGAAGGGAAAGCTGCAACACTGTGAGAAGAATTAGCAGAACACAAATCAGTTTCTCAGAAAGCTTCTTTCAAGTTTTTAACGGAAGATATTTCCTTTTTCACCGTAGCCCTCTATGGGCTTCCAAATATCTCTTTGCAAATCCCACAAGAACAGTCCCAGTGAAAGGCTTCTTGAGGAGAAAGCTGTAACTCGGTGAGATGTATTACACGAACACACGGCAGTTTCTCAGAAAGCTCCTTTCCAGTTTCTAACGGAAGATATTTCCTTTTTCACCATAGCGCTCTATGGGCTTCCAAATATCACTTTGAAAATTCCACAAGAACAGCCTTAGGGAACGGCTTATGGAGGGGAAAGCTGTAACTCTGTGAGATGAATTAACAGAACACAAAGCAGTATCTCAGAAACCTTCTTTCCAGTTTTTAACTGAAGATATTTCCTTATTCACCATAGCCCTCTATGGGTTTCCAAATATCTCTCTGCAAATCCCACAAGAACAGTCTTAGCGAAAGGCTTCTTGAGGGGAGAGCTGAAACTCGGTGAGGTGTATTAACAGAACACACAGCAGTTTCTCAGAAAGCTTCTTTCCACTTTTTAACGGAAGATATTTCCTTTTTCATCATAGCCCTCTAGGGGCTTCCAAATATCAATTTGAAAATTCCACTAGAACAGTCTTAGCGAAAGGCTTCTTGAGGGAAAGCTGTAATTTGGTGAGATGTATTAACAGATCACACGGCAGTATCTCAGAGAGCTTCTTTCCAGTTTTTAACTGAAGATATTTCCTTTTTCACTGTAGCCCAACATTGGTTTGCAAATATCACTTTGCAAATTTCACAAGAATAGTCTTAGTGAACGGCTTCTTGAGGGGATAGCTGTAACACTGTGAGATGAACTAACAGAACACAAAGCACTTTCTCAGAAAGCTTCTTTACGGTTTTTAATGGAAGATATGGCGTTTTTTACCATTGCCCACTATGGGCTTCCAAATTTCACTTTGTCAATTCAAAAAGAAAAGTCTTAGTGAAAGGCTTCTTGAGGGTAAAGCTGTAACTCTGTGAGATGAATTAGCAGAACACAAAGCAGTTTCACAGAAAGCTTCTTTCCGGTTTTTAACTAAAGATATTTCATTTTTCCCCATAGCCCCCTATGGGCTTCTAAATATCACTTTGCAAATTTCACAAGAAGAGTCTTAGCGAAAGGCTTCTTGAGGAAAAAGCTGTAACTCTGTGAGATGAATTAACAGAATACTAAGCAGTTTCTCAGAGAGGTTCTTTTCAGTTTTTATCTTAGGCAATTTCCTTTTTCACCATAGCCGTCTATGGGCTTCCAAATATCACTTTGCAAATTAAACAAGAACAGTCTTAGCGAAGGGCTTCTGGAGGGGAAAGCTGTAACTCTGTGAGACGACTTAGCAGGACACAAAGCAGTTTCTCAGAAATCTTCTTTCCAGTTTTTAACGGAAGATATTTCCTTTTTCACCATAGCCCTCTATTGGCTTCCAAATATCACTTTGCAAATTCCACAAGAATAGTCTTAGTGAACGTCTTCTTGAGGGGAAAGCTGTAACTCTGTGAGATGAATTAACAGAACACAAAGCAGTTTCTCAGAAAGCTTCTTTTCGGATTAACGGAAGATATTGCTTTTTCACCGTACCCCTCTATGGGCTTCAAATTTCACTTTGCAAAATCCACAAGAACATTCTTAGCTAAAGGCTTCTTGAGGGTAAAGCTGTTACTCTGTAAGATGAATTAACAGAACACTAAGCAGTTTCTGAGAAAGCTTCTTTTCAGTTTTTATCTTAGGATATTTCCTTTCTCACCGTAGCCCTCTATAGGCTTCCAAATATCACTTTGCAAATTTCACAAGAACAGTCTTAGCGAAAGGCTTCTTGAGGGGAAAGCTGTAATTCTGTGACATGAATTAACAGAACACAAAGCAGTTTCTAAGAAAGTTTCCTTCCTATTTTTAACTGAAGATATTTCGTTTTTCACCATAGCCCTCTATGGGCTTACAAATGTCACTTTGCAAATTTCACAATAGTGAAAGGCTTCTTGAGGGAAAAGCTGTTACCCTGTGAGATGAATTAACAGAACACAAAGCAGTTTCTCAGAAAGCTTCTTTCCAGTTTTTCACTGAAGATATTTTCTTTTTAACCATAGCCCTCTATGGGCTTCCACATATCACTTTGCAAATCCCACAAGAACTGTCTAAGCCAAAGACTTCTTTTGGGGAAAGCTGTAACTTGGTGACATGTATTAACAGAACACACGACAGTTTCTCAGAAAGCTTCTTTCCAGATTTTAACGGAAGATATTTCCTTTTACACCATAGCCCTCTAACGGCATCCAAAGTTCACTTTTCAAATTTCACAAGAACAATCTTAGTGAACGACTTCTTGAAGGGAAAGCTGTAACTCTGTGAGATGAACTAACAGAACACTAAGAATTTTTCAGAAAGCTTCTTTTCGGTTTTCATCTTAGGATATTTCCATTTTCACCTTAGCCATCTATGGGCTTCCAAATATCACTTTGCAATTTCCAGAAGAACAGTCTTTGTGGAGGGCTTCTGGAGGGGAAAGTTTTAGCTCTGTGAGATGAATTAAGAGAACACAAAGCGAAAGGCTTCTTGAGGGGAAAGCTGTAATTCTGTGAGATGAATTAAGAGAACAGAAAGCAGTTTCTCAGAAAGCTTCTTTCCAGTTTTTAACGGAAGACATTTCCTTTTTCACGATAGCCCTCTATGGGTTTCCAAATATCACTTTGCAAATTTCACAAGAACAGTCTTAGTGAACGGCTTCCTGAGGAGAAAGCTGAAACTCTGTGAGATGAACTAACAGAACACAAAGCCATTTCTCAGAAAGCTACCATCTTAGCGAAAGGCTTCTTGAGGTGAAAGCAGTGACTTTGTGAGATGAATTAACAGAACACAAAGCAATTTCTCAGAAAGCTTCTTTCCAGTTTTTAATGGAAGATATTTCCTTTTTCAACATAGACCAATATGGGCTTCCCAATATCACTTTGCAAACTCCACAAGAACAGACTTAGCGAAAGGATTCTTGAAGGGAAAGCTGTAACTCTGTGAGATGAATTAACAGAACACAAAGCATTTTTTCAGAAAGCTTCTTTCCAGTTTTTAACGGGAGATATTTTCTTTTTCACCATAGCCCTCTATGCGATTCCAAATATCACTTTGCCAATTCCACAAGAACAGTGTTAGCGAAAGGCTTCTTGAGGGGAAAGCTGTAACTCTGTGAGATGAATTAACAGAACACAAAGGAGTTTCTCTGAAACCTTCTTTCCAGTTTTTAACGGAAGATATTTCCTTTTTCACCATATCCCTCTATGGGCTTCCAAATATAACTTTGCAAATTCCACAAGAACAGACTTAGCGAAAGGCTTCTTGAAGGGAAAGCTGTAACTCTGCGAGATGTATTAACAGAACACAGAGCAGTGTCTCATAAAGCTTCTTTCCAGGTTTTCACGAAAGACATTTCCTTCTTCACCATAGCCCTGTATGGGATTCCAAATATCACTTTGCAAAATCCACAAGAACAGTTTTGCGACAGGCTTATTGAATGGAAAGCTGTAACTGCTTGAAACGAATTAACAGAACACAAGGTAGTTTCTAAGAAAGCTTTTTTCCAGATTTTAACTGAAGATATTCCTTTTTCACCATAGCCCTCTATGGGCTTCCAGATATCACTTTGCCAATTCCACAAGAACAGTCTTAGCAAAAGGCTTCTTGAGGGGAAAGCTGTAACTCTGTGAGATGAATTAACAGAACACAAAGCAGTTTCTCAGACAGCTTCCTTCCAGTATTTAACTGAGGATATTTCCTTTTTCACCATACCCCTCTATGGGCTTGCAAATATCACTTTCCAAATTCCACAAGAACAGTCTTAGCGAAAGGATTCTTGAGGGGAAAGCTGTAACTCTTTGAGATGTATTAACAGAACACATAGCAGTATCTCAGACAGCTTCTTTCCAGTTTTTAACTGAAGATATTCCCTTTTTCACTGTAACCCTCTATGGGCTTCGAAATATTACTTTGCAAATTCCACAAGAACAGCCTTAGCGAAAGGCTTCTTGAAGGGAAAGCTGTAACTCTGTGAGATTAATTAACAGAGCACAAAGCAGTTTCTCAGAAAGCTTCTTTCCAGTTCTTACTTAAGGTATTTCCTTTTTCACCATAGCCCTCTATGGGCTTCCAAATATCACTTTGCAAATTCCACAAGAACAGTCTTAACGACAGGCTTCTTGAGGGGAAAGGTGTAACTCAGTGAGATGAAATAACAGAACACAAAGCAGTTTCTCAGACAGCTTCCTTCCAGTATTTAACTGAAGATATTTCCTTTTTCACCATAGCCCTCTAAGGGCTTCCAAATATCACTTTGCAAATTCCACAAGAAGAGCCTTAGCAATAGGCTTCTTGAGGGGAAAGCTGTAACTCTGTGAGATGAATTCACAGAACACAAAGCAGTTTCTCAGAGAGCTTCTTTGCAGTTTTTAACGTAAGATATTTCCTTTTTCACCATAGCTCTCTAGGGGCTTCCAAATATCACCTTGTAAATTCCTCAATAATAGTCTTAGCGAAAGTGTTCTTGAGGGGAACAGAGTGACTCTGTGAGATGAATTAACAGAGCACAGAGCAGTTCCTCAGAAAGCTTCATTCTAGTTTTTAACTGAACATAATTCCTTTTTCACCATAGATCTCTAGGGGCTTCCAAATATCACTTTGCAAATTCCGCAAGAATAGTCTTTGCGAAAGGCTTCTTGAGAGGAAAGCAGTAACTCTGTGAGATAAATTAACAGAACACAAAGCAATTTCTCAAAAAGATTCTTTCCAGTTTTTTATGGAAGATATTTCCTTTTTCACCATAGCCGTCTATGGGCTTCCAAATATCACTTTGCGAATTCCACAAGAACAGCCTTAGCGAAAGGCTTCTTGAAGGGAAAGCTGTAAATCTGTGAGATGAATTAACAGAACAGAAAGCAGTTTCTCAGAAAGCTTCTTTCCAGTTTTTAACGGAACATATTTCCTTTTTCAACACAGACCTCTATGGGTTTCCAAATATCACTTTCTAAATTCCACAAGAAAAGCCTTAGCGAAAGGCTTCTTGAAGGTAAAGCTGTAACTCTGTGAGATGAATTAACAGAACACGAAGCAGTTTCTCAAAAATCTTCTTTACAGTTTTCAACGGAAAATATTTCCTTTTTCACCATAGCCCCATATGGGCTTCCAAATATCACTTTGAAAATTCCACAAAAACAGCCTTAGCGAAAGGATTATTGAAGGGAAAGATGTAACTCTGTGAGATGAATTAACAGAACACAAAGAAGTTTCTCAGAACGCTTCTTTCCAGTTTTTTCGGAAGATATTTCCTTTTTCACCATAGCCATCTATGGGCTTCCAAATAACACTTTGCATATACCACTAGAACCGTATTAGCAAAAGGCTTCTTGAGAGGAAAGCAGTAACTCCGTGAGATGAATTAACAGAACACAAAGCAGTTTCTCAGACAGCTTCTTACCAGTTTTTAATGGAAATTATTACCTTTTTCACCATAGCCTTCCATGGGCTTCCAAATATCACTTTGCAAATTCCAAAAGAACAGCCTTAGCGTAAGACTTCTTTAAGGGAAACCTGAAACTCTGTGAGATGAATAAACAGAACACAAAGCAGGTTCTCAGAATACTTCTTTTCGGTTTTTATCTTAGGATAATTCCTTTTTCACCGTAGCCCTCTATGGTCTTCCAAATGTCACTTTGCAAATTACACAAGAACAGTCTTAGCGAAAGGTTTCTTGAGGGAAAGCTGTAAATCTGTGAGATGAAATAAGAAACCACAAAGCAGTTTCTCAGACAGCTTCTTTCCAGTTTTCAACGGAGGATATTTCCTTTTTCACCATAGCCCTCTAAGGGCTTCCAAATAACAGTTTGCAAATTCCACATGAACAGCCTTAGTGAAATTCTTATTGAAGGGAAAACTGTAACTCTGTGAGATGAATTAACGGAACACAAAGCAGTTTCTCAGAATGCTTCTTTTCAATTTTTACCTTAGATTATTTCGTTTTTCACCGTAATCCTCTATGGGCTTCCAAATATAACTTTCCAAATTCCGCAAGAACAGCTTTAGCGAAAGGCTTCCTGAAGGGAAAGCTGTAACTCTGTGAGATGAAATTACAGAACACAAAGCAGTTTCTCAGAAAGCTTATTTCCAGTTTTAACGGAAGATATTTCCTTTTTACCATACCCTTCTATGGGCTTGCAAATATCACTTTCCAAATTCCACAAGAACAGTCTTAGCGAAAGGATTCTTGAGGGGAAAGCTGTAACTCTTTGAGATGAATTAACAGAACACATAGCAGTATCTCAGACAGCTTCTTTCCAGTTTTTAACTGAAGATATTCCCTTTTTCACCGTAACCCTCTATGGGCTTCGAAATATTACTTTGCAAATTCCACAAGAACAGCCTTAGCGAAAGGCTTCTTGAAGGGAAAGCTGTAACACTGTGAGATGAATTAGCAGAACACAAAGCAGTTTCTCAGAAAGCTTCTTTCCAGTTTTTAACTTAAGGTATTTCCTTTTTCACCATAGCCCTCTATGAGTTTCCAAATATCACATTGCAAATTCCACAAGAACAGTCTTAACGACAGGATTCTTGAGGGGAAAGGTGTAACTCAGTGAAATGAAATAACAGAACACAAAGCAGTTTCTCAGACAGCTTCCTTCCAGTATTTAACTGAGGATATTTCCTTTTTCACCATAGCCCTCTAAGGGCTTCCAAATATCACTTTGCAAATTCCTCAAGAACAGCATTAGCGATAGGCTTCTTGAGGGGAAAGCTCTAACTCTGTGAGATGAATTCACAGAACACAAAGCAGTTTCTCTGAGAGCTTCTTTCCAGTTTTTATCGGAAGATATTTCCTTTTTCACCATAGCTCTCTAGGGGCTTCCAAATATCACCTTGTAAATTCCTCCAGAATAGACTTAGCGAAAGTGTCCTTGAGTGGAACAGAGTGACTCTGTGAGATGAATTAACAGAGCACAGAGCAGTTTCTCAGAAAGCTTCATTCTGGTTTTTAACGGAACATATTTCCTTTTTCACCATAGCTCTCTAGGGGCTTCCAAATATCACTTTGCAAATTCCGCAAGAACAGTTTTTGCGAAAGGCTTCTTGAGAGGAAAGCAGTAACTCTGTGAGATGAATTAACAGAACACAAAGCAGTTTATCAAAAAGATTCTTTCCAGTTTTTTACCGAAGATATTTCCTTTTTCACCATAGCCCTCTATGGGCTTCCAAATATCACTTTGCGAATTCCACAAGAACAGCCTTAGCGAAAGGCTTCTTCAAGAGAAAGCTGTAAATCTGTGAGATGAATTAACAGACAGAAAGCAGTTTCTCAGAAAACTACTTTCCAGTTTTTAACGGAACATATTTCCTTTTTCACCACAGCCCTCTATGGACTTCCAAATATCACTTTCTAAATTCCACAAGAAAAGCCTTAGCGAAAGGCTTCTTGAAGGTAAAGCTGTAATTCTGTGAGATGAATTAACAGAACACAAAGCAGTTTCTCACAAATCTTCTTTACAGTTTTCAACGGAAGATATTTCGTTTTTCACCATAGCCCTCTATGGGCTTCCGAATATCACTTTGAATGTTCCACAAGAACAGCCTTAGCGAAAGGATTATTGAAGGGAAAGATGTAACTCTGTGAGATGAATTAACAGAACACAAAGAAGTTTCTCAGAATGCTTCTTTCCAGTTTTTTCGGAAGATAATTCCTTTTTCACCATAGCCCTCTATAGGCTTCCAAATAACACTTTGCATATTCCACAAGAACCGTATTAGGAAAAGGCTTCTTGAGAGGAAAGCAGTAACTCTGTGAGATGAATTAACAGAACACAAAGCAGTTTCTCAGACAGCTTCTTACCAGTGTTTAATGGAAGTTATTGCCTTTTTCACCATAGCCCTCCATGGGCTTCCAAATATCACTTTGCAAATTCCAAAAGAACAGCCTTAGTGAAAGACTTCTTTTTTTTTTTTTTTTTTTTTTTTTGAGACGGAGTCTCGCTCTGTCGCCCACGCTGGAGTGCAATGGCGCAATCTCGGCTCACTGCAAGCTCCGCCTCCCGGGTTCACGCCATTCTCCTGCCTCAGCCTCCCGAGTAGCTGGGATTACAGGCGCCCGCCACTGCGCCCGGCTAATTTTTTCTATTTTTAGTAGAGACGGGGTTTCACCATCATCTCGATCTCCTGACCTTTGGATCCGCCCGCCTCGGACTCCCAAAGTGCTGGGATTACAGGCGTGAGCCACCGTGCCCGGCCTGCGAGAGACATATTTAAGGGAAGCTGAATCTCTGACAGATGAATAAACAGAACACAAATCAGTTTCTCAGAATGCTTCTTTTCGGTTTTTATCTTAGGATACTTCCTTTTTCACCGTAGCCCTCTAAGGGCTTCCAAATATCACTTTGCAAATTCCACAAGAACAGTGTCAGCAAAAGACACCTTGAGGGCAAAGCAGTAACTCTGTGAGATGAATTAACAGAACACAAAGCAGTTTCTCAGAAAGCTTCTTTCCGGTTTTTAACTGAAGATATTTCCTTTTTCACCATAGCCCTCTATGGGCTTCCAAATATCACTTTCCAAACCTCACAAGAACAGCCTTAGCGAAAGTCTTCTTGAATGGAAAGCTGTAACTCTGTGAGATGAATTTACCGAACACAAATGAGTTTCTCAGAAAGCTTCTTTCCGGTTTTTAACTGAAGATATTTTCTTTTTCACCATAGCCCTCTATGGGCTTCCAAATATCACTTTCCAAACCCCACAAGAACAGCCTTAGCAAAAGTCTTCTTGAATGGAAAGCTGTAACTCTGTGAGATGAATTTACCGAACACAAATGAGTTTCTCAGAAAGCTTCTTTCCAGTTTTTTACGAAAGATATTTCCTTTTACACCATAGCCCTCTATGGACTTACAAATATCACTTTGCAAATTCCACAAAAACAGTCTTAGCGAAAGACTTCTTGAAGGGAAAGCTTGAAATCTATGAGATGAATTTGCAGAACACAAAGCAGTTTCTCAGAAAACTTCTTTCCGGTTTTTAACGGAAGATATTTCTATTTCACCCTAGCTCTCTAGGCGCTTCTAAAAATCACTTTGCAAATTCCACAAGAACAATCTTTGCGAAAGGCTTCTTCAGGGGAAAGCTGTAACTCTGTGAGAAGAATTCACAGAACACAAAGTAGTTTCTCAGAAAGCTTCTTTCCAGTTTTTAACGGAAGATATTTCCTTTTTCACCATAGCCATCTAGGGACTTCCAAATATCACTTTGCAAATTCCACAAGAACAGTCTTAGCGAAAGGCTTCATGAGGGGAAAGCAGTAACTCTGTGAGATGAATTAACAGAACACAAAGCAGTTTCTCAGAAAGATTCTTTCCAGTTTTTAACTAAAGATATTTATTTTTTCACCATAGCCCTCTAAGGGCTTCCAAATATCAGTTACCGAATCCCACAAGAACTGCCTTAGCGAAAGGCTTCTTGAAGGGAAACCTGTAACTCTGTGAGATGAATTAACAGAAGAGAAAGCAGTTTCTCAGAAAGCTTCTTTCCAGTTTTTCCGGAAGATATTTCCTTTTTCACCCTAGAGCACTTTGGGCTTCGAAATATCACTTTGCAAATTCCAGAAGAACAGTGTTAGCGAAAGGCTTGTTGTAGGGAAACCAGTAACTCGGTGAGATGAATTAACAGAACACAAAGCAGTTTCTCAAAAGCTTCTTTCCAGTTTTTAACGGAAGATATTTCCTTCTTCACCGTAGCCCTCTATGGGCTTCCAAATATCACTTTGCAAGTTCCACAAGAACAGCCTTAGCGAAAGGCTTCTTGAGGGGAAAGCTGTAACTCTGTGAGATGAATTTACAGAACACAAAGCAGTTTCTCAGAAAGCTTCTTTCCAGTTTTTACCCTAAGATATTTCCTTTTTCACCATAGCCCTCTATGGACTTCCAAATATCACTTTACAAATTCCACAAGAACAGTCTTAGCGAAAGACTTCTTGAGGGGAAAGCATTAACTCTGAGATGAATTAACAGAGCACAAAACACTTTCTCAGAAAACTTCTTTACAGTTTCTAACGGAACATATTTCTTTTTTCAGCATAGCCCTGTTTGGGCTTACAAATATCACTTTGCATATACCAGAAGTACAGTGTTAGCGAAAGGCTTCTTGATAGGAAGGCTGTAACTCTGTGAGTTGAATTAACAGAATACAAAGCAGTTTCTCAGGAAGCTTCTTTCCAGTTTTTAAAGGAAGATATTTCCTTTTTCACCGTAGCCCTCCTTGGGCTTTCAAATATCACTTTGCAAATTCCCCAAGAACAGTCTTAGCGAAAGGCTTCTTGAGGGGACAGCTGTAACTCTGTGAGGTTAATTAACGAAACATAAAGCAGTTTCTCAGAGTGCTTCTTTTCAGTTTTTATCTTTGGATATTTCCTTTTTCACCATAGACCTCTCTGGGCTTCCAAATATCACATTGCAAATTCCACAAGAACAGTCCTAGCAAAAGGTTTCTTGAGGGGAAAGCTGTAACTCTGTGAGAAGAATTAACAGAACACAAAGCAGTTTCTCAGAAAGCTTCTTTCCAGTTTTTAACTGAAGATATTTCCTTTTTCACCGTAGCCCCCTGTGGACTTCCAAATATCACTTTCCAAATTCCACAAGAACAGCCTTAGTGAAAGGCTTCTTGAAGGGAAAGCTGTAATTATTTGAGATGAATTAACAGAACACAAAGCTGTTTCTCAGAAAGTTTCTTTCCAGATTTTAACGGAAGATATTTCCTTTTTCTCCATAGCCCTCTATGGGCTTCCAAATATCACTTTGCAAATTCCACAAGAACAGTCTTAGCGTAAGGATTATTTAGGGGAAAGCTGTAACTCTGTGAGATGAATTAACAGAACACAAAGCAGTTTTTCAGACAGCTTCTTTCCAGTTTTTAACTGAAGATATTTCCTTTTTTACCCTAGCCCTCTATGGGCTTCCAAATATCACTTTGGAAATTCCACAAGAACAGTCTTAGCGAAAGCTTCTTGAGGGGAAAGCAGTAACTCTGAGATGAAATGAGAGAGCCAAAAACAGTTTCTCAGAAAGCTTCATTCCAGTTTTTCACGGAAGATACATCCTTTTTCAGCAAAGCGCTCTATGGCCTTACAAATATCACTTTCCAGATTCCACAAGACAGCCTTAGCGAAAGGATTCTAGAAGGGAAAGCTGAAATTCCGTGAGATGAATAAAGAGAAGGCAAAGGAGTTTCTCAGACAGCTTCTTTCCAGTTTTTAACTGAAGATATTTCCTTTTTCACCCTAGACCTCTTTGGGCTTCGAAATATCACTTTGAAATTCCAGAACAACACTCTTAGTGAAAGGCTTCTTGAAGGGAAAGATGTAACTCTGTGAGATGAAGTAACAGAACACATAGCAGTTTCTCAGAAAGCTTCTTTCCAGTTTCTAACGGAAGATATTTCCTTTTTCACCATAGCCGTCTAAGGCCTTCCAAATATCATTTTCCATATTCCACAAGAACAGTCTTAACGAAAGGCTTCTTGAGGGGAAAGGTGTAACGGTGTTAGATGAATTAACAGAACACAAAGCAGTTGCTCAGAAAGCTTCTTTCCAGTTTTTAGCAGAAGACATTTCCTTTTTTACCATAGCCCTCAATGGGCTTCCAAATATCACTAGGCATGTTCCACAAGAACAGTCTTAGCGTAAGGATTAATGTGGGGAAAACTGTAATTCTGTCAGATGAATTAACAGAACACAAAGGAGTTTCTCAGAAAGCTTCTTTCCACTTTTTAACGGAAGATATTTCTTTTTTCACCATAGCCCTCTAGGGGCTTCCAAATATCACTTTGCAAATTCCCCAAGAACAGTCTTAACGAAAGGCTTCTTCAGGTGAAAGCTGTAACACTGTGAGATGAATTAACAGAACACAAAGCAGTTTCTCCGACAGGTTCTTTCCAGTTTTTAACTGAAGATATTTCCTTTTGCACCCTAGACCTCTTTGGGCTTCGAAATATCACTTTGGAAATTCCAGAAGAACAGTCTTAGCGAAAGGCTTCTAGTAGGGAAAGCTGTAACTAGAGGAGATGAAATAACAGAACACAAAGCAGTTTCTCAGAAAGCTTCTTTCCAGTTTTTCACAGAAGATATTTCCTTCTTCACCGTAGCCCTCTATGGGCTTCCAAATATCACTTTGCAAGTTCCACAAGAACAGTCTTAGAGAAGGGCTTCTTGAGGGGAAAGCTCTAACTCTGTGAGATGAATTAACAGAACACAAAGCAGCTTCTCAGAAAGCTTCTTTCCAGTTTTTTTCCTAAGATATTTCCTTTTTCACCATAGCCCTCTATGGACATCCAAATATCACTTTCCAAATTCCACAAGAACAGTCTTAGCGAAAGACTTCTTGAGGGGAAAGCAATAACTCTGAGATGAATTAACACAACACAAAACACTTTCTCAGAAAGCTTCTTACCATTTTAAACGGAAGATATTTCCTTTTTCAGCATAGCCCTCTATGATCTTACAAATATCACTTTCCATATTCCACAAGTACAGTCTTAGCGAAAGGCTTCTTGAGGTGAAGGCTGTAACACTCTGAGTTGAACTAACAGAATACAAAGCATTTTGTCAGAAATCTTCTTTCCAGTTTTTAAAGGAGGATATTTCCTTTTTCACCATAGCCCTATATGGACTTTCAAATATCACTTTACAAATTCCACAAGAACAGTCTTAGTGAAAGGCTTCTTGAGGGGAAAGCTGTAACTCTGTGAGGTGAATTAACGGAACGTAAAGTGGTTTCTCAGAATGCCCCTTTTCAGTTTTTATCTTAGAATATTTCTTTTTTCACCACAGACCTCTATGGGCTTCCAAATATCACATTGCAAATTCCACAAGAACAGTCTTAGCAAAAGGCTTCTTGAGAGGAAAGCTGTAACTCTGTGAGAAGAATGAACAGAACACAAAGCAGTTTTTCAGAAAGCTTATTTCCAGTTTTTAACTGAAGATATTTCCTTTTTCACCATAGCCCTGTATGGGCTTCCAAATATCACTTTGCATGTTCCACAAGAACAGCATTACCGAAAGGCTTCTTGAGGGTAAAGCTGTAACTCTGTGAGATGAATTAGCAGAACACAAAGCAGTTTCTCAGAAAGCTTCTTTCCAGTTTTTATCGGAAGATATTTCCTTTTTCACCATATCGCTCTATGGGCTACCAAATATCACTTTGGAAATTCCACAAGAACAGTCTTAGCGAAAGGCTTCTTGAGGGGAAAGCAGTAACTCTGAGATGAAATAAGAGAGCACAAAACAGTTTCTCAGAAAGCTGCATTCCAGTTTTTACGGAAGATACTCCCTTTTTCAGCAAAGCGCTCTATGGGCTTACAAATATCATCTTCCTGATTCAACAAGACAGCCTTATCGAAAGGCTTCTTGAAGGGAAAGCTGTAATTCCGTGAGACGAATTAAGAGAAGACAAAGCAGTTTCTCAGACAGCTTCTTTTCAGTTTTTAAATGAAGATATTTCCTTTTTCACCCTAGAACTCTTTGGGCTTCGAAATATCACTTTGCAAATTCCAGAAGAACAGTCTTAGCGAAAGGCTTCTTGAGGGGAAAGCTGTAACTCTGTGAGTGAACTAACAAAACACAAAGCAGCTTTCCATACAGCTTCTTTTCGGTTTTTATCTTAGGATATTTCCATTTTCACCATAGCCTACTATGGGCATCGAAATATCACTTTGGAAATTCCACAAAAACAGTCCTACCGGAACGATTCTTTAGGCAAAAGCAGTAACTCTTTGAGATGAATTAACAGAACACAAAGCAGTTTCTCAGAAAGCTTCTTTCCAGTTTTTAACTGAGGATATTTCCTTTTTCACCATAGCCCTTTTGGGCCTCCAAATATCACTTTGCAAATTCCACAACAACAGCCTTAGCGAAAGGCTTCCTGAGGTAAAAGAGTAACTCTGTGACTTGAATTAACAGAATACAAAGCAGTTTCTCTGAAAGCTTCTTTTCAGTTTTTATCTTAGGATGTTTCCTTTTTCACCATTGCCCTCTATGTGCCTCCAAATATCACTTTGCAATTCCACAAGAACACTCTTAGTGAACGGCTTCCTGAGGGGAAAGCTGTAGCTCGGTGATATGTACTAACAGAACACACCGCATTTTCTCCGAATGGTTCTTTCCAGTTTTTAACGGAAGATATTTCCTTTTTCACCTTAGCCCTCTATGGGCTTCCAAATATCACTTTACAAATTTCACAAAACAGTCTTAGTGAACGGCTTTTTGAGGGGAAAGCTGTAACTCTGTGAGTGAACTAACGAAACACAAAGCAGCTTTCCATACAGCTTCTTTTCGGTTTTTATCTTAGGATATTTCCATTTTCACCATAGCCTATTATGCGTATCGAAATATCACTTTGGAAATTCCACAATAACAGTCTTAGCGGAAGGCTTCTTGAGGGGAAAGCTGTAACTCTTTGAGATGAATTAACAGAACACAAAGCAGTTTCTCGGAAAGCTTCTTTTCATTTTTTAACTGAAGTTATTTCCATTTTCACCATAGCCCTCTATGGGATTCCAAATATCACTATGCAAATTCCACAAGAACAGTGGAAGCGAAAGACTTCTGGAGGGGAAAACTGTAACTCTGTGAGATGAATTAACAGAACACAAAGCAGTTTCTCAGATATCTTCTTTCCAGTTTTTAACGAAAGATATTTCCTTTTTCACCATAGCCCTCTAGGGACTTCCAAATATCACTTTGCAAATCCCACAAGAACAGTCTTAGCGAAAGCCTTCTTGAGGGGAAAGCTGTAACTCGGTGAGATGCTTTAACAGAACACACGGCAGTTTCTCAAAAAGCTTCTTTCCAGTTTTTAACGGAAGATATTTCCTTTTTCACCATAGCCCTCTAGGAGTTTTCTAATATCACTTTGCAAATTTCACAAGAATAGTCTCAGTGAACTGCTTCTTGAAGGGAAAGCTGTAACTCTGTGAGATGAACTAACAGAACACAAAGCAGTTTATCAGAAAGCTTCTTTACAGTTTTTATCGGAAAATATTTCCTTTTTCACCATTGCCCTCTATGAGATTCTAAATATCACTTTCCAAATTTCAGAAGAACAGTCTTAGTGAACGGCCTCATGAGGGGAAATCTGTGACACTTTGAGATGAATTAACAGAACACAAAGCAGTTTCTCAGAAAGCTTCTTTTCGGATTTTATCTTACTATATTTCCTTTTTCAACATAGCCCTCTATGGTCTTCCAAATATCACTTTGCAAATTACACAAGAACAGTCTTTGTGAAAGACTTCTTGAGGGGAAAGCTGTAACTCTCTGAGATGAATTAACAGAACACAAAGCAGTTTCTCAGAAAGCTTCTTTTCAGTTTTTATCTTAGGATATTTCCCTTTTCAGCTTAGCCCTTTATGGGCTTCCAAAAACATTTTGCAAATTCCACAAGAACAGTCTTAGCGAAAGGATTCTGGAGATAAAAGCTGTAAATCTGTAAGATGAATTACAAGAATTCAAAGCAGTTTCTCAGAAACCTTCTTTTCGTTTTTTATCTTAGGATATTTCCATTTTAACCATAGGGCTATAGGGTTTCCAAATATCACTTTGCAAATTCCAGAAGAAAAGTCTTAGCGAAAGGCTTCTTGAGGGTAAAGCTGTAACTCTGTAAGATGAATTAACAGAACACAAAACATTTTCTCAGAAACCTACTTTTCAGTTTTTACCTTAGGATATTTCCTTTTTCACCATAGCCCTCTATGGGATTCCAATTATCACTTTGAAAAT
Organism: Chlorocebus sabaeus; assembly: GCF_047675955.1. Taxonomy (NCBI): domain Eukaryota; kingdom Metazoa; phylum Chordata; class Mammalia; order Primates; family Cercopithecidae; genus Chlorocebus; species Chlorocebus sabaeus. The sequence goes on from NW_027327597.1 coordinate 211,809, forward strand.
TCCACATGAACAGTCTTAGCGAAAGTCTTCTTGAGGGGAAAGCTGTAACTCTGTGAGAGGAACTAACTGAACACAAAGCAGTTTCTCAGAAAGCTTCTTTCCAGTTTTTAACTGAGGATATTTCCTTTTTCACCATAGCCCTTTTGGGCTTCCAAATATCACTTTGCAAATTCCACAGGAACAGTTTTAGCGAAAGGCTTCTTGAGGGGAATGCTCTAACTCTGTGAGATGAATTAACAGAACACAAAGCATTTTCTCACAAATCTTCTTTCCAGTTTTTAACGGAGGATATTTCCTTTCTCACCATAGTCCTCTAGGGGCTTCCAAATATCACATTGCAAATCACACAAGAACAGTCTTAGTGAACGGTTTCTTGAGAGGAAAGCTGTAACCCAGTGAGACGTATTAACAGAAGACACGGCATTTTCTCAGAATGCTTCTTTCCAGTTTTTAATGGAAGATATTTCCTTTTTCACCTTAGCCCTCTATGGGCTTCCAAATATCACTTTCCAAATTTCACAAAACAGTCTTAGTGAACGGCTTCTTGAGGGAAAAGCTGTAGCTCTGTGAGATGAACTGACAGAACACAAAGCAGTTTTTCAGACAGCTTCTCTTCGGTAAGTATCTTACGATATTTCCATTTTCACCTTAGCCCTCTATGGGCTTCCACATACCACTTTGGAATTTCCTCAAAAACAGTCTTAGCGGAATTCTTCTTGAGGGGAAAGCTGTAACTCTTTGAGTTCAATTAACAGAACACCAAGCAGTTTCTCGGAAAGCTTCTTTTCATTTTTTAACTGAAGTTATTTCCATTTTCACCATAGCCCTCTATGGGATTCCAAATATCACTATGCAAATTCCACAAGAACAGTGGAAGCGAAAGACTTCTGGAGGGGAAAACTGTAACTCTGTGAGATGAATTAACAGAACACAAAGCAGTTTCTCAGATATCTTCTTTCCAGTTTTTAACGAAAGATATTTCCTTTTTCACCATAGCCCTCTAGGGACTTCCAAATATCACTTTGCAAATCCCACAAGAACAGTCTTAGCGAAAGCCTTCTTGAGGGGAAAGCTGTAACTCGGTGAGATGCTTTAACAGAACACACGGCAGTTTCTCAAAAAGCTTCTTTCCAGTTTTTAACGGAAAATATTTCCTTTTTCACCATAGCCCTCTAGGAGTTTTCTAATATCACTTTGCAAATTTCACAAGAATAGTCTCAGTGAACTGCTTCTTGAAGGGAAAGCTGTAACTCTGTGAGATGAACTAACAGAACACAAAGCAGTTTATCAGAAAGCTTCTTTACAGTTTTTATCGGAAAATATTTCCTTTTTCACCATTGCCCTCTATGAGATTCTAAATATCACTTTCCAAATTTCAGAAGAACAGTCTTAGTGAACGGCCTCATGAGGGGAAATCTGTGACACTTTGAGATGAATTAACAGAACACAAAGCAGTTTCTCAGAAAGCTTCTTTTCGGATTTTATCTTACTATATTTCCTTTTTCAACATAGCCCTCTATGGTCTTCCAAATATCACTTTGCAAATTACACAAGAACAGTCTTTGTGAAAGACTTCTTGAGGGGAAAGCTGTAACTCTCTGAGATGAATTAACAGAACACAAAGCAGTTTCTCAGAAAGCTTCTTTTCAGTTTTTATCTTAGGATATTTCCCTTTTCAGCTTAGCCCTTTATGGGCTTCCAAAAACATTTTGCAAATTCCACAAGAACAGTCTTAGCGAAAGGATTCTGGAGATAAAAGCTGTAAATCTGTAAGATGAATTACAAGAATTCAAAGCAGTTTCTCAGAAACCTTCTTTTCGTTTTTTATCTTAGGATATTTCCATTTTAACCATAGGGCTATAGGGTTTCCAAATATCACTTTGCAAATTCCAGAAGAAAAGTCTTAGCGAAAGGCTTCTTGAGGGTAAAGCTGTAACTCTGTAAGATGAATTAACAGAACACAAAACATTTTCTCAGAAACCTACTTTTCAGTTTTTACCTTAGGATATTTCCTTTTTCACCATAGCCCTCTATGGGATTCCAATTATCACTTTGAAAATTCCACATGAACAGTCTTAGCGAAAGTCTTCTTGAGGGGAAAGCTGTAACTCTGTGAGAGGAACTAACTGAACACAAAGCAGTTTCTCAGAAAGCTTCTTTCCAGTTTTTAACTGAGGATATTTCCTTTTTCACCATAGCCCTTTTGGGCTTCCAAATATCACTTTGCAAATTCCACAAGAACAGTTTTAGCGAAAGGCTTCTTGAGGGGAATGCTCTAACTCTGTGAGATGAATTAACAGAACACAAAGCATTTTCTCACAAATCTTCTTTCCAGTTTTTAACGGAGGATATTTCCTTTCTCACCATAGTCCTCTACGGGCTTCCAAATATCACATTGCAAATCACACAAGAACAGTCTTAGTGAACGGTTTCTTGAGAGGAAAGCTGTAACCCAGTGAGACGTATTAACAGAAGACACGGCATTTTCTCAGAATGCTTCTTTCCAGTTTTTAATGGAAGATATTTCCTTTTTCACCTTAGCCCTCTATGGGCTTCCAAATATCACTTTCCAAATTTCACAAAACAGTCTTAGTGAACGGCTTCTTGAGGGAAAAGCTGTAGCTCTGTGAGATGAACTAACAGAACACAAAGCAGTTTTTCAGACAGCTTCTCTTCGGTAAGTATCTTACGATATTTCCATTTTCACCTTAGCCCTCTATGGGCTTCCACATACCACTTTGGAATTTCCTCAAAAACAGTCTTAGCGGAATTCTTCTTGAGGGGAAAGCTGTAACTCTTTGAGTTGAATTAACAGAACACCAAGCAGTTTCTCGGAAAGCTTCTTTTCATTTTTTAACTGAAGTTATTTCCATTTTCACCATAGCCCTCTATGGGATTCCAAATATCACTATGCAAATTCCACAAGAACAGTGGAAGCGAAAGACTTCGGGAGGAGAAAACTGTAACGCTGTGAGATGAATTAACAGAACACAAAGCAGTTTCTCAGATATCTTCTTTCCAGTTTTTAATGAAAGATATTTCCTTTTTCACCATAGCCCTCTAGGGACTTCCAAATATCACTTTGCAAATCCCACAAGAACAATCTTAGCGAAAGCCTTCTTGAGGGGAAAGCTGTAACTCGGTGAGATGCTTTAACAGAACACACGGCAGTTTCTCAAAAAGCTTCTTTCCAGTTTTTAACGGAAGATATGTCCTTTTTCACCATAGCCCTCTAGGAGTTTTCTAATATCACTTTGCAAATTTCACAAGAATAGTCTCAGTGAACTGCTTCTTGAAGGGAAAGCTGTAACTCTGTGAGATGAACTAACAGAACACAAAGCAGTTTATCAGAAAGCTTCTTTAGAGTTTTTATCGGAAAATATTTCCTTTTTCACCATTGCCCTCTATGAGATTCTAAATATCACTTTCCAAATTTCAGAAGAACAGTCTTAGTGAACGGCCTCATGAGGGGAAATCTGTGACACTTTGAGATGAATTAACAGAACACAAAGCAGTTTCTCAGAAAGCTTCTTTTCAGTTTTTATCTTAGGATATTTCCTTTTTCAGCATAGCCCTCTATGGGCTTCCAAAAACATTTTGCAAATTCCCCAAGAACAGTCTTAGCGAAAAGATTCTGGAGATAAAAGCTGTAAATCGGTAAGATGAATTACAAGAATTCAAAGCAGTTTCTCAGAAACCTTCTTTTCGTTTTTTATCTTAGGATATTTCCATTTTAACCATAGGGCTATAGGGGTTTCCAAATATCACTTTGCAAATTCCAGAAGAAAAGTCTTAGCGAAAGGCTTCTTGAGGGTAAAGCTGTAACTCTGTAAGATGAATTAACAGAACACAAAACATTTTCTCAGAAACCTACTTTTCAGTTTTTACCTTAGGATATTTCCTTTTTCACCATAGCCCTCTATGGGATTCCAATTATCACTTTGAAAATTCCACATGAACAGTCTTAGCGAAAGTCTTCTTGAGGGGAAAGCTGTAACTCTGTGAGAGGAACTAACTGAACACAAAGCAGTTTCTCAGAAAGCTTCTTTCCAGTTTTTAACTGAGGATATTTCCTTTTTCACCATAGCCCTTTTGGGCTTCCAAATATCACTTTGCAAATTCCACAACAACAGCCTTAGCGAAAGGCTTCTTGAGGGGAAAGCTCTAACTCTGTGAGATGAATTAACAGAACACAAAGCATTTTCTCACAAATCTTCTTTCCAGTTTTTAACGGAGGATATTTCCTTTCTCACCATAGTCCTCTAGGGGCTTCCAAATATCACATTGCAAATCACACAAGAACAGTCTTAGCGAAAGGCTTCTTGAGAGGAAAGCTGTAACTCAGTGAGACGTATTAACAGAAGACACGGCATTTTCTCAGAATGCTTCTTTCCAGTTTTTAATGGAAGATATTTCCTTTTTCACCTTAGCCCTCTATGGGCTTCCAAATATCACTTTCCAAATTTCACAAAACAGTCTTAATGAACGGCTTCTTGAGGGAAAAGCTGTAGCTCTGTGAGATGAACTAACAGAACACAAAGCAGTTTTTCAGACAGCTTCTCTTCGGTAAGTATCTTAGGATATTTCCATTTTCACCATAGCCCTCTATGGGCTTCCACATATCACTTTGGAAATGCCTCAAAAACAGTCTTAGCGGAAGGCTTCTTGAGGGGAAAGCTGTAACTCTTTGAGTTGAATTAACAGAACACAAAGCAGTTTCTCGGAAAGCTTCTTTTCATTTTTTAATGAAGGTATTTCCATTTTCACCATAGCCCTCTATGGGATTCCAAATATCACTATGCAAATTCCACAAGAACAGTGGAAGCGAAAGACTTCGGGAGGGGAAAACTGTAACGCTGTGAGATGAATTAACAGAACACAAAGCAGTTTCTCAGATATCTTCTTTCCAGTTTTTAACGAAAGATATTTCCTTTTTCACCATAGCCCTCTAGGGACTTCCAAATATCACTTTGCAAATCCCACAAGAACAGTCTTAGCGAAAGCCTTCTTGAGAGGAAAGCTGTAACTCGGTGAGATGCTTTAACAGAACACACGGCAGTTTCTCAAAAAGCTTCTTTCCAGTTTTTAACGGAAGATACTTCCTTTTTCACCATAGCCCTCTATGGGCTTCCAAATATCACTTTGCAAATTCCACAACAACAGTCTTAGCGAAAGGCTTCTTGACGGGAAAGCTGTAACTCTCTGAGATGAATTAACAGAACACAAAGCAGTTTCTCAGAAAGCTTCTTTCCACTTTTTTTTTTTTAATATTACATGCTTAATTTCTTTTTTATTTATATAATTTTGTGTAACAATCACTCATGAAATATCAGAATTCTTATTACTTAGTACATAAAGAATATTCAAGAAGTATTGTTGCAGTAGAAAGCTAGTCAAGTATGAGCAGGGCAGTAGAGGGCTGCCCTCTTCCACACACCAAATGTGTTGGGAGACCCTCAGGTGATGGTCAAGGGGTTGTTAACTGTTTCTCTAAAGTAGTAATTGGTCATACCTGGTGTCAAGGAAAGGCTGGCTTCTAATAGAAAACACCTGAAACTGATCAGCAACTTCCCAATGAGATCTCAGGAGTGAGGAGAAGTAAGGCAAGATCCCGGAAGTATGCCAATGTATAAAACCCCAAGTCAAGAAGTCAAGCTGTGCACTTGGCTTCTCAAGTCTCCCACTTGGCCCTCTTCCAGGTTGTACTTCCCTTCTTTTCCTTTCTGTTTTAAAGCCTTTTAATAAACCCTCTCTCCTGCTCTGAGAATTACCTCTGTCTCACTTTCTGCCTTATGCCACTTAGTGGAATTCCTTCTGAGGAAGCAAGAATGGAGGGTGCTGCAAACCTATACAGATTCGCCGCCAATGTCTCCAGAACTCGGATATCTTCCACAGGTAATAACATTGCTTTCAATATTTTTCATAATTATATCATGCTAAAAAACTAAGTATAACAGTGTCAAATACAAATACAATTAAAGCTTTTTGAATTCTATTTTACTTTACAAGGTTTTTTAAATCAAGTATGATTTTTCCTGGTGCAATTAAATTATAATTCTTTTCATATTTATATTTAATCATTTTATATAAAATTATTTTATATTTCTAGTACTTATTATTCTATTATATCTCTTTTAGGCTTACGTTATGTCTCACCTTTATAAAAATAAGTAAAATATATATTTGATACATTACAATAACTTAGCAAAATGCTCAGGTATAATGCTATTTAAAATTAATATACCATATTTATATAATAATGCTATAATTTTCTCATAAAATAATAAATCTTTTTAATGTTTGAAATTATAGCATGATAAGTGGTCTTTAATTTATTCCCCTTATTTGAATTTTCAGTAGTGAATATGTTCTTTCAAAAATATTTTTATGATAAATTCCAAATGCATACAATAGTGGATTACCTCTAGGTACTCATCATTCATTTCACCAGCATCAACACTTGTCCAATTCCTTTTACCTTCACTCACTTCTCCCCATTTCCCCCAACCGCATTCCTGCCACAACTGCTGACTCAAACCGTTCAAAGGATTGTTTGGTCAATCCTTTTGTAACAATTTAGTTATGTGCTTTTCCTAAAAAATAAGTGGAAGATTATTTTTTATTTTTTATTGTTTATTTTTTACAATTATTTATTTCAATTTTGTGGGTATATAGTAGATGTATGTATTTATGGGGTGCATGAGATGTTCTGATTCAGGCATGCAATGAATAATAATCACATCAGGTAAAATGGGGTATCCATTCTCTCAAGCATTTATCCTTTGTGTTACAAGCAATCCAATTAGACTCTTTCAGTTATTTTAAAATGCACAGTTAAATTATTACTGACTATAGTCGCCTTGTTGTGCTATCAAATACTGGATCTTGTTTATTCTTTCTGGTTTTTTGTACCCATTAACCATCTCCAGCTTTGCCTCAAACCCCCACTACCCTTCCCAGCCTCTGGTAACCATGCTTCTACACTCTATCTCCATGAGTTCAACTGTTTTGATTTTTAGATCTCACAAATAAGTGAGAACATGAAATTAGAATTATTATTAAACAGATCTCAAAATGTGACTTAGTTGCGTATCTTCTCCTCCTCTCCCTGTATCAACCTGTTTCAGCCTGGAAGCCTCTAGTGGGAAGGAGGGATGAGGGATGTGGTTGGTTGCTTCTTTTTTTTTTTTTTTTTATATATATATTTTAAGTTCTAGGGTACATGTGCATAACGTGCAGGTTTGTTACATATGTATACTTGTGCCCTGTTGCTGTGCTGCACCCATCAACTCGTCAGCACCCATCAACTCGTCATTTACATCAGGTATAACTCCCAATGCAATCCCTCCCCCCTCCCCCCTCCCCATGATAGGCCCCGGTGTGTGATGTTCCCCTTCCCGAGTCCAAGTGATCTCATTGTTCAGTTCCCACCTATGAGTGAGAACATGCGGTGTTTGGTTTTCTGTTCTTGTGGTAGTTTGCTAAGAATGATGGTTTCCAGCTGCATCCATGTCCCTACAAAGGACACAAACTCATCCTTTGTTATGGCTGCATAGTATTCCATGGTGTATATGTGCCACATTTTCTTAATCCAGTCTGTCACTGATGGACATTTGGGTTGATTCCAAGTCTTTGCTATTGTGAATAGTGCCGCAATAAACATACGTGTGCATGTGTCTTTATAGCAGCATGATTTATAATCCTTTGGTTATATACCCAGTAATGGGATGGCTGGGTCTTATGGTACGTCTAGTTCTAGATCCTTGAGGAATCGCCATACTGTTTTCCATAATGATTGAACTAGTTTACAATCCCACCAACAGTGTAAAAGTGTTCCTATTTCTCTACATCCTCTCCAGCACCTGTTGTTTCCTGACTTTTGAATGATCGCCATTCTAACTGGTGTGAGATGGTATCTCATTGTGGTTTTGATTTGCATTTCTCTGATGGCCAGTGATGATGAGCATTTTTTCATGTGTCTGTTGGCTGTATGAATGTCTTCTTTTGAGAAATGCCTGTTCATATCCTTTGCCCACTTTTTGATGGGGTTGTTTGTTTTTTTCTTGTAAATTTGTTTGAGGTCTTTGTAGGTTCTGGATATTAGCCTTTGTCAGATGAGTAGATTGCAAAAATTTTCTCCCATTCTGTAGGTTGCCTGTTCACTCTGATGGTAGTTTCTTTTGCTGTGCAGAAGCTCTTTAGTTTAATGAGATCCCATTTGTCAATTTTGGCTTTTGCTGCCGTTGCTTTTGGTGTTATAGACATGAAGTCTTTGCCCATGCCTATGTCCTGAATGGTACTACCTAGGTTTTCCTCTAGGGTTTTTATGGTATTAGGTCTAACCTTTAAGTCTCTAATCCATCTTGAATTAATTTTCGTATAAGGAGTAAGGAAAGGATCCAGTTTCAGCTTTCTGCTTATGGCTAGCCAATTTTCCAAGCACCATTTATTAAATAGGGAATCCTTTCCCCATTTCTTGTTTCTCTCAGATTTGTCAAAGATCAGATGGCTGTAGATGTGTGGTATTATTTCTGAGGACTCTGTTCTGTTCCATTGGTCTATATCTCTGTTTTGGTACCAGTACCATGCTGTTTTGGTGACTGTAGCCTTGTAGTATAGTTTGAAGTCAGGTAGCGTGATGCCTCCAGCTTTGTTCTTTTGACATAGGATTGTCTTGGAAATGCGGGCTCTTTTTTGGTTCCATATGAACTTTAAAGCAGTTTTTTCCAATTCTGTGAAGAAACTCATTGGTAGCTTGATGGGGATGGCATTGAATCTATAAATAACCTTGGGCAGTATGGCCATTTTCACAATATTGATTCTTCCTATCCATGAGCATGGTGTGTTCTTCCATTTGTTTGTGTCCTCTTTTATTTCATTGAGCAGTGGTTTGTAGTTCTCCTTGAAGAGGTCCTTTACATCCTTTGTAAGTTGGATTCCTAGCTGTTTTATTCTCTTTGAAGCAATTGTGAATGGAAGTTCAGTCATGATTTGGCTCTCTGTTTGTCTGTTACTGGTTTATACGAATGCATGGGATTTTTGCACATTAATTTTGTATCCTGAGACTTTGCTGAAGTTGCTTATCAGCTTAAGGAGATTTCGGGCTGAGACAATGGGATTTTCTAAATATACAATCATGTCATCTGCAAAGAGGGACAATTTGACTTTTTCTTTTCCTAACTGAATCCCCTTGATTTCTTTCTCTTGCCTGATTGCCCTAGCCAGGACTTCCAACTCTGTTGAATAGGAGTGGTGAGAGAGGGCATCCCTGTCTTGTGCCAGTTTTCAAAGGGAATTTTTCCAGTTTTTGCCCATTCAGTATGATATTGGCTGTGGGTTTGTCATAAATAGCTCTTATGATTTTGGGGTACATTCCATCAATACCGAATTTATTGAGCGTTTTTAGCATGAAGGGCTGTTGAATATTGTCAAAAGCCTTTTCTGCATCGATTGAGATAATCATGTGGTTCTTGTCTTTGGTTCTGTTTATATGCTGGATTATGTTTATTGATTTGCGAATGTTGAACCAGCCTTGCATCCCAGGGATGAAGCCCACTTGATCATGGTGGATAAGCTTTTTGATGTGCTGCTGAATCCGGTTTGCCCGTATTTTATTGAGGATTTTTGCATCGATGTTCATCAGGGATATTGGTCTAAAATTCTCTTTTTTTGTTGTGTCTCTGCCAGGCTTTGGTATCAGGATGATGTTGGCCTCATAAGATGAGTTAGGGAGGATTCCCTGTTTTTCTATTGATTGGAATAGTTTCAGAAGGAATGGTACCAGCTCCTCCTTGTACCTCTGGTAGAATTCAGCTGTGAATCCATCTGGTCCTGGACTTTTTTTCGTTGGTAGGCTATTAATTATTGCCTCAATTTCAGAGCCTGCTATTGGTCTATTCAGGGATTCAACTTCTTCCTGATTTAGTCTTAGAAGAGTGTAAGTGTCCAGGAAATTATCCATTTCTTCTAGATTTTCTAGTTTATTTGCGTAGAGGTGTTTATAGTATTCTCTAATGGTAGTTTGTATTTCTGTGGGGTCGGTGGTCATAATCCCTTTATCATTTTTTATTGCGTCTATTTGATTCTTCTCCCTTTTCTTCTTTATTAGTCTTGCTAGCGGTCTGTCAATTTTGTTGATCTTTTCAAAAAACCAACTCCTGGATTCATTGATTTTTTGGAGGGATTTTTGTGTCTCTATCTCCTTCAGTTCTGCTCTGATCTTAGTTATTTCTTGCCTTCTGCTAGCTTTTGAATGAGTTTGCTCTTGCTTCTCTAGTTCTTTTAATTGCGATGTTAGAGTGTCAATTTTAGATCTTTCCTGCTTTCTCTTGTGGGCATTTAGTGCTATAAATTTCCCTCTACACACTGCTTTAAATGTGTCCCAGAGATTCTGGTATGTTGTATCTTTGTTCTCATTGGTTTCAAAGAACATCTTTATTTCTGCCCTCATTTCGTCATGTACCCAGTAGTCATTCAGGAGCAGGTTGTTCAGTTTCCATGTAGTTGAGCGGTTTGGATTGAGTTTCTTAGTCCTGAGTTCTAGTTTGATTGCAGTGTGGTCTGAGAGACAGTTTGTTACCATTTCTGTTCTTGTACATTTACTGAGGAGTGCTTTACTTCCAACTATGTAGTCAATTTTGGAATAAGTGCGATGTGGTGCTGAGAAGAATGTATATTCTGTTGATTTGGGGTGGAGAGTTCTATAGATGTCTATTAGGTCTGCTTGCTGCAGAGATGAGTTCAATTCCTGGATATCCTTGTTAATTTTCTGTCTCGTTGATCTGTCTAATGTTGACAGTGGAGTGTTGAAGTCTCCCATTATTATTGTATGGGAGTCTAAGTCTCTTTGTAAGGCTCTAAGGACTTGCTTTATGAATCTGGGTGCTCCTGTATTGGGTGCATATATATTTAGGATAGTTAGCTCTTCCTGTTGAATTGATCCCTTTACCATTATGTAATGGCCTTCTTTGTCTCTTTTGATCTTTGATGGTTTAATGTCTGTTTTATCAGAGACTAATGTTGCAACCCCTACTTTTTTTTGTTCTCCATTTGCTTGGTAAATCTTTCTCCATCCCTTTATTTTGAGACTATGTATGTCTCTGCGTGTGAGATGGGTCTCCTGAATACAGCAGACTGATGGGTCTTGACTCTTTGTCCAGTTTGCCAGTCTGTGTCTTTTAATTGGAGCATTTAGTCCATTTACATTTAAGGTTAAGATTGTTATGTGTGAACTTGATCCTACCATTATGATATTAACTGGTTATTTTGCTCGTTAGTTGATGCAGTTTCTTCCTAGCCTTGATGGTCTTTACATTTTGGCATGTTTTTGCAATGGCTGGTACCGGTTGTTCCTTTCCATGTTTAGTGCTTCCTTCAGGGTCTCTTGTAAGGCAGGCCTAGTGGTGACAAAATCTCTAAGCATTTGCTTATCTGTAAAGGATTTTATTTCTCCTTCACTTATGAAACTTAGTTTGGCTGGATATGAAATTCTGGGTTAAAAATTCTTTTCTTTAAGAATGTTGAATATTGGCCCCCACTCTCTTCTGGCTTGAAGAGTTTCTGCCGAGAGATCTGCTGTTAGTCTGATGGGCTTCCCTTTGTGGGTAACCCAACCTTTCTCTCTGGCTGCCCTTAAGATTTTTTTCTTCATTTCAACTTTGGTGAATCTGGCAATTATGTGTCTTGGAGTTGCTCTTCTCGAGGAGTATCTTTGTGTTGTTCTCTGTATTTCCTGGATTTGAATGTTGGCCTGCCCTACTAGGTTGGGGAAATTCTCCTGGATGAGATACTGAAGAGTGTATTCCAAATTGGTTCCATTGTCCCCCTCACTTTCAGGCACCCCAATCAGACGTAGATTTGGTCTTTTTACATAATCCCATACTTCTTGCAGGCTTTGTTCATATCTTTTTTTCTTTTTTCTTTTGATTTCTATTCTCGCTTCATTTCGTTCATTTGATCCTTAATCACTGATACTCTTTCTTCCAGTTGATCGAGTCGGTTACTGAAGCTTGTGTATTTGTCACGTATTTCTCGTGTCATGGTTTTCATCTCTTTCATTTCGTTTATGACCTTCTCTGCATTAATTATTCTAGCCATCAATTCTTCCACTTTTTTTTTCAAGATTTTTGGTTTCTTTGCGCTGGGTACGTAATTCCTCCTTTAGCTCTGAGAAGTTTGATGGACTGAAGCCTTCTTCTATCATCTCGTCAAAGTCATTCTCCATCCAGCTTTGATCCGTTGCTGGCGATGAGCTACGCTCCTTTGCCGGAGGAGATGCGCTCTTATTTTTTGAATTTCCAGGTTTTCTACCCTGCTATTTCCCCATCTTTGTGGCTTTATATGCCTCTGGTTTTTAAAGGAAGATATTTCCTTTTTCGCCACAGCCCTCTATGGGCTTCCAAATATCACTTTGCAAATTTCACAAGAACAATCTTAGTGAATGGCTTCTTGAGGGGAAAGCTGGAACTCTGTGAGATGAATTAACAGAACACAAAGCAGTTTCTCAGAAATCTTGTTTCCAGTTTTTAATGAAAGATATTTCCTCTTTCACCATAGCCGCCATGGGCTTCGAAATACCACTTTTCAAATTCCACAAGAACAGTCTTAGCGAAAGGCTTCTTGAGGAGAAAGGTGTAACTCTGTGAGATGAATTACCAGAACACAAAGCAGTTTCTCAGAAAGCTTCTTTTCGGTTTTTATCTTAGGATATTTCCATTTTCACCGTAGCCCTCTATGGGCTTCCAAATATCACTTTGCAAATTCCACAAGAACAGTCTTAGCGAAAGGCATCTTGAGGGGAAAGCTGTAAATCTGTGAGATGAATTAACAGAACACAAAGCAGTTTCTAAAAAACATTCTTTCCAGTTCTTAATGGAAGATATTTCCTTTTTCATCATAGCCCTCCAGGGGCTTCCAAATATCACCTTGAAAATTCCACAGGAACAATCTTAGTGAACGGCTTCTTGAGGAGAAAGCTATAAATCTGTGAGATGAATTAAGAGAACATAATGCAGTTTCTCAGAAAGCTTCTTTTCGGTTTTTATCTTAAAATATTTCCTTTTTGCCATAACCCTCAATGGGCTTCTAAAATCACTTTGCAAATTCCACAAGAAGAGTCTTAGCGAAAGGCTTCTTGAGGGAAAAGCTGTAATCAGAAAGCTTCTTTCGAGTTTTTAACTGAAGATATTTCCTTTTACACCATAGCCCTCTAAGGACTTCCAAATACCACTTTGCAAATTGCAAAAGAACAGTCTTAGCGAAAGGTTTCTTGAGGAGAAAGCTGTAACTCTGTGAGATGAATTAACAGAACACAAAGCAGTTTCTCAGAAAGCCTCTTTCCAGTTTTTAACTGAAGATATTTCCTTTTCCACCATAGCCCTCGATGGGCTTCCAAATACCACTTTGCAAAATCCACAAGAACAGCCTTAGCAAAGGGCTTCTTGAGGGGAAAGCTGTAACTCTGTGAAATGAATTAACAGAACACCAAGCAGTTTCTCAGAAAGCTTCTTTTCAGTTTTTATGTTAGGATATTTCCTTTTTCACCATAGAGCTCTATGGGCTTCCAAATATCACTTTGCAAATTACACAAGAACAGTCTTAGCGAAAGGCTTCTTGAGGGGAAAGCTGTAACTCTGTGAGATGAATTAACAGAACACCAAGCAGTTTCTCCGAAAGCTTATTTTCAGTTTTTATCTTAGGCTATTTCATTTTTCACCATAGACCTCTACGGGCTTCTAAATATCACTTTCCAAATTCCACAAGAACAGTCTTAGGGAATGGCTTCTTAAGGGAAAAGCTGTAACTCTGTTAGATGAATTAACAGAACACAAAGCAGTTTCTCAGAAAGGTTCTATCAAGTTTTTAACTGAAGATATTTCCTTTTTCCCCATAGCCCTCTATGAACTTCCAAATATCACTTTGCATACTCCACAAGTACAGTCTTAGTGATCGACTTCTTGAAGGGAAAGCTATAACTCCGTGAGATGAGTTAAGAGGACACAATGCAGTTTCTCAGAAAGTTTCTTTTCGGTTTTTGTCGTAGGATAGTTCCTTTTTCAACATAGCCCTCTAAGTTCTTCCAAATACCACTTTGCAAATTCCACAAGAACATTCTTAATGAATGGATTCTCGAAGGGAAAGCTGTAACTCTGTGAGATGAAATAACAGAACACAAAGCAGTTTCCCAGAAAGCTTCTTTCCGATTTTTAATGGAAGATATTTCCTTTTTCACCATAGACCTCTAAGGTTTCTAAATATCACTTTCAAATTCCACAAGAACAGTCTTAGCGAAAGGATTCTTGAGGGGAAAGATGTAAATCTGTGAGATAAATTAATAATACACAAAGCAGTTTCTCAGAAAGCTTCTTTCCAGTTTTTAACTGAAGATATTTCATTTTATAACACAGCCCTCTATGAGCTTCCAAATATCACTTTGCAAATTCCACAAGAAAAGTCTTAGCGAAAGTCTTCTTGAGGAGAAAGCTGTAACTCTTTGAGAGGAATTAACAGGACACAAAGCACTTTCTCAGAAAGCTTCTTTCCAAATTTATAACGGAAGATATTTCCTTATTCACCATAGCCCTCTATGACTTTCTAAATACCACTTTCCAAATGACACAAGAAGAGTCCTAGCGAAAGACTTCTTGAGGGGAAAGCTGTAACTCTGTGAGATGAATTAACAGAACAAAATGCAGTTTCTCAGAAAGCTTCTTTCCAGTTTTCAACTGAAGATGTTTCCTTTTTAACCATAGCCCTTTAGGGGCTTCTAAATATCACTTTCCAAATTCCACAAGAACAGACTTAGTAAAGTTCTCATTGATGGGAAAGCTGTAACTCTGTGAGATGAATTAACAGAACACAAAGCAGTTTCTCAGAAAGCTTCTTTCCAGTTTTTAACGGAAGATATTTCCTTTTTCACCATAGCCCTCTATGGATTTCCAAATATCACATTGCAAATTCCACAAGAACAGTCTTAGCGAAAGGCTTCTTGAGGAGAAACCTGTAACTCTGTGAGATGAATTAACAGAACAAAAAGCATTTTTTCAGAAAGCTTCTTTCCAGTTTTTAACGGAGGATATTTCCTTTTTTACCATAGCCCTCTATGGGCTTCTAAATATCACGTTCTAAATTCCACAAGAACAGTCTTAGCGAAAGGCTTCTTGAGGGGAAAGCTATGGCTCTGTGAGATGAATTAACAGAACACAAAGCAGTTTCTCAGAAAGCTTATTTTCAGTTTTTATCTTAGGCTATTTCCTTTTTCATCGTAGACCACTGTAGGCTTCTAAATATCACTTTCCAAATTCCACAAGAACAGTCTAAGTGTAAGGCTTCTTGACGGGAAAGCTGTAACTCTGTGAGACGAATTAACAGAACACAGCAGTTTCTCAGAAATCTTCGTTCCAGTTTTTAACGGCAGTTATTTCCTTTTTCACTATAGTCGTCTAAGGTCTTCCAAATATCACTTTGCAAATTTCACAAGAACAGTCTTAGCGAAAGGCTTCTTGGGGGAATGCTGTAACTCTGTGTGATGAATTAACAGAACACAATGCAGTTTCCCAGAAAGCTTCTTTCCACTTTTTAATGGAAGATATTTCCTTTTTCACCACAGCCCTCTATGGGCTTCCAATTATCACTTTGCAAATTCCACAAGAACAGTCTTAGCAAAAGGCTTCTTGAGGCGAAAGCTGTAACTCTGTGAGATGAATTAATAGAACACAAAGCAGTTCCTCAGAAAGCTTCTTTCCAGTTTTTAACGGAAGATATTTCCTTTTTCACCAAAGCCCTCTATGGGCTTACAAATATCACTTTCAAATTCCACAAGATCTGTCTTCGCGAAAGGCTTCTTGAGGGAAAAGTGTAAGTCTGTGAAATGAATTAACAGAACACACAGCAGTTTCTCAGAAAGATTCTTTCTAGTTTTTAACTGAAGATATTTCCTTTTTCACCATAGCCCTCTCTGGGCTTCCAAATATCACTTTGCAAATTCCACAAGAAGAGCCTTAGCGAAAGACTTCTCGAGGGGAAAGCTGTAACTCTGTGAGATGAATTAACAAAACACAAAGAAGTTTCTCAGAAAGCTTCTTTCCAGTTTTTAACTGAAGATATTTCCTTTTTCACCATAGCCCTCTACGGGCTTCCAAATATCACTTTGCAAATTGCACAAGAACAGTGTTAGCGAAAGGCTTCTTGAGGGGAAAGCTGTAACTCTGTGAGATGAATTAACAGAACACAAAGCAGTTTCTCAGAACGCTTCTTTCCTGTTTTTAACGGAGGATATTTCCTTTTTCACCATAGCCCTCTATGGGCTTCTAAATATCACGTTCTAAATTGCACAAGAACAGTCTTAGTGAAAGGCTTCTTGAGAGGAAAGCTGTAACTCTGTGAGATTAATTAAGAGAACACAAAGCAGTTTTTCAGAAAGCTTATTTTCAGTTTTTATCTTAGGCTATTTCCTTTTTCACCGTAGACCTCTGTAGGCTTCTAAATATCACTTTCCAAATTCGAAAATAACAGTCTTAGGGAAAGGCTTCGTTAGGGGAAAGCTGTAACTTTGTGAGATGAATTAACAGAACACAACGCAGTGTCTCAGAAAGCTTCTTTCCCGTTTTAAACCGAAGATATTTCCTTTTCACCATAGCTCTCTATGGCCTTCGAAATGTCACTTTGCAAATTCCACAAGAACAGTCATAGCAAAAAGCTTCCTCAGGGGAATGCTGTAACTGTGTGGGATGAATTCACAGATCAGAAAGCTGTTTCTCAGAAAGCTTCTTTCTCACTTGTATGGCGGATATTTCCTTTGGCCCTATAGTCTTCAAAGGGAACCGAATTATCCCTTCTCAGATTCCACAGAAATAAGGTTAGCAAACAGCTCTACGACATGTAGCTCTCACTCAGTGAGTGGAAGTCACATATCACAAAGCACTTTCACAAAAATTTCTTTTCAGTTTTTATCTTAGGATATTTCCTTTTTCACCATAACCCACTATGGGCTTACAAATACCACTATGCAAATTCCACAAGAACAGTCTTACCGAAAGGCTTCTTAAGGGGAAAGCTGTAACTCTGTGAGGTGAATTAACAGAACACAAAGCAGTTTCTCAGAAAGCTTCTTTTCAGCTTTTATCTTAGGATATTTCCTTTTTCACCATAGCCCTATAAGGGCTTACAAATATCACTATGAGTATTACACAAGAAGAGTCTTAGCAAAAGTCTTTTTGAGGGTAAAGCTGTAACTCTTTGAGATGAATTAACAGAACAAAAAGCAGTTTCTTAGAAAGCTTCTTTCCATTTTTTAACTGAAGATATTTCCCTTTTCACCACAGCCGTCTATGGGCTTCCAAATATCACTTTGCAAATTCAAAAAGAACAGTCCTAGCGAAAGGCTTCTGGAGTGGAATGCTGTAACTCTGTAAGATGAATTCACAGATCTCAGAGAAGTTTCTCAGAAAGCTTCTTTCTCACTTTTAGCGGCAGATATTTCCTTTGGCCCTATAGTCTTCAAAGGGATCCATTATAACAGTTCTCCGATTCCATAGAAATAAAGCTATCAAACAGCTCTAGGAAATACAGCTGTAACTCAGTGAGTGGAAGTCACATAATACTAAACCATTTCTCAGAGAGCCTCTTTCAGTTTTTAACTGAAGCTATATCCTTTTTCACCGTAGCCCTCTATGGGCTTCAAAATATCACTTTGAAAATACACAAGAACAGTCTTAGCGAAAGGCTTCTAGAGGGGAAAGCTGTAACTATGTTAGGTGAATTAACAGAACACAAAGCAGTTTCTCAGGAATGTTCTTTACAGTTTTTATCTGAAGATATTTCATTTTCACCATAGCGCTCTATGGGCTTCCAAATATCACATTTCAAATTCCACAAGAACAATCTTAGCGAAAGACTACTTGAGGGGAAAGCTGTAAGTCTGTGAGATGAATTAAAAGAACACAAAGCAGTTTCTCAGAAAGCTTCTTTCCAGTTTTTATCTGAGGATATTTCGTTTTCACCATAGCCGTCTATTGGCTTCCAAATATCATTTTTCAAATTGCGCAAGAATAATCTAAGCGAATGGCTTCTTGAGGGGAAAGCTGTAACTCTGTGAAATGAATTCGCAGATCCCAAAGAAGTTTCTCAGAAAGCTTCTTTCTAACTTTTAGCGGCGGATATTTCCTTTGGCCCTACAGTCTTCAAAGGGATCCGAAATAACAGTTCTCAGATTCCACAGAAATAAGGCTGCCAAACAGCTCTACGAAATACAGCTTTAACTCAGTGAGTGGAAGTCATATATCACAAAGCAGTTTCTCAGAAAGCTTCTTTTCAGTTTTTAACTGAAGATATATCCTTTTTCACTATAGGTCACAATGAGCTTCCAAATATCACTTTGCATATTCCACAAGAACTCCCTTAGTGAAAGGCTACTTGAGGGGAAACCTGTAACTCTGTGAGATGAATTAACAAAACACAAAGCAGCTTCTCAGAAAGGTTCTTTTCAGTTTTTATTTTAGGATATTTACTTTTTCACCATCGACTTCTATGGGCTTACAAATATCACTTTGCAAATTCCACAAAAACAGTCTTAGCGAAAGGCTTCTAGAGGGGAAAGCTGAAACTCTGTGAGGTGAAATAACAGAATACAAAGCAGTTTCTCAGAAAGCTTCTTTCCAGTTTTTAACTGAAGGTAGTTCCTTTTTCACCATAGCCCTCTACGGGCTTTCAAATATCACTTTGCAAATTCCACAAGAACAGTCTTAGCGAACGGCTTCTTGAGGGGAAAGCTGAAACTCTGTTAGATGAATTAACAGAACACAAAACAGTTTCTTCAAAAGCTTCTTTCCAGTTTTTATCCGAGGACATTTCCTTTTAAACCATAGCCCTCTCACGGCTTCCAAATATCACTTTGCAAATTCCACAAGAACCATCTCAGCGAAAGACTTCTGGAGGGGAAAGCTGTAACTCTGCGAGATGAATTAACAGAACACAAAGCAGTTTCTCAGAAAGCTTCTTTCCAGTTTTTAATTGAAGATATTTCCTTCTTCACCATATCCCTCCATGGGCTTACAAATATCACAATGCAAATTCCACAAGAACAGTCTTAGCGAAATGCTTCTTGAGGGGAAAGCTGTAACTCTGTGAGATGAATTAACAGAACACAAAGCAGTTTCTCAGAACGCTTCTTTCCAGTTTTTATGTGAGGAAATTTACTTTTTAACCATACCCCTCCATGGGCTTCCAAATATCACTTTGTAAACTCCACAAGAACAGTCTTAGCGAAAGGATTCTTGATAGGAAAGCTGTAACTCTGTGTATGAATTAACAGAACACAAAGCAGTTTCTCAGAAAGCTTCTCTCCAGTTTTTAACGGAAGATATTTCCTTTTTCACCATAGCGCTCTATGGGCTTCCAAATATCTCTTTGGAAATTCCACAAGAACAGTCTTAGTGAAGGGCTTCTTGAGGGTAGAGCTGTAATACTGTGAGATGAGTTAACAGAACACAAAGCAGTTTCTCAAAAAGCTTCTTTTCAGTTTTCATCTTAGGCGATTCCCTTTTTCACCATAGCCCTCGAGGGGTTCCAAATATCACTTCTCAAATTCCACAAGAATTGTCTTAGCGAAAGGCTTCTTGTGGGGAAAGCTGTAACTCTGTGAGGTGAACTCACAGATCAAAAAGAAGTTTCTCAGAAAGCTTCTTTCTCACTTACAGCAGCGGATATTTCCTTTGGCCCTATAGTCTTCAAAATGATCTGAAATAACAGTTCTCAGATTCCACAGAAATTAGGCTAGCAAACAGCTCTACGAAATAGAGCTGTAACTCAGTGAGTGGAAGACATATATCAAAAAGCAGTTTTTCAGAAACCTTCTTTTCAGTTTTTAACTGAACATATATCTTTTATCACCATTGCCCTCTTAGGGCTTCCAAATATCACTTTGCAAATTCCAGAAGAACACTCTTATCGAAAGGCTTCTTGAGGGAAAATCTGTAGCTCTGTGAGATGCATTAACAGAACACAAAGCGGTTTCGCAGAAAGATTCTTTCCAGTTTTTATGTTAGGATATTTCCTTTTTCACCGAAGCCCTATATAGGCTTAAAAATATCACTTTGAAAATTAAACAAGAACAGTCTTAACAAAAGTCTTCTTGAGGGTAAAGCTGTAAGTCTTTGAGATGAATTAACAAAACACAGAGCAGTTTCTCGGAAAGCTTCTTCCCAGTTTGTAACTGAAGATATTTCTTTTTTCACCATAGCCCTCTATGGGCTTCCAAATATCACTTTGCAAATTCCACAAGAGCAGTCTTCGCGAAAGGCTAATTGAGGGGAAAGCTGTAACTCTGTGAGATGAATTAAAAGAACACAAAGCAGTTTCTCAGAAAGCTTCTTTCCAGTTTTTAACAGAAGATATTTCCTTTTTCACCGTAGCCCTCTATGGTCTTCCAAATATCACTTTGCAAATTCCAAAAGAACAGTCTTAGCGAAAGGCTTCTTGAGGAGAAAGCTGTAACTGCCTGAGATGAATTAACAGAACACAAAGCAGTTTCTCAGCAAACGTCTTTTCAGTTTTTATCGTAGGATATCTCGTTTGTCACATTAGCTCTCTATGAGCTTACAAATATCACGTTGCAAATTCCACAAGAACCGTCTTAATGAAAGGCTTGCTGAGGGGAAAGCTGTAACTCTTTGAGATGAATCAACAGAACACAAAGGAGTTTCTCAGAAAGCTTCTTTCCAACTTTTATCTTAGGATATTGCCTTTTTCACTATAGCCCTATTTGGGCTTAAAATATCACATTGAAAATTACACAAAACAATGTTAGCAAAAGTCTTCTTGAGGGTAAAGCTGTAACACTTTGAGAGGAATTATCAGAACACAAACCACTTTCTCAGAAAGCTTCTTTGCAGTTTTTAATTGAAGATATTTCCTTTTTCATCGTAGACCTCTATGGGCTTCCAAATATCACTTTGCAAATTCCACAAGAACAGTCTTAGCGAAAGGCTTCTTGAGGGGAAAACTGTAACTTTGTGAGATGTATTAACAGAACACAAAACAGTTTCTCAGAAAGCTACTTTCCAGTTTTTAGCTGAAGATATTTCCTTTATCACCGTAGCCCTCTGTGGGCTTCCAAATATCACGTTGCAAATTACACAAGAACAGTCTTAGGGAATGGATTCTTGAGGGGAAAGCTGTCACACAGTGAGATGAATTAATAGAACACAAAGCAGTTTCTCAGAAAGCTTCTTTCCAGTTTTTATCTGGGGACATTTCTTTTTCACCGTAGCCCTCTATGGGCTTCCAAATATCACTTTGCAAATTCCACAAGAACAGTCTTAGAGAATGGCTTCTTGAGGGGAAAGTTGTAACTCTGTGAGATGAATTAACAGAACACAAAGCAGTTTCTCAGAAAGCCTTTTTTCAGTTTTTATCTTAGGATATTCAATTTTTCACCAAAGCCCTCTGTGGACTTCCAAATATCACTTTCCAAATTCCCCAAGAAAAGTGTTAGCGAAAATCTTCTTGAGGGGAAAGCTGTAACTCTGTGAGATGAATTCACAGATCACAAAGAAGTTTCTCAGAAAGCTTCTTTCTCACTTTTAGAAGCGGATATTTCCTTTATCCCTATAGTCTTCAAAGGGATTCGAAATAACAGTCCTCAGATTCCACAGAAATAAGGCTAGCACACAGCTCTACGAAATACAGCTGTAACTCAGTGAGTGGAAGTCACATATCACAAAGCAGTTTCTCAGAAAGGTTCTTTTCAGTTTTTATCGGAAGATATATCCTTTTTCTCCTTAGCTCTCTAGGGGCTTCCAAATATCACTTTGCAAATTCCACAAGAACAGTCTTAGCGAAAGGCTTTTTGAGGGGAATGCTGTAATTCTGTAAGATGAATTAACAGAACACAAAGCAGTTTCTCAAAAGCTTCTTTCTAGTTTTTATGTTAGAATGTTTCCTTTTTCACCAAAGCCCACAATGGGCTTCCATATATCACTTTGCAAATTCCACAAGAAGAGTCTTAGCGAAAGGCTTCTTGAGGGGAAAGCTGTAACTCTATGAAATGAATTAACGGAACACAAAGCAGTTTCTCAGAAAGCTTCTTTCCAGTTTTTTAACTGAAGATATTTCCTTTTTCACCTTAGCCCACTAAGGACTTCCAAATATCACTTTCCAAATTCCACAAGAACAGTCTTAGCGAAAGGCTTCTTGAGGGGAAAGCTGTAAATCTGTGAGATGAATTAACAAAACACAAAGCAGTTTCTCTGAAAGTTTCTTTCCAGTTTTTATCTGAAGATATTTCCTTTTCACAATCGCCCTCTATGGGCTTCAAATATCACTTTGCAAACTACAAAAGAGCAGTCTTAGTGATCGATTTCTTGAGGGGAAACCTGTAACTCTGTGAGATGAGTTAACAGAACACAAAGTAGTTTCTCAGAAAGCTTCTTTGCGGTTTTTATCTGAGGACACTTCCTTTTTCACCGTAGCCCTCTAAGGGCATTCCAATATCACTTTGCAGATTCCACAAGAACAGTCTTAGTGAACGACTTCCTGAGGGGAAAGCTGTAACTCTGTGAGAAGAATTAACAGAACACAAAGCAATTTCTCAGAAAGCTTCCTTTCAATTTTTATCTTAGGATATTTTCGTTTTCACCATAGTTCTCTAAGCGCTTTCAAATATCACTTTGCAAATTCCACAAGAGCAGACTTAGCGAAAGTCTTCTAGAGGGGAAAGCTGTAACTCTGTGAGTTGAAATAACAGAACACAAAGTAGTCTCTCAGAAATATTCTTTCCAGTTTTTAACTGAAGTTATTTCCTTTTCCACTATAGCCCTCTATGGGCATCCAAATATCACATTTCAAATTCCACACAAACAGTCTTAGTTGAAGGGCTCCTTGAGGGGAAAGCTGTGTCACTGTGAGATGAATTAACAGAACACAAAGCGGTTTCTCAGAAAGCTTCTTTCCAGTTGTTAACTGAAGATATCTCCTTTTTCACTCTAGCCCTCTGTGTATTTCCAAATATCACTTTGCAAATTCCATAAGAACAGTCTTAGTGAACCACTTCTTTCGGGGAAAGGAGTAAATCTGTGAGATGAATTAACAGAACACAAAGCCGTTTTTCAGAAAGCTTGTTTCCATTTTTTAACTGAAAATATTTTCTTTTTCACCCTTAGCCCTCTTTGGGCTGCGAAATATCATTTTGCAAATTCCGCAAGAACAGTCTTTATGAACGGCTTCTTGAGGGCCAAGCTGTAAGTCTGTGAGATGAATTAACAGAACACAAAGCAGTTTCTCAAAAAGCTTCTTTCCTGTTTTTATCTGAAGATATTTCCTTTTCACCGTAGCCCTCTATGGGTTTCCAAATATCACTTTGTAAAGTCCCCAAGAACAGTCTTACCGAAAGCCTTCTTGAGGGGAAAGCCGAACCTCGGAGACATGAATTCACAGATCACATATAAGTTTCTCAGAAAGCTTCTTTCTCACATTTAGCGGTGGATATTTTCTTTAATCTTATAGTCTTCAAAGGGATACAAAATAACAGTTCTCATATTACACAGAAATAAGGCTGGCAAACAGCTCTACGAAATACAGCTGTAGCTCAGTGAGTGGAAGTCACATATCACAAAGCAGTTCCTCTGAAACCTTTTTTTCAGTTTTTAACAGAAGATATATCCTTTTTCCCCATAGCCTACTATGGGCTTCCAAGTATCACTTTGCAAATTCCACAAGAACAGTCTTAGCGGAAGTCATCTGGAGGGGAAAGCTGTACCTCTGTGAGATGAATTGACAGAACACAAAGCAGTTTCTCAGAAAGCTTCTTTCCTGTTTTTAACTGAAGATAGTCCTTTTTCACTGTAGCCCACCATGGCCTTCCAAATATCACTTGCAAATTCCACAAGAACAGTCTTAGCGAATGGCTTCTTTAGGGAAAAGCTGTAACGCTGTGAGATGAATTTACAGAACACAAAGCAGTTTCTCAGAAAGCTTCTTTCCAGCTTTTAACTGAAAATATTTCCTTTTTCACCGTAGCCCTCTATGGGCTTCCAAATATCACTTTGCAAATTCGACAAGGACAGTCTTAGCGAAAGGCTTCTTGAGGCGAAAGCTGTAACTCTGTGAGATCAATTTACAGAACACAAAGCAGTTTCTCAGAAATCTTCTTTGCAGTTTTTAACGGAACATATTTCATTTTCACCATAGTCCTCTACGGGCTTCCAAACATCATTTTGCAAATTCCACAAGAACAGTCTTAGTGAACGGCTCCTTGAGTGGAAAGCTGTATATCTGTGAGATGAATTAACAGAAGACAAAACAGTTTCTCAGAAAGCTTCTTTACAGTTATTAACGGAAGATATTTAATTTTTCACCATGCCCGCTATGGACTTCCAAATATCCCTTTGCAAATTCCACAAGAACAGTCTTCGTGAAAGGATTCTTCATGGGAGGGTGTAACTCTGTGAGATGAATTAACAGAACACAAAGCAGTTTCTCAGAAAGCTTCTTTCCAGTTTTTAACTGAAGATATTTCCTTTTTCACCATAGCCCTCTTTGGGCTTCCAACTATCACTTTGCAAATTTCACAACACCACTTTAGCGAAAGTCTTCTTTAGGGGAAAGCTGTAACTCTGTGTGATGAATTAACAGAACACAAAGCAGGTTCTCAGTAAGCTTCTTGTCAGTTTTTCTCTTACGATATTTCCTTTTTCAACATGGCCCTCTATGGGTTTCCAAATATCACTTTGCAAATTCCACAACAACAGTCTTAGCGAAGGGCTTCTTGAGGGGAAAGTTGTAACTGCCTGAGATGAATTAACAGAAAAGAAATCAGTTTCTCAGAAAGCTTCTTTTCAGTTTATAACTGAAGATATTTCCTTTATCACCGTAGCCCTCTATGGGCTTGCAAATATCATTTTACAAATTCCACAAGAACAGTATTAGCGAAAGGCTTCTTCAGGGCCAAGCTGTTACAGTGTGAGATGAATTAACAGACACAAAGCACTTTCTATAAAGCTTCTTTTCAGTTTTTATCTTAGGATATTTCCTTTTTCACCATAGCACTCTCTGGGTATCCAAATATCACCTTGCAAATTACACAAGAACAGTCTTAGCGAAAGAGTTCTTGACGGGAAAGCTGTAACTCTGTGAGATGAATTAACGGAACACGAAGCAGTTTCTCAGAAAGCTTCTTTTCAGTTCTTATCTTAGGATATTTCCTTTTTCACCATATTCCTCTATGGGCTTCCAAATATCACTTTGCAAATACCATAAGAACATCCTTTGCGAAAGGCTTCTTGAGGGCAAAGCTGCAACTCTGTGAGATGAATTAACCGAACACAAACCAGTTTCTCAGAAAGCTTCTTTCCAGTTTTTAACTGAAGATATTTCCTTTTTCACCATAACCCTCTATGGACTTCGAATTATCACTTTGCAAATTTCAAAAGAACAGTCTTAGTTAACGGCTACCTGAGGGGAAAGCTGTAAGTCTGTGAGATGAATTATCACAACACAAGGCAGTTTCTCAGAATTTTTTTTTTGCAGTTTTTAACTGAAGATATTTCCATTTTCACCATAGCCCTCTATGGGTTTCCAAATATCAATTTGCAAATTCCACAAGAACAGTCTTAGCGAATGGCTTTTTGAGGGGAAAGCTGTAGCTCTGTGAGATGAATTATCAGAACACAAAGCAGTTTTTCAGAAACCTTCTTTGCAGTTTTTAACTAAAGATATTTCGTTTTCTACCATAGCCCACTATGGGCTTCTGAATATCACTTTGCAAATTAAACAAGAACAGTCTTAACGAAAGGCTTCTTGAGGGGAAGGCTGCAACTCTGTGAGATGAATTAACAGAACATAAAGCAGTTTCTCAGAAATTTTCTTTGCAGTTTTTGACGGAAGATATTTCATTTTCACCATAGACCTCTACGGGCTTCCAAATATCACGTTGCAAATTACACAAGAACAGTCTTAGCGAAAGGCTTATTGAGGGAAAAGCTGTAACTCTGTGAGATGCATTAACAAAACACAAAGCGGTTTCTCCGAAGGCTTCTTTTCAATTTTTATCTTAGGATGATTTCTTCTTCACCATAGCCCTCTATTGGCTTCCAAATATCACTTTGTAAATTCCACAAAAGCAGTCTTAGGGAATGGCTTTTTTGAGAAGAAAGCTGTAACTCTGTAAGATGTATTAACAGAACACAAAGCAGTTTCTCAGAAAGCCTCTTTCCAGTTATTTACGGAAGATATTTCCTTTTTCACCATAGC
This sequence comes from Chlorocebus sabaeus, assembly GCF_047675955.1. NCBI lineage: Eukaryota > Metazoa > Chordata > Mammalia > Primates > Cercopithecidae > Chlorocebus > Chlorocebus sabaeus. Next base: position 238,053 of record NW_027327597.1, read on the forward strand.
CTTCTATGGGCTTCCAAATATCACTTTGCAAATTACACAATAACAGTCTTAGTGAAAGGCTTCTTGAGGGGAAAGCTGTAACTCTTTGAGATGAATTAACAAAACACAAAGCAGTTTCTCAGAAAGCTACTTTTCAATTTTTATCTTAGGATATTTCCTTTTCCACCATAGCCCTCTGTGGGCTTCCAAATATCGCTTTGCAATTCCACAAGAACAGTCTTACCGAAAGGCTTCTTGAGGGGAATGCTGTAACTCTGAGATGCATTAACAGAACACAAAGCAGTTTCTCAGAAAGCTTCTCTTCAATTTTTATCTTAGGATATTTCCCTTTACACCATAGCCCTCTATGGGCTTCCATATATCACTTTGAAAATTCCAGAAGAACAGTCTTAGGGAATGGCTTCTTGAGGGGAAAGCTGTAACTATGTGAGATGAATTAACAGAACACAAAGCAGTTTCTCAGGAAGTTTCTTTTATGTTTTTAACTGAAGATATTTCCTTTTTCACCATAGCCCTCTAAGGGCTTCCAAATATCACTTTCCGAAATCCACAAGAACAGTCTTAGCGAAAGGCTTCTGGAGGGGAAAGCTGTAACTCTGTGAGATGAATTAAGAGAACACAAAGCAGTTTCTCAGAAATCTTCTTTGCAGTTTTTAACTGAAGATATTCCCTTTTTCACCATAGCCCTCTATGGGTTTAAAATATCACTTTGCAAATTCCACAAGAACAGTCTTAGTGAACGGCTTCTTCAGGGGAATGCTGTAACTTTGTGAGATGAATTAACAGAACACAAAGCAGTTTCTCAGTAAGCCTCTTTTCAGTTTTTAACTGAAGATATTTCCTTTTTCACCATAGCCACCTAAGGGTTTCCAAATAGCACTTTCCAAATTCCACAAGAACAGTCTTAGTGAAAGGCTTCCTGAGGGGGAAGCTGTAACACTCTGAGATGAATTAACAGAACACAAAGCACTTTTCAGGAAGATTCTTTCCAGTTTTTAACTGAAGCTATTTCCTTTTTCACCGTAGCACTCTATGGGATTCAAAATATCACTTCGTAAATTCCACAAGAACAGTATTAGCAAAAGGCTTCATTAGGGAAAAGCTGTAACCCTGTGAGATGATTTAACAGTGCACAAAGCAGTATCTCAGAAACCTTCTTTTCAGTTTTTTACTTAGGATATTTCGTTTTTCACCATAGCCCTCTAAGGGCTTCGAAATATCACTTTGCAAATTCCACAAGAACAGTCTTAGCGAATGGCTTCTTGAGGGAAAGCTGTAACCCTATGAGATGAATTAACAGAACACAAAGCAGTTTCTCAGAAAACTTCTTTTCAGTTTTTAACTACAGATATTTCCGTTTTCACCATAGCTCTATATGGGCTTCCAAATATCACTTTGCAAATTCCACAAGAACAGTCTTAGCGAAAGGCTTCTTGAAGGGAAAGCTGTAACTCTGTGAGATGTATTAACAGAACACAAAGCAGTTTCTCAGAAACTTCTATCCAGTTTTTAACGGAAGATATTTCCTTTTTCCCCGTAGCCATCTATAGGCTTCCAAATATCACTTTGCAAATTCCACAAGAGCAGTCTTAGCGAAAGACTTCTTGACGGGAAAGCTGTAACTCTGTGAGATGAATTAACAGAAAAGTAATCAGTTTCTCAGAAAGCTTCTTTTCAGTTTATAACTGAAGATATTTCCTTGCTCACCTTAGCCCTCTATAGGCTTCCAAATATCATTTTGCAAATTCAACAAGAACAGTCTTAGCGAACGGCTTCTTCAGGGGCAAGCTGTTACTGTGTGAGATGAATTAACAGAACACAAAGCACTTTCTCATAAAGCTTATTTTGAGTTTTTATCTTAGGATATTTCCTTTTTCACCGTAGCACTTTATGGGCTTCCAAATATCACCTTGCAAATTCCACAAAAACAGTCTTAGTGAAAGACTTCTTGAAGGGAAAGTTGTAGCTCTGTGAGATGAATTATCGGAACACGAAGCAGTTTCTCAGAAAGCTTCTTTTCAGTTCTTATCTTAGGATATTTCCTTTTTCACCATATTCCTCTATGGGCTTCCAAATATCACTTTGCAAATTCCACAAGAACACTCTTAGCGAAAGACTTCTTGAGGGGAAAGCTGTAACTCTGTGAGATGAATTAGCAGAACACATAGCAGTTTCTCAGAAAGCTTTTTTCCAGTTTTTAACTGAAGCTGTTTCCGTTTTCACCATAGCACTCAGTGAGCTTCCAAATATCACTTGGCAAATTCCACAAGAACAACCTTAGCAAAAGGATTCTAGAGGGGTAAGCTGTAACTCTGTGAGATGAATTAGCAGAACATAAAGCAGTTTCTCAGAAATCTTCTTTGCAGATTTTAACGGAAGATATCTCATTTTCACCCTAGCCCACTATGGGCTCCCAAATATCACTTTGCAAGTTCCACAAGAAGAGTCTTAGCGAATGGCTTCTTGAGGGGAAAGCTGTAACTCTGTGAAATGATTTAACAGAACACAAAGCAGTTTCTCAGAAAGCTTCTTTGCAGTTTTTAACTGAAGATATTTCCTTTTTCACCATAGCTCTCTATGGACTCCCGAATATCACTTTGCAAATTCCACAAGAAGAGTCATAGCGAAAGGCTTCTTGAGTGGAAAGCTGTAACTCTGTGAGATGAAATTAACAGAACACCAAACAGTTTCTCAGAAAGCTTCTTTCCAGTTTTTAATTGAATTTATTTCCTTTTCACCATAGACTTCAATGGGCTTCCAAATATCACTTTGCAAATTCCCCAAGAACAGTCGTAGTGAATGGCTTCTTTAAGGGAAAGCTGTAACTCTGTGAGATGAATTGTCAGAACACAAAGCAGTTTCTCAGAAAGTCTCTTTCCAGTTTTTTACGGAAGATATTTCCTTTTTCACCTTAGCCCTCTAGGGGCCTCCAAATATCACATTGCAAATTACACAAGAACAGTCTTAGTGAAAGGCTTCTTGAGGAGAAAGTCTGTAACTCTGTGAGATGAATTAACATAACACAAAGAAGTTTCTCAGAAAGCTTCTTTTCAATTTTTATCTTAAGATATTTCCTTTTTCACCATAGCCCTCTACGGGCTTTCATATATCACTTTGCAAATTCCACAAGAACCGTCTTAGGGAATGGCTTCTTGAGGGGAAAGCTGTAACTCTATGAGATGAATTAACAGAACACAAAGCAGTTTCTCAGGAACCTTCTTTTCAGTTTTTAACTGAAGATATTTCTTTTTCACCATAGCCCTCTAAGGGCTTCCAAATATCACTTTCCAAATTCCACAAGAACAGTCTTAGCGAAAGGCTTCCTGAGGGGGAAGCTGTAACACTCTGAGATGAATTAACAGAACACAAAGCACTTTTTCAGAAAGCTTCTTTCCAGTTTCTAACTGAAGCTATTTCCTTTTTCACCATAGCCCTCTATGGGCCTCTAAATATCACTTTGTAAATTCCACAAGAACAGTATTAGCAAAAGGCTTCTTTGGGGAAAGCTGTAACCCTGTGAGATGATTTAACAGAACACAAAGCAGTTTCTCAGAAAGCTTCTTTTCAGTTTTTATCTTAGGATATTTCGTTTTTCACCATAGCCCTCTATGGGCTTCCAAATATCACTTTGCAAATTCCACAAGAACAGTCTTAGCGAATGGCTTCTTGAGGGGAAAGCTGTAACCGTATGAGATGAATTAACAGGACACAAAGCAGTTTCTCAGAAAGTTTCTTTTCAGTTTTTAACTACAGATATTTACTTTTTCACCATAGCTCTCTATGGGCTTCCAAATATCACTTTGCAAATTCCCCAAGAACAGACTTAGCCAAAGGCTTCTTGAGGGGAAAGCTGTAACTCTGTGAAATGAATTAACAGAACACAAAGCAGTTACTCAGAAAACTTCTTTCCAGTTTTTATCTTAGGATATTTCCTTTTTCACCACAGCCCCCTAAGGGCTTGCAAATATCACTTTGCAAATTCCAAAAGAGCAGTCTTATCGAAAGGCTTCTTTAGGGAAAAGCTGTAACTCTGTGAGATGAATTAACAGAACAAAATGCAGTTTCTCAGAAAGCTTCTTTCCAGTTTTTAACGGAAGATATTTCATTTTCACGAGAGCCCTCTATGGGCTTTTAAATATCACAATGCAAATTCCACAAGAACAGACTTAGCGAAAGGCTTCTTGAGGGGAAAGCTGTAACTCTGTGAGATGAATCAAAAAAACACAAAGCAGTTTCTCTGATAGCTTCTTTGAAATTTTTAACGCAAGGTATTTCCTTTTTCGCCATAGCCCTCTATTGGCTTCCAAATATCACTTTGCAGATGCAACAAGAACAGTCTTAGCGAAAGGCTTCTCAAGGGGAAAGCTGTAACTCTGTGACATGAATTAACAGAACACAAAGCAGTTTCTCAGAAAGCTTCTTTTCAGTTTTTATCTTACGAGATTTCCTTTTTCACCATAGCCCTCTAGGGGCTTCCAAATATCACTTTGCAAATTCCACAAGAACAGTTCTAGCGAAAGGCTTTTTGAGGGGAAAGCTGTAACTCTGTGAGGTGAATTAACAGAACACAAAGCAGTCTCACAGAAATCTTATTTCCAATTTTTAAATGAATATATTTCCTTTTTCACTATAGCCCTCTATGGGCTTCCAAATATCTCTTCGCAAATTACACAAGAACAGTCTTAGCGAAAAGCTTCTTGAGGGAATGCTGTAACTCTGTAAGATGAATTAACAGAACACTAAACAGTTCCTCAGAAAGCTTCTTTGCAGTTTTTAACTGAAGATATTTCCTTTTTCACCTTAGCCCTCTAAGGGCTTCCAAATATTACCTACCAATTTTCACAACAACTGTCTTAGTCTATGACTTCCTGAGGGGAATTCTGGAACTCTGTGAGATGAATTGACAGAACAGAAAGCAGATTCTCGGTAAGCTCCTTTCCAGTTTCTAACTGAAGATATTTCCTTTATCACCATAGCACTCTATGGGCTTCCAAATACCACTTTGCAATTTCCACAAGAACAGTCTTAGCGAATGGCTTATTGAGGGGAAGGCTGTAACTCTGTCAGATGAATTATCAGAACACAAAGCAGTTTCTCAGAAAGCTTCTTTCCAGTTTTTAAAGGAAGATATTTCATTTTCACCATAACCCTCCGGGGTTTTCCAAATATCACTTTGCAAATTCTACAAGAACAGTCTTAGCGAAAGGCTTCTTGAGGGGAAAGCTGTAACTCTGTGAGATGAATTAACAGAACACAAAGCAGTTTCTCAGAAAGCTTCTTTCCAGTTTTTAACGGAAGGTATTTCCTTTTTCACCATAGCCTTCTATGGGCTTCCAAATATCACTTTGCAAATTCCACAAGAACAGTCTTAGCGAAAGGCTTCTTTAGGGGAAAGCTGTAACTCTGTGAGATGAATTAACAGAACACAAAGCAGTTCCTCAGAAAGCTTCTATCCAGTATTTAACTGAAGATATTTCCTTTTTCACTATAGCCCTTTATGGTCTTTAAAATATCACTTTGCAAATCCACAAGAACAGTCTTATCCAAAGGCTTCTTGAGGGGAAAGCTGTATCTCTGTGAGATGAATTAACAGAAAACAAAGAAGTTTCTCAGAAAGCTTCTTTCCATTTTTTAACTGAAGGTATTTACTTTTTCAGCATAGCTCTCTATGGGCTTCCAAATATCACCTTGCAAATTCCACAAGAACAGTCTTATCGAAAGGCTTCTTGAAGGGAAAACTGTAACTTTGTGAGATGAATTATTAGAACAGAAAGAACTTTCTAAGAAAGCTTCTTTAAAGTTTTTAACGGAAGATATTTTCTTTTTCACCATAGCCCTCTAAGGGCATCCAAAGATCAATTTGCAAATTCCACAAGAACAGCCTTATGGAAAGGCTTCTTAAGGGGAAAGCTGTAACTCTGCGAGATGAATTAACAGAACACAACGCAGTTTCTCAGAAAGCTTCTTCTCAGTTTTAAACTGAAGATATTTCCTTTTTCACGATAGCCTTCTATGGGCTTCGAAATATCACTTTGCAAATTTCACAAGAACAGTCTTAGTGAACCTCTTCTTGAGGGGAAAGCTGTAACTCTGTGAGACGAATTAACAGAACACAAAGCAGTTTCTCAGACAGTTTCTTTGCAGTTTTTAACGAAAGATATTTCATTTTCACCATAACCCTCTATGGGCTTAGAAATATCACTTTGCAAATTCCAGAAGAACAGTCTTAGCGAATGGCTTCTTAAGGAGAAAGCTATAACTCTCTGAGATGAATTAACAGAACACAAAGCAGTTTCTCAGAAAGCTTCTTTGCAGTTTTTAACTGAAGATATTTCCTTTTTCTCTATAGCCCTCTATGGGCTTCCAAATATCGCTTTGCAAATTTCACAAGAAGAGTCTTAGTGTACTGCTTCTTGAGGGGAATGCTGTAACTCTCTGAGATGAATTAACAGAACACAAAGGAGTCTCAGAAACCTTCTTTCCAGTTTTTAACAAAAGATATTTCATTTTCACCATAGCCTTCTATGTGCTTCCAAATATCACATTGCAAATTCTAAAAGAACATTCTTAGGGAAAGGCTTCTTGAGGGGAAAACTGTAACTATGTTGGATGAATTAACAGAACACAAAGCAGTTTCTCAGAAAGCTTCTTTTCACTTTTTATTTTAGGATAGTTCCTTTTTCACCATAGCCCTCTAAGGGCTACCAAATATCACTTAGGAAATTTCACAAGAACAGTCTTAGCGAATGGCTTCTTGAGGGGAGAGCTGCAACACTGTGAGATGAATTAACAGAACACAAAGCAGTTTTTCAGAAAGCGTCTTTTCAGTATTAACTGAAGATATTTCCTTTTTCACCATAGCCCTATATGGGCTCCCAAATATCACTTTGCAAATTCCACAAGAATAGTCTTAGAGAATGGCTTTTTGAGGGGAAAGCTGTAACTCTGTGAGATGAATTACCAGAACACAAAGCCGTTTCTCAGAAAGCTTCTTTTCAGTTTTTATCTTAGGATATTTATTTTTTCACAATAGCCCTCTAGGGGTTTCCAAATATCACTTTGCAAATTCCACAAGAACAGTCTTAGCAAAAAGCTACTTGAGGGGGAAGCTGTAATTCTGTGAGATGAATTAACAGAACAAAAAGCAATTTCCCAGAAAGCTTCTTTCCAGTTTTAACTGAAGATATTTCCTTTTTCACCATGGCCCACTCTGGGCTTCCAAATATTACTTTGGAACTTCCACAAGAACAGTTTTAGCGAAAGGCTTCTTGAGGGGAAACTGTAACTCTGTGAGAAGAATTAACAGAACACATGGTAGTTTCTCGGAAACATTCTTTGCAGTTTTTAACGGAAGATATTTCCTTTTTCACCATAGCCCTCTATGGGCTTCCAAATATCACTTTGCAAATTTCACAAGAACAGTCTTAGTGAAACGCTTCTTGAGGAGAAAGATGTAAGTCGGTGAGATGAATTAAAACCACATAAAGCAGTTTCTCAGAAAGCTTCTTTCCAGTTTTTAACGGAAGATATTTCCTTTTTCACCATAGACCTCTATTAGCTTCCAAATATCACTTTGCAAATTACACAAGAACAGACTTAGGGAAAGACTTCTTGAGGGAAAAGCTGTAACTCTGTGAGAAGAAATAACAGAACACAAAGCAGTTTATCTGAGTGATTCTTTTCAGTTATTATTTTAGGATATTTCATTTTCCACCGTAGCCCTCTATGGGCTTCTAAATATCACTTTGGAAATTCCACAAGAACAGTCTTAGCGAATGGCTTCTTGAGCGGAGAGCTGAAACTCTGTGAGATGAATTAGCAGAATACAAAGCAGTTTCTCATAAAGCTTCTTTTCAGTCTTTAACTGAAGATATTTCCTTTTTCACCATAGCCCTCTATTGTCCTCCAAATATCACTTTGCAAATTCCACAAGAAGAGTCTTAGCGAAAGGCTTCTGATTGGGAAGCTGTAACTCTGTGAGATGAATTAACAGAACACAATGCAGTTTCTCAGAAAGCATCTTTCCAGTTTTTAACTAAAGATATTTCCTTTTTCACCATAGCCTTTTATGGGTTCCCAATTATCACTTTGCAAATTCCACAAGAACAGTCTTAGTGAAAGGCTTCTTGAGGGGAAAGCTGTAACTCTGTGAGATGAATTAGCAGAACACAAAGCACTTTCTCAGAAAGCTTCTTTTCAGTTTTTATCATAGGATATTTCCTTTTTCACCATAGCCCTCTATGGGCTTCCAAATATCACTTTGCCAATTCCATAAGAACAGTCTTCGCGAAAGGCTTCTTGAGGGGAAAGCTGTAACTCTGTGAGATGACCTCACAGAACAAAGAGCAGTTTCTCAGAAAGCTTCTTTTCAGTTTTTAACTGAAGATATTTCCTTTTTCATCATAGCCCTCTATGGGCTTCCAAATATCACTTTGCAAATTCCACAAGAACAGTCTTATCGAAAGGCTTATTGAGGGGGAAGCTGTAACTCTTTGAGATGAATTAACAGAACACAAAGCACTTTCTCAGAAATCTTCTTTGCAGTTTTTAATTGAAGATATTTTCTATTTCACCATAGCCGTCTATGGGCTTCCAAATATCACGTAGCAAACTCCACAAGAACATACGTAGCGAAAGCCTTCTTGAGTTAAAAGCTGTAACTCAGTGAGATGAATAAAACAAAGCAGTTTCTCAGAAAGATTCTTTCCAGTTTTATCTGAAGTTATTTCCTTATTCACCACTGCCCAATATGGGCTTCCAAATATCACTTTGGAAATTCCCCAAGAACTATCTTAGCGAAAGACTTCTTGAGGGGAAAACTGTAACTCTGTGAGATGAATTAACAGAACACAGGACAGTTTCTCAGAAAGCTTCTTTCCAGTTTTTAACTGAGGATATTTCCTTTTTCACCATAAGCCTCTATGGGCTTCCAAATATCACTTTGCAAATTTCACAAGAACAGTCTTAGTGAACGGCTTCTTGAGGAGAAATCTGTAAGTCTGTGAGATGAATTAACACAACATGAAGCAGTTTCTCAGAAAGCCTCTTTTCAGTTTTTATCTTAGGATACTTCCTTTTTCACCATAGCCCTCAATGGGCTTCCAAATATCACTTTGGAAATTCCAAAGGAACAGTCTCAGCGAATGGCTTCTTGAGTGGAGAGCTGTAACTCTGTGAGATGAATTAAAAAAACAAAAAGCAGTTTCTCAGAAAGCTTCTTTCCAGTTTTTAACTAAAGATATTTCCTTTTTCACCATAGCCCTCTAAGGGCTCCAAAATATCACTTTGCAAATTCCACAAGATCAGTCTTAGCGAAAGGCTTCTTGAGATGAAAGCTGTAACTCTGTGAGATGAATTAGCAGAACACAAAACATTTTATCAGAAAGCTTCTTATCAGTTTTTATCTTAGGATACTTCCTTTTTCACCATAGCCCTCTTTAGGCTTCCAAATAGCACTTTGCAAATTCCACAAGAACATTCTTAGCGAAAGACTTCTTGAGGGGAAAGCTGTCACTCTGTGAGATGAATTAACAGAACACAGAGCAGTTTCTCAGAAAGCTTCCTTTCAGTTTTTAACTGAAGATATTTTCTTTTTCACCATAGCCCACTATGGGCTTCCAAATATCACTTTGCAAATTCCAAAAGAACAGTCTTAGCGAATGGCTTCTTGAGGGGAGAGCTGTAGCTCTCTGAAATGAACTAATAGAACACAAAGCATTTTCAGAAAGCTTCTTTTCAGTCTTTAACTGAAGACATTTCCTTTTTCACCGTAGCCCTCTATGGGCTTCCAAATATCATTTTGTAAATTCCACAAGAAGAATCTTAGCCAAAGGCTTCTCTAGGGGGAAGCTGTAACTCTGTGAGATGAATTAAGAGAACACAAAGCAGTTTCTCAGAAAACTTCCTTCCAGTTTTTAACGGAAGATATTTCCTTTTTCACCATAGCCCTCTATGGGCTTCCAATAATCTCTTTGCAAATTAAACAAGAACAGTCGTAGCCAAAGGCTTTTTGAGGGGAAAGCTGTAACTCTGTGAGATGAATTAACAGAACACCAACCAGTTTCTCAGAAAGCTTCTTTCCAGTTTTTAACGGAAGATAATTCCTTTTTCACCATAGCTCTCTAAGGGCTTCCAAATACCACTTTGGAAATTCGACAAGAACAGTCTTAGTGAACGGCTTCTTGAGTGGAAAGCTGTAACTCTGTGAGATGAATTAACAGAACACAAAGCAGTTTCTCAGAAAGCTTCCTTGCAGTTTTTATCTAAGTATATTTCCTTTTTCACCATAGCCCTCTATTGGCTTCCAAATATCACCTTGCAATTTTAACAAAACAGTCTTATCGAAAGGCTTCCTGGAGGGAAATCTGTAACACTGTGAGATGAATTAACAGAAAACAAAGCAGTTTCTCAGAAAGCTTCTTTCCGGTTTTTAACTGAAGATATTTACTTTTTCACCAAAGCCCTCTATGAGCTTCCAAATATCACTTTGCAAATACCACAAGAACAGTCTTAGCGAAAGGCTTCTTGTGGGGAAAGCTGTAACTCTGTGACATGACGTAACAGAACACAGAGCAGATTCTCAGAAAGCTTCTTTTCAGTTTTTTACTGAAGATATTTCCTTTTTCATCATAGCCCTCTATGGTCTTCCAAGTATCACTTTGCAAATTCCACAAGAACAGTCTTATCGAAAGGCTTATTGAGGGGGAAGCTGTAACTCTTTGAGATGAATTAACAGAACACAAAGCAGTTTCTCAGAAAGCTTCTTTCCAGTTTTTAATGGAAGATATTTCATTTTCACCATAACCATCCAGGGGCTTCCAAATATCACTTTTCAAATTCCACAAGAACAGTCTTAGCGAATGGCTTCTTGAGGGTAAAGCTGTAACTCTGTGACATGAATTAACAAAACACAAAGCAGTTTCTTAGAAATCTTCTTTGCAGTTTTTAATTGAAGATATTTTCTATTTCACCATAGCCGTCTATGGGCTTCGAAATATCACGTAGCAAACTCCACAAGAACATACGTAGCGAAAGCCTTCTTGAGTTAAAAGCTGTAACTCAGTGAGATGAATAAAGAGGACACAAAGAAGTTTCTCAGAAAGTTTCTTTCCAGTTTTTAACGGAAGATATTTCCTTTTTCACCATAGCCCTCTTTGTTCTTCCAAATATCACTTTGCAAATTTCACAAGAACAGTCTTAGTGAACGGCTTCTTGAGGGGAAAGCTGTAACTCTGTGAGGTGAATTATCACAAAACAAAGCAGTTTCTCAGAAAGATTCTTTCCAGTTTTATCTGAAGTTATTTCCTTTTTCACCACTGCCCAATATGGGCTTCCAAATATCACTTTGGAAATTCCCCAAGAACTATCTTAGCGAAAGACTTCTTGAGGGGAAAACTGTAACTCTGTGAGATGAATTAACAGAACACAGGACAGTTTCTCAGAAAGATTCTTTCCAGTTTTTAACTGAGGATATTTCCTTTTTCACCATAGGCCTCTATGGGCTTCCAAATATCACTTTGCAAATTTCACAAGAACAGTCTTAGTGAACGGTTTCTTGAGGAGAAAACTGTAAGTCTGTGAGATGAATTAACACAACATGAAGCAGTTTCTCAGAAAGCTTCTTTTCAGTTTTTATCTTAGGATACTTCCTTTTTCACCATAGCCCTCAATGGGCTTCCAAATATCACTTTGGAAATTCCAAAGGAACAGTCTCAGCGAATGGCTTCTTGAGTGGAGAGCTGTAACTCTGTGAGATGAATTAAAAAAACAAAAAGCAGTTTCTCAGAAAGCTTCTTTCCAGTTTTTAACTAAAGATATTTCCTTTTTCACCATAGCCCTCTAAGGGCTCCAAAATATCACTTTGCAAATTCCACAAGACCAGTCTTAGCGAAAGGCTCCTTGAGATGAAAGCTGTAACACTGTGGGATGAATTAGCAGAACACAAAACACTTTATCAGAAAGCTTCTTATCAGTTTTTATCTTAGGATACTTCCTTTTTCACCATAGCACTCTTTGGGCTTCCAAATAGCACTTTGCAAATTCCACAAGAACAGTCTTAGCGAAAGACTTCTTGAGGGGAAAGCTGTCACTCTGTGAGATGAATTAACAGAACACAGAGCAGTTTCTCAGAAAGCTTCCTTTCAGTTTTTAACTGAAGATATTTTCTTTTTCACCATAGCCCACTATGGGCTTCCAAATATCACTTTGCAAATTCCAAAAGAACAGTCTTAGCGAATGGCTTCTTGAGGGGAGAGCTGTAGCTCTCTGAAATGAACTAACAGAACACAAAGCATTTTCAGAAAGCTTCTTTTCAGTCTTTAACTGAAGATATTTCCTTTTTCACCGTAGCCCTCTATGGGCTTCCAAATATCATTTTGTAAATTCCACAAGAAGAATCTTAGCCAAAGGCTTCTCTAGGGGGAAGCTGTAACTCTGTGAGATGAATTAAGAGAACACAAAGCAGTTTCTCAGAAAACTTCCTTCCAGTTTTTAACGGAAGATATTTCCTTTTTCACCATAGCCCTCTATGGGCTTCCAATAATCTCTTTGCAAATTAAACAAGAACAGTCGTAGCCAAAGGCTTTTTGAGGGGAAAGCTGTAACTCTGTGAGATGAATTAACAGAACACCAACCAGTTTCTCAGAAAGCTTCTTTCCAGTTTTTAACGGAAGATAATTCCTTTTTCACCATAGCTCTCTAAGGGCTTCCAAATACCACTTTGGAAATTCGACAAGAACAGTCTTAGTGAACGGCTTCTTGAGTGGAAAGCTGTAACTCTGTGAGATGAATTAACAGAACACAAAGCAGTTTCTCAGAAAGCTTCCTTGCAGTTTTTATCTAAGTATATTTCCTTTTTCACCATAGCCCTCTATTGGCTTCCAAATATCACCTTGCAATTTTAACAAAACAGTCTTATCGAAAGGCTTCCTGGAGGGAAATCTGTAACACTGTGAGATGAATTAACAGAAAACAAAGCAGTTTCTCAGAAAGCTTCTTTCCGGTTTTTAACTGAAGATATTTCCTTTTTCACCAAAGCCCTCTATGAGCTTCCAAATATCACTTTGCAAATACCACAAGAACAGTCTTAGCGAAAGGCTTCTTGTGGGGAAAGCTGTAACTCTGTGACATGACGTAACAGAACACAGAGCAGATTCTCAGAAAGCTTCTTTTCAGTTTTTTACTGAAGATATTTCCTTTTTCATCATAGCCCTCTATGGTCTTCCAAGTATCACTTTGCAAATTCCACAAGAACAGTCTTATCGAAAGGCTTATTGAGGGGGAAGCTGTAACTCTTTGAGATGAATTAACAGAACACAAAGCAGTTTCTCAGAAAGCTTCTTTCCAGTTTTTAATGGAAGATATTTCATTTTCACCATAACCATCCAGGGGCTTCCAAATATCACTTTTCAAATTCCACAAGAACAGTCTTAGCGAATGGCTTCTTGAGGGTAAAGCTGTAACTCTGTGACATGAATTAACAAAACACAAAGCAGTTTCTTAGAAATCTTCTTTGCAGTTTTTAATTGAAGATATTTTCTATTTCACCATAGCCGTCTATGGGCTTCGAAATATCACGTAGCAAACTCCACAAGAACATACGTAGCGAAAGCCTTCTTGAGTTAAAAGCTGTAACTCAGTGAGATGAATAAAGAGGACACAAAGAAGTTTCTCAGAAAGTTTCTTTCCAGTTTTTAACGGAAGATATTTCCTTTTTCACCATAGCCCTCTTTGTTCTTCCAAATATCACTTTGCAAATTTCACAAGAACAGTCTTAGTGAACGGCTTCTTGAGGGGAAAGCTGTAACTCTGTGAGGTGAATTATCACAAAACAAAGCAGTTTCTCAGAAAGATTCTTTCCAGTTTTATCTGAAGTTATTTCCTTTTTCACCACTGCCCAATATGGGCTTCCAAATATCACTTTGGAAATTCCCCAAGAACTATCTTAGCGAAAGACTTCTTGAGGGGAAAACTGTAACTCTGTGAGATGAATTAACAGAACACAGGACAGTTTCTCAGAAAGATTCTTTCCAGTTTTTAACTGAGGATATTTCCTTTTTCACCATAGGCCTCTATGGGCTTCCAAATATCACTTTGCAAATTTCACAAGAACAGTCTTAGTGAACGGTTTCTTGAGGAGAAAACTGTAAGTCTGTGAGATGAATTAACACAACATGAAGCAGTTTCTCAGAAAGCTTCTTTTCAGTTTTTATCTTAGGATACTTCCTTTTTCACCATAGCCCTCAATGGGCTTCCAAATATCACTTTGGAAATTCCAAAGGAACAGTCTCAGCGAATGGCTTCTTGAGTGGAGAGCTGTAACTCTGTGAGATGAATTAAAAAAACAAAAAGCAGTTTCTCAGAAAGCTTCTTTCCAGTTTTTAACTAAAGATATTTCCTTTTTCACCATAGCCCTCTAAGGGCTCCAAAATATCACTTTGCAAATTCCACAAGACCAGTCTTAGCGAAAGGCTCCTTGAGATGAAAGCTGTAACACTGTGGGATGAATTAGCAGAACACAAAACACTTTATCAGAAAGCTTCTTATCAGTTTTTATCTTAGGATACTTCCTTTTTCACCATAGCACTCTTTGGGCTTCCAAATAGCACTTTGCAAATTCCACAAGAACAGTCTTAGCGAAAGACTTCTTGAGGGGAAAGCTGTCACTCTGTGAGATGAATTAACAGAACACAGAGCAGTTTCTCAGAAAGCTTCCTTTCAGTTTTTAACTGAAGATATTTTCTTTTTCACCATAGCCCACTATGGGCTTCCAAATATCACTTTCCAAATTCCAAAAGAACAGTCTTAGCGAATGGCTTCTTGAGGGGAGAGCTGTAGCTCTCTGAAATGAACTAACAGAACACAAAGCATTTTCAGAAAGCTTCTTTTCAGTCTTTAACTGAAGATATTTCCTTTTTCACCGTAGCCCTCTATGGGCTTCCAAATATCATTTTATAAATTCCACAAGAAAAATCTTAGCCAAAGGCTTCTCTAGGGGGAAGCTGTAACTCTGTGAGATGAATTAAGAGAACACAAAGCAGTTTCTCAGAAAGCTTCCTACCAGTTTTTAACGGAAGATATTTCCTTTTTCACCATAGCCCTCTATGGGCTTCCAATAATCTCTTTGCAAATTAAACAAGAACAGTCGTAGCCAAAGGCTTTTTGAGGGGAAAGCTGTAACTCTGTGAGATGAATTAACAGAACACCAACCAGTTTCTCAGAAAGCTCCTTTCCAGTTTTCAACGGAAGATAATTCTTTTTTCACCATAGCCCTCTAAGGGCTTCCAAATATCACTTTGGAAATTCGACAAGAACAGTCTTAGTGAACGGTTTCTTGAGGGGAAAGCTGTAACTCTGTGAGATGAATTAACAGAACACAAAGCAGTTTCTCAGAAAGCTTCCTTGCAGTTTTTATCTAAGTATATTTCCTTTTTCACCATAGCCCTCTATTGGCTTCCAAATATCACCTTGCAATTTCCACAAAACAGTCTTATCGAAAGGCTTCCTGGAGGGAAATCTGTAACACTGTGAGATGAATTAACAGAAAACAAAGCAGTTTCTCAGAAAGCTTCTTTCCGGTTTTTAACTGAAGATATTTCCTTTTCCACCAAAGCCCTCTATGAGCTTCCAAATATCACTTTGCAAATACCACAAGAACAGTCTTAGCGAAAGGCTTCTTGTGGGGAAAGCTGTAACTCTATGAGATGAAATAACAGAACACAAAGCAGTTTCTCAGAAAACTTTTTTTCAATTTTTATCTTAGGGTATTTCCTTTTTCACAATAGCTTTCTATGGGCTTCCAAATATCACTTTGCAAATTCCACAAAACAGTCTCAGCGAAAGGCTTATTGAGGGTAAAGCTGTAACCCTGTAAGTTCAATTAACAGAACACAAAACAGATTCTCAGAAAGCTTCTTTACACTTTTCATCTTAGGATATTTCCATTTTCACCAGAGCGCTCAATGGGCTTCCAACTATCATTTTGCAAATTCTACAAGAACACCCTTAGCGAAGGACTTCTTGAGGGGAAAGCTGTAACTCTGTCAGATGAATTAACAGAAGACAAATCAGTTTCTCAGAAAGTTTTTTTTCAGTTTTTAACTGAAGATATTTCCTTTTTCACCATAGACCTCTAAGGGCTCCCAAATATCACTTTGCAAATTCCACAAGAACAGACTTAGCGAAATGCTTCTCAGGAGGGAAGATGTAACTCTCTGAGATGATTTAACAGAACACAACGCAGTTTCTCAGAAAGCTTCTTTGCAGTACTTAACTGAAGATATTTAGTTTTTCACCACAGCGCTCTATGGGTTTCCAAATATCACTTTGCAAATTTCACAAGAACAGTCTTATCGAAAGTCTTCTTCACACAAAGCAGTTTCTCAGAAAGCTTCCTTCCAGTTTTTATCTTAGTATATTTCCTTTTTCACCATAGCCCAATATGGGCTTCCAAATATCACAATGCAAATTCCACAATACAGTCTTAGCAAAGGCTTCCTGAAGGGAAATGTGTAACTATGAGAGATGAATTAACAGAACACAAATCAGTTTCTCAGAAAGCTTCTTTCCAGTTTTTAAAGGGAGATATTTCATTTTCACCATAGCCTTCTATGGGCTTCCAAATATCACTTAGGAAATTCCACAAGAACAATCTTAGCGAAAGTCTTCTTGAGGGGAAATCTGTAACTCTATGAGATGAATTAACAGAACACAAACCAGTTTCTCAGAAAGCTTCTTTACAGTTTTTAACGGAAGATATTTCCTTTTTCACCATAGCCCTCTATGGGCTTCCAAATATCACTTTGCAAATTCCACAAGGAAAGTCTTAGTGAAAGGGTCCCTGAAGGTTAAGATGTAACTCTGTGAAATGAATTAACAGAACACAAAGAAGTTTCTCAAAATGCTTCTTTCAGGTTTTTAACTGAAGATCTTTCCTTTTTTACCGTAGCCCTCTATGTGCTTCCAAATATCACTTTGCAAATTCCACAAGTACAGTCTTAGCAAAAGGTTTCTAGAGGGGAAAGCTGTATCTCTGTGAAGTGAATAACAGAACACAAAGCAGTTTCTCAGAAAGCTTCTTTTCAGTTTTTATCTTAGGATATTTCCTTTTTCATCATAGCCCTCTAGGGGCTTCCAAATATAACTTTGCAAATTCCACAAAAACAGTCTTAGCAAATGACTTCTTGAGGGGAAAGCTGTAAGTCTGTGAGATGAATTAACAGAACACAAAGCCGTTTCTCATAAAACTTCTTTTCAGCTTTACCTTAGGATATTTCCTTTTTCAAAATAGCACTCTATGGGCTTTCAAATATCATTTTGCAAATTCCACAAGAACAGTCGTAGCGAAAGGCTTCTTTAGGGGAATCCTGTAGCTCTGTGAGATGAATTAACAGAACACAAAGCAGTTTCTCAGGAAGCGTCTTTCCACTTTTTAACGGAAGATATTTCCTTTTTCACCATAACCCTGTAGGGCTTCCAAGTATCACTTTGCAAATTCCACAAGAACAGTCTTGGATATAGTCTTCTTGAGGGGAAATCTGTAACTCTGTATGATGAATTAACCGAACATAAAGCACTTTCTCATAAAGCCTCTTTTCTGTTTTTATGTTAGGATATTTCCTTTTTCACCATAGCCCTCTACGGGCTTCCAAATATCACTTTGCAAATTCCACAAGAACATTCTTAGCGAAAGGCTTCTTTAGGGGAAAGCTGTAACTCTGTCAGATGCATTAACAGAACACAAAGCAGTTTCTCAGAAAGCTTCTTTCCAGTTTTTAACCGAATATATTTCCTTTTACACCATAGCCCGCGATGGGCTTCCAAATATAGCTTTGCAAATCCTACAAGAACAGTCTTAGCGAAAGGCTTCTTGAGGGGAAAGCTGTAACTCTGTGAGATGAATTAACAGAACTCGAAGCAGTTTGACAGAAATCTTCTTTTCAATTATTAACTGAAGGTATTTCCTTTTTCACCATAGCCCTCTATGGGTTTACAAATATCACTTTTCAAATTCCAAAAGAACAGTCTTAGCCAAAGGCTTCTTGAGGCGAAAGCTGTAACTCTCTCAGATGAATTAGCAGAACACAAAGCAGTTTCTCATAAAGCTTCTTTTCAGTTTTTATGTTAGGATATTTCCTTTTGCACCATAGCCCTCTATGTGCTTCAATATATCACTTTGCAAATGCCACAAGAACAGTCTTGGCGAAAGGTTTCTTGAGGGAACGCTTTAACTCTCTGGGATGAATTAACAGAACACAGAGCAGTTTCTCAGAAAGCTTCTTTTCAGGTTTACCTTAGGATATTTCTCTTTGCAAAATAGACCTCTATGTGCTTCAATATATCACCTTGCAAATTCCACAAGACAGCATTAGCGAAAGGCTTCTTGAAGGAAAAGCTGTAATTCTGTGAGAGGAATTAACAGAACGCAAAGCAGTTTCTCAGAAAGTTTCTTTCCAGTTTTTAACAGAAAATATTTCCTTTTTCGCCATAGCCCTCTGTGGGCTTACAAATATCACTTTGGAAATTCCACAAGAACATTATTAGCCAAAGGCTTCTTAGGAGTAAAGCTGTAACTGTGTGAGATGAATTTACAGAACACAAAGAAGTTTCTCAGAAAGCTTCTTTCCACTTTTTAACTGAAACTATTTCCTTTTTCACCATAGCCCTCTATGGGTTTCCAAATATCACTTTGCAAATTTCACAAGAACAGTCTTAGTGAAACGCTTCTTGAGGAGAAAGATGTAAGTCTGTGAGATGAATTAACACAACATAAAGCAGTTTCTCAGAAAGCATCTTTTCATTTTTTACTGAAGATATTTCCTTTTTCACCATAGCCCTCTATGGGCTTCCAAATATCACTTTACAAATTCCACAAGAACAGTCTTAGCGAAAGGCTTCTTCAGGCGAAAGCTGTAACTCTGTGAGATGAACTAACAGAACACAAAGCAATTTCTCAGAGAGCTTCTTTTCGGTTTTTAACGGAAGATATTTCCTTTGTCCCATAGCCCTCTAAGGGATTCCAAATTTCACTTTGCAAATTCCACATGAACAGTCTTAGTTAACGGCTTCTTGAGGGGAAAGCTGTAACATTGTGAGATGAATAAACAGAACACAAAACAGTTTCTCAGAAAGCTTCTTTCCAGTTTTTAATGGAAAATATTTCCTATTTCACCATAGCCCTTCATGGGCTTCCAAATTACACTTTGCAAATTCCACAAGAACAGTCTTAGCGAAAGTCTTCTTGAGGGATAAGCTGTAACTCTGTGAGATGATTTAGCAGAACACAAAGCAGTTTGTCAGAAAGCTTCTTTTTAGTTTTTATCTTAGGATATTTCCTTTTTCACCAAAGCCCTCAATGGGCTTCCAAATATCACTTTGCAAATTCCACAAGAACAGTCTTAGCGAAAGGCTTCTTGAGGGGAAAGCTGTAACTCTGTGAGATGAATTAACAGAACACAAAGCAGTTTCTCAGAAAGCTTCTTTTCGCTTTTTAACGGAAGGTATTTCCTTTTTCACCATAGCCCTCTAGGGGCTTCCAAATATCACTTGGCAAATTCCACAAGAACAGCATTAGCGAATGGCTTCTTGAGGAGAAAGCTGTCACTCTGTGAAATGAATTATCAGAACACAAAGCAGTTTCTCAGAAAGATTCTTTTCAGTTTTTATCTTAGGATATTTCCTTTTTCACCATAGCCCTCTTTGGGTTTCCAAATATCACTTTGAAAATTTCACAAGAATAGTCTTAGTGAACGGCTTCTTGAGGGGAAAGCTGTAACTCTGTGAGATGAAATAACAGAACACAAAGAAGTTTCTCAGAAAGCTTCTTTTCACTTTTTAACGGAAGATATTTCCTTTTTCACCATAGCCCTCTAAGGGCTTCCAAATTTCACTTTGTAAATTCCAAAAGAACAGTCTTAGCGAAAGGCTTCTTGTGGGGAAAGCTGTAACTCTGTGAGATGAATTAACAGAACACAAAGCAGTTTCTCAGAAATCTTCTTTCCAGTTTTTAACTGAAGATATTTCCTTTTTAACGTAGCCCTCTAAGGGCTTCCAAATATCACTTTGCAAATTCCATAAGAACTTTCGTAAAGAAAGGCTTCTTGAGTGGAAAGCTGTAACTCTGTGAGATGAATTAACAGAACACAAAGCAGTTTCTCCGAAAGCTTCTTTCAAGTTATTAACTGAAGATATTTCCTTTTTCACCATAGCCCTCTACTCTCTTCCAAGTATCACTTAGCAAATTAAACAGTAACAGTATTAGAGAAAGGATTCTGGAGAGGAAAGCTGTAACTCTGTGAGATGAATTAACAGAACACAAAGCAGTTTCTCAGAAATCTTCTTTCCAGTGTTTAACGGAAGATATTTCCTGTTTCACCTTAGCGCTCTTTGGGCTTCCAAATATGACTTTGCAGATTCCACAAGAACGGTCATAGCGAAAGTCTTACTGAGGGGAAAGCTGTAACTCTGTGAGATGAAGTTACAGAACACAAAGTCGTTTCTCAGAAAGCTTCTTTTCAGTTTTTATCTTAGGATATTTCTTTTTTCACGGTGGCCCTCTAGGGGTTTCCAAATATCACTTTGAAAACTCCAGAAGAATAGTCTTAGCGAAAAGCTACTTGAGGGGGAAGCTGTAACTCTGTTAGATGAATTAACAGAACACAAAGCAATTTCTCCGAAAGCTTCTTTCAAGTTATTAACTGAAGATATTTCCTTTTTCACCATAGCCCTCTACTCTCTTCCAAGTATCACTTAGCAAATTAAACAGTAACAGTATTAGAGAAAGGATTCTGGAGAGGAAAGCTGTAACTCTGTGAGATGAATTAACAGAACACAAAGCAGTTTCTCAGAAATCTTCTTTCCAGTGTTTAACGGAAGATATTTCCTTTTTCACCTTAGCGCTCTTTGGGCTTCCAAATATGACTTTGCAGATTCCACAAGAATGGTCTTAGCGAAAGTCTTACTGAGGAGAAAGCTGTAACTCTGTGAGATGAACTTACAGAACACAAAGTCGTTTCTCAGAAAGCTTCTTTTCAGTTTTTATCTTAGGATATTTCTTTTTTCACGGTGGCCCTCTAGGGGCTTCCAAATATCCCTTTAAAACTCCAGAAGAACAGTCTTAGCGAAAAGCTACTTGAGGGGGAAGCTGTAACTCTGTTAGATGAATTAACAGAACACAAAGCAATTTCCCAGAAAGCTTCTTTCCAGAATAAATGAAGATATTTCCTTTTTCACCATGGCCCACTTTGGGCTTCCCAATATTACTTTGGAAATTCCACAAGAACAGTCTCAGCGAAAGGCTTCTTGAGGGGAAAGCTGTAACTCTGTGAGATGATATTAACAGAACACCGGGAAGTTTCTCAGAAATTTTCTTTGCAGTTTTAACTGAAGATATTTGCTTTTTCACCATAGCCCTCTAAGGGCTTCCAAATATCACTTTGCAAATTCCACAAGAACAGTCTTAGCGAAAGGCTTTTTGAGGGGAAAGCTGTAGCTCTGTGAGATGAATTATCAGAACACAAAGCAATTTCTCAGAAAGTTTCTTTCCAGTTTTTAACGGAAGATATTTCATTTTCACCATAACCCTCCAGGGGCTTGCAAATATCACTTTGCAAATTCCACAAGAACAGTCTTAGCGAAAGGCTTCTTGAAGGAAAAGCTGTAACTCTGTGAGATGAATTATCAAAACACAAAGCAGTTTCTCAGAAAGCTTCTTTCCAGTTTTTAACTGAAGATATTTTCTTTTTCACCATAGCCCTCTAAGGGCTTCCAAATATCACTTTGTAAATTTCACAAGAACAGTCTTATTGAAACGCTTCTTGAGGAGAAATCTGTAAGTCTGTGAGATGAATTAACGCAACATAAAGCAGTTTCTCAGAAAGCTTCTTTCAAGTTTTTAACGGAAGATACTTCCCTTTTCACCATAGACCTCTATGGGCTTCCAAATATCACTTTGCAAATTACACAAGAACAGTCTTAGCGAAAGGCTTCTTCAGGCGAAAGCTGTAACTCTGTGAAAAGAAAAAACAGAACACAAAGCAGTTTATTAGAATGATTCTTTTCAGTTTTTATTTTAGGATATTTCCTTTTTCACCATAGCCCTCTACGGGCTTCCAAATATCACTTTGGAAATTCCACAAGAACAGTCTTACCGAATGGCTTCTTGAGGGGAGAGCTGAAACTCTGTGAGATGAATTAACAGAATACAAAGCAGTTTCTCAGAAAGCTTCCTTTCAGTCTTTAACTGAAGATATTTCCTTTTTCACCATAGCCCTCTATTGTCTTCCAAATATCACTTTGCAAATTCCACAAGAAGAGTCTTAGTAAAACGCTTCTTGAGGGGAAAGCTGTAACTCTGTGAGATGAATTATCAGTACACAAAGCACTTTCTCAGAAAGCTTCTTTTCAGTTTTTATCATAGGATATTTCCCTTTTCAGCATAGCCCTCTATGGGCTTCCAAATATCACTTTTCAAATTCCACAAGAACAGTCTTAGCGAAAGGCTTCTTGAGGGTAAAACTGTAACTCTGTGACATGAATTAAGAGAACACAAAGCAGTTTCTCAGAAATCTTCTTTCAGTTTTTAATTGAACAGATTTTCTTTTTCACCATAGCCGTCTAGGGGCTTCCAAATATCACTTTGCAAATTCCACAAGAACAATCTTAGCGAAAGCCTTCTTGAGGGAAAAGCTGTAACTCTGTGAGATGAATTAACAGGACACAAAGAAGTTTTTCAGAAAGTTTCTTTCCAGTTTTTAACCCAAGGTATTTCCTTTTTCACCATAGCCCTCTTTGGGCTTTGAAATATCACTTAGCAAATTTGACAAGAACAGTCTTAGTGAACGGCTTCTTGAGGGGAAAACTGTAACTCTGTGAGATGGTTTATCACAAAACAAAGCAGTTTCTCAGAAAGCTTCTTTCCAGTTTTAACTGAAGATGTCTCCTTTTTCACCCCTGCCAAATATATGCTTCCATATATCACTTTGGAAATTCCACAAGAACTGTCTTAGTGAAAGACTTCTAGAGGGGAAAGCTGTAACTCTGTGAGATGAATTAACAGAACACAGGACATTTTCTCAAAATGCTTCTTTACAGTTTTTAACTGAAGATATTTCCTTTTTCACCATAGGCCGCTATGGGCTTCCAAATATCACTTTGCATATTTCACAAGAACAGTCTTAGTGAACGGCTTCTTGAGGAGAAAGCTGTAAGTCTGTGAGTTGAATTAACACAACATGAAGCAGTTTCTCAGAAAGCTTCTTTTCAGTTTTTATCTTAAGATACTTCCTTTTTCACCATTGACCTCAATGGGCTTCCAAATATCACTTTGGAAATTCCACAGGAACAGTCTTAGCGAATGGCTTCTTGAGTGGAGAGCTGCAACTCTGTGAGATGAATTAACAAAACAAAAAGCAGCTTCTCAGAAAGCTTCTTTTCAGTCTTTCACTGAAGATATTTCCTTTTTCACCTTAGCCCTCTACGGGCTTCCAAATATCACTTTGCAAATTCCACAAGAAGAGTCTTAACGAATGGCTTCTTGAGGGTGAAGCTGTAACTCTGTGAGATGAATTAATAGAACACAAAGCAGTTTCTCAGAAAGCTTCTTTCCAGTTTTTAACTAAAGATATTTCCTTTTTCACTATAGCCCTCTAAGGGCTCCGAAATATCACTTTGTAAATTCAACAAGACTAGTCTTAGCGAAAGGCTTCTTGAGGTTAAAGCTGTAACTCTGTGACATGAATTAGCAGAACACAAAACACTTTACCACAAAGCTTCTTATCATTTTTTATCTTAGGATACTTCCTTTTTCACCATAGACCCCTTTGGGCTTCCAAATATCACTTTGCAAATTCCAAAAGAACAGTCTTAGCGAAAGGCGTCTTGAGGGGAAAGCTGTAACTCTGTGAGATGAACTAACAGAACACAAAGCAGTTTTCAGAAAGCTTCTTTCCAGTCTTTAATTGAAGATGTTTCCTTTTTCACCGTAGCCCGCTATGGGCTTCAAAATATCACTTTGTAAATTCCACAAGAGGAATCTTAGCCAACGGCTTCTTGAGGGGGAAGCTGTAACTCTGTGAGATGAATTAACAGAACACAAAGCAGTTGCTCAGAAAGCTTCCATCCAGTTTTTAACGGAAGATATTTCCTTTTTTACCATAGCCCTCAATGGGCTTCCAATAATCTCTTTGCAAATTCCACAAGAATAGTCTTAGTGAAAGGCTTCTTAAGGGGAAAGCTGTAACACTGTGAAATGAATTAATAGAACACAAAGCAGTTTCTCAGAAAGCTTCTTTTCAGTTTTTATTTTAGGATATTTCCTTTTTCACCATAGCCCTCTATGGTCTTCCAAATATCAGTTTGCAAATTCCCCAAGAACAGTCTTAGCGAAAGGCTTCTTGAGGGGAAAGTTGTAACTCTGTGAGATGAATTAACAGAACACAAAGCAGTTTCTCACAAAGTTTCTTTTCAGTTTTTATCTTAGGATATTTCGTTTTTCACCATAGCCCTCTATGGGCTTCCAAATATCACTTTGCAAATTCCACAAGAACCGTCTTAGCGAATAGCTTCTTGAGGGGAAAGCTATAACTCTGTGAAATGAATTAACATTACACAAAGCAGTTTCTCAGAAAGCTTCTATCCAGTTTTTAACGGAAGATATTTCATTTTCAACATAGCCCTCTGGAGCTTCCAAATATCACTTTGCAAATTCCACAAGAACGGTCTTAGCGAAAGGCTTTTTGAGGGGGAAGCTGTAACTCCGTGAGATGAATTAACAGAACACAAGGCAGATACTCAGAAAGATTCTTTCCAGATTTTATTGGAAGATATTTCCTTTTTCACCATAGCCCTCCATGGGCTTCCAAATATCACATTGCAAATTCCACAAGAACAGTCTTAGCGAAAGGCTTCTTGAGTTGAAGGCTGTAACTCTGTGAGATGAATTAACAGAACAAAAAGCAGTTTCTCAGAAAGCTTCTTATCAGTTTTTAACTGAAGATATTTTCTTTTTCACCATAGCCCTCTACGGGCTTACAAATATCACTTTGCAAATTCCACAAGAACATTCTTAGCGAAAGGCTTCTTGAGGAGAAAGCTGCAACTCTGTGAGATGAATTAACCGAACACCAAGCAGTTTCTCAGAAAGCTTCTTTCCAGTTTTTAACTGAAGATATTTCCTTTTTCACCATAACCCTCTATGGGCTTCCAAATATCACTTTGAAAATTCCACAAGATCTGTCTTAGCGAAAGACATCTTGACTGGAAAGCTGTAACCCTTTGAGATGAATTAACGGAACACGAAGTAGGTTCTCAGAAAGCTTCTTTTCAGTTCTTATATTAGGATATTTCCTTTTTCACCATATTCCTCTATGGGCTTCCAAATATCACTTTGCAAATTCCACAAGAACACTCTTAGCGAAAGGCTTCTTGAGGGGAAAGCTGCAACTCTGTGAGATGAATTAACAGAACACATAGCAGTTTCTCAGAAAGCTTCTTTCCAGTTTTTAACTGAAGATATTTTCTTTTTCAGCATAGCCCTCTGTGAGTTTCCAAATATCACTTTGCCAATTCCACAAGAACAACCGTAGCGAAAGGATTCTTGAGGGGTAAGCTGTAACACTGTGAGATGAATTATCAGAATATAAAGCAGTTTCTCAGAAATCTTCTTTGCAGATTTTAACGGAAGATATCTCATTTTCACCCTAGCCCTCTATGGGCTTCCAAATATCACTTTGCAAATTCCACAAGAACGGTCTTAGCGAATGGCTTCTTGAGGGGAAAGCTGTAACTCTGTGAAATGAATTAACAGAACACAAAGCAGTTTCTCAGAAATCTTCTTTGCAGTTTTTAACTGAACATATTTCCTTTTACACCATAGCCCTCCATGGGCTACCAAATATCAGGTTTCAAATGTGCAAGAACAGTCTTCGTGAACGGCTTCTTGAGGGGAAAGCTGTAACTCTGTGAGATGTATTAACAGAACACAAAGCAGTTTCTCGGAAAACTTCTATCCAGTTTTTAACGGAAGATATTTCCTTTTTCACCGTAGCCCTCTAAGGGCTTCCAAATATCACTTTGTAAATTCCACAAGAACAGACTTAGCGAAAGGCTTCTTGAGGGGAAAGCTCTAACTCTCTGAGATGAATTAAGAGAACACAAAGCAGTTTCTCAGAAAGCTTCTTTCCAGGTTTTAACGGAAGATATTTCCTTTTTCACCATAGCCCTCTATTGGTTTAAAATATCACTTTGCAAATTTCACAAGAACAGTCTTAGTGAACGGCTTCTTGAGGGGAAAGCTGTAACTCTGTGCCATAGCCCTCTATGGGCTTCCAAATATCACTTTGCAAATTCCACAAGAAGAGTCTTAGCGAAAGGCTTCTTGAAGGGAAAGCTGTAACTCTGTGAGATGAATTAACAGAACACAAAGCAGTGTCTCAGAAATCTTCCTTGCAGTTTTTAACTGTAGATATTTCCTTTTTCACCATAGCCCTCTAAGGGCTTAAAATATCACCATGATAATTTCACAAGAACAGTCTTAGTGAACGGCTTCTTTAGGATAAAGCTGTAACTCTGTGAGATGAATTAACAGAACACAAACCAGTTTCTCAGAAAGCTCCTTTCCAGTGTTTAACGGAAGATATTTCCTTTTTCACCATAGCCCTCTATGGGCTTTCAAATATCACTTTGCAAATTCCACAAGAATAGTCTTAGCGAAAGGCTTCTTGAGGGAAAAGCTGTAACTGTGTGAGATGAACTAACAGAACACAAAGCACTTTTTCAGAAATCTTCTTTGGAGTTTTTACCTGAAGATATTTCCTTAAACACCATAGCTCTCCAGGGGCTTCCAAATATCACCTTGCAAATTCCACAAGAACAGTCTCATCGAAAGGCTTCCTGAGGGGAATGCTGTAACTCTGTGAGATGAATTAACAGAACACAAAGAAGTTTCTCAGAAAGCTTCTTTCCAATATTTAACTGAAGATATTTCCTTTTTCACCATAGCCCTCTATGGGCTTCCATGTATCAATTTGCAAATTCCACAAGAACAGCTTTATCGAAAGGCTTCTTTAGGGGAAAGCTGCAACTCTGGGAGATGCATTAACAGCACACAACGCATTTTCTCAGAAAGCTTCTTTGCAGTTTTAAACTGAAGATATTTTCCTTTTCACCGTAGCCTTCTATGGGCTTCGAAATATCATTTTGCAAATTTCACAAGAACAGTCTTAGTGAACGTCTTCTTGAGGGGAAAGCTGTAACTCTGTGAGATGAATTAACAGAACACAAAGCAGTTTCTCAGACAGCTTCTTTGCAGTTTTTAAAGAAGGATATTTCATTTTCACCATAACCCTCTATGGGCTTCCAAATATCACTTTGCAAATTCCAGAAGAACAGTCTTAGCAAATGGCTTCTTGAGGGGAAAGCTATAACTCTCTGAGATGAATAAACAGAACACAAAGCAGTTTCTCAGAAAGCTTGTTTGCAGTTTTTAACTGAAGATATTTCCTTTTTCTCCATAGCCCTCTATGGGCTTCCAAATATCACTGCAAATTTCACAAGAAGAGACTTAGTGAACCGTTTCTTGAGGGGAATGCTGTAACTCTCTGAGATGAATTAGCAGAACACAAAGCAGTCTCAGAAAGCTTCTTTCCAGTTTTTAACGAAAGATATTTCATTTTCACCATAGTCTTCAATGGGCTTCCAAATATCACTTCGCAAATTCCACAGGAACAGTCTTAGCGAATGGCTTCTTGAGGGAAAGCTGTAACTCTGTGAGATGAATTCAGGGAAAACAAAGGAATTTCTCAGAAGGATTCTTTGCAGTTTCAAACTGAAGATATTTCCTTTTTCACAATAGCACTCCTTGGGCTTCCAAATATCACTTTGCAAATTTCACAAGAACAGACTTAGTGAACGCCTTCTTGAGGGGCAAGGTGTAACTCTGTGAGATGAATTAACAGAACACAAAGCAGTTTCTCAGAAAGCTTCTTTCCACTTTTTAATGGAAGATATTTCAATTTCACCGTAGCCCTCTATGGGCTTCCAATTATCGGTTTGCAAATTCCACAGGAACAGTCTTAGCGAATGGCTTTTTGAAGGGAAAGCTGTAACTCTCTGCGATGAATTACCAGAACACAAAGCAGTTTCCCAGAAAGCTTCTTTTCAGTTTTAAACGGAAGATATTTCCTTTTTCACCATAGCCCTCTATAGGCTTCCAAATATCACTTTCCAAATTTCACAAGAACTCTCTTAGTCTACGGCTTCTTGAGGGTAAACCTGCAAATCTGTCAGATGAATTGACATTACAGAAAGCAGTTTCTCAGAAAGCTTCTTTCAAGTTTTCTACTCAAGATATTTCCTTTTTCACCATAGCCCTCTATGAGCTTCCAAATATCACTTTGCAAATTCGACAAGAACAGTCTTAGCGATAGGCTTCTTGAGGGGAATGCTGGAACTCTGTGAGATGAATTATCAGATCACAAGGCATTTTCTCAGAAATCTTCTTTTCCTTTTTTATCTCAGGATATTTCCTTTTTCACCACAGCCCTCTATGCACTTCCAAATATCATTTCGCAAATTCCGCAAAAACGGTCTTAGCGAATGGCTTCTTGAGGGAAAACTGTAACTCTGTGTGATGAATTCACAGAAAACAAAGGAGTTTCTCAGAAAACTTCTTTGCAGTTTTAAACTGAGTATATTTCCTTTTTGACCATAGCACTCTTTGGGCCTCGAAATATCACTTTGCAAATTCCACAAGAACAGGCTGAGCAAAAGGCTTCTTGATGGAAAAGCTGTAACTTTGTGAGAAAAATTAACAGAACACAAAGCAGTTTCTCAGAAAGCTTCTTTTCACTTTTTATTTTAGGATATTTCCTTTTTCACCGTAGCCCTCTATGGGCTACCAAATATCACTCTGGAAATTTCACAAGAACAGTCTTAGCAAATGGCTTCTTGAGGAGAGAGCTGCAACTCTGTGAGATGAATTAACAGAACACAAAGCAGTTTCTCAGAAGGCTTCTTTTCAGTATTAACTGAAGATATTTCCTTTTTCACCATAGCCCTCTATGTGCTTCCAAATATCACTTTGCAAGTTCCACAAGAAGAGTATTAGCGAAAGGCTTCTTGAGGGGGAAGCTGTAACTCTCTGAGATGAATTAAGGGAACACAAAGCAGTTTCTCAGAAAGTTTCTTTCCAGTTTGTAAATAAAGATATTTCCTTTTTCACCATAGACCTCTATGGGCTTCCAAATATCACTTTGCAAATTCCACAAGAGCAGTCGTAGCGAAAGGCTTCTTTAGGTGAAAGCTGTAACTCTGTCAGATGAATTAACACAACTCACAGCAGTTTCTCAAAAAACTTCTTTCCAGTTTTCAACGGAAGATATTTCCTTTTTCACCATAGCCCTCTATGGGCTTCCGAATATCACTTTGCAAATTCCACAAGAACAGTCTTAGTGAAAGACTTCTCTAGGGGAAAGCTGTAACTCTGTGAAATGAATTAACAGAAAACAAAGCAGTTTCTCAGAAAGCTTCTTTTCAGTTTTTATCTTATGATATTTCTTTTTTCACAATAGCCCTCTAGGGGTTTCCAAATATCACTTTGCAAATTCCACAAGAACAGTCTTAGCGAAAAGCTACTTGAGGGGGAAGCTTTAACTCTGTGAGATGAATTAACAGATCACAAAGGAATTTCCCAGAAAGCTTCTTCCCAGTTTTAACTGAAGATATGTCCTTTTTCACCATGGCACACTATGGGCTTCCAATTATTACTTTGGAAATTTTACAAGAACAGTCTTAGTGAAAGGCTTCTTGAGGGGAAACTTTAACTCTGTGAGATGAATTAACAGAACACCAGGCAGTTTCTCAGAAATTTTCTTTGCAGTTTTTAACTGAAGATATTTCCTTTTTCACCATAGCCCTCTATGGGTTTCCAAATATCATTTTGCAAATTTCACAAGAACAGTCTTAGTGAAACGCTTCTTGAGGAGAATGATGTAAGTCTGTGAGATGAATTAACACAACATAAAGCAGTTTCTCAGAAAGCATCTTTTCAGTTTTTAACTGAAGATATTTCCTTTTTCACCATAGCCCTCTATGGGCTTCCAAATATCACTTTACAAATTCCACAAGAACAGTCTTAGCGAAAGGCTTCTTCAGGCGAAAGCTGTAGCTCTGTGAGATGAACTAACAGAGCACAAAGCAATTTCTCAGAGAGCTTCTTTTCGGTTTTTAACGGAAGATATTTCCTTTGTCACCATAGCCCTCTAAGGGATTCCAAATTTCACTTTGCAAATTCCACATGAACAGTCTTAGTTAACGGCTTCTTGAGGGGAAAGCTGTAACATTGTGAGATGAATAAACAGAACACAAAACAGTTTCTCAGAAAGCTTCTTTCCAGTTTTTAATGGAAAATATTTCCTATTTCACCATAGCCCTTCATGGGCTTCCAAATTACACTTTGCAAATTCCACAAGACCAGTCTTAGCGAAAGTCTTCTTGAGGGATAAGCTGTAACTCTGTGGGATGATTTTGCAGAACACAAAGCAGTTTGTCAGAAAGCTTCTTTTTAGTTTTTATGTTAGGATATTTCCTTTTTCACCAAAGCCCTCAATGGGCTTCCAAATATCACTTTGCAAATTCCACAAGAACAGTCTTAGCGAAAGGCTTCTTGAGGGGAAAGCTGAAACTCTGTGAGATGAATTAACAGAACACAAAGCAGTTTCTCAGAAAGCTTCTTTTCAGTTTCTATCTTAGGATAATTCCTTTTTCAAAATAGCCTTCTATGGGCTTCCAAATATCACTTTGCACATTCCACAAGAACAGTCTTAGCGAAAGGCTTCTGGAGGTGAAGCTGCAAATCTGTGAGATGAATTAACAGAACAAATAGCAATTTCTCAGAAATCTTCTTTCCAGTTTTTAACGGAAGAAATTTCCTTTTTCACCATAGCCCTCTATGGACTTCCAAATATCACTTTGCAATTCCCACAAGAACAGTCCTAGAGAAAGTCTTCTTGAGGGGAAAGCTGTAACTCGGTGAGGTGCATTAAGAGAACACATGGCAGATTCTCAGAAAGCTTATTTCCAGTTTTTAAGGAAGATATTTCCTTTTTCACCATAGCCCTCTATGGGCTTCCAAGTATCACTTTACAAATTCCACAAGAACAGTCATAGTGATCGGCTTCTTGAGGGGAAAGCTGTAACTCTATGAGATGTATTAGCAGAACACAAAGGAGTTTCTCAGAAATCTTCTTTCCAGTTTTTAACAGAAGATATTTCCTTTTTCACCATAGCCCTCTACGGGCTTCCAAATATCATGTTGCAAATTCCACAAGAACAGTCTTAGCGAAAGGCTTCTGGAGGGGAAATCTATAACTCCGTGAGATCAATTAAGAAAAAAAAGTGCAGTTTCTCAGAACGCTTCTTTTAAGTTTTTATCTTAGGATACTTCCTTTTTCACCATAGCCCTCTAGGAGCTTCCAAATATCACTTGGCAAATTCCACATCAACAACCTTAGCGAAAGGCTTCTTGAGGAGACAGCTGTACCTCTGTGAGTTGAATTAGCAGAACCAAAGCAGTTTCTCAGAAAGCTTCTTTTCAGTTTTTATCTTAAGATATTTCATTTTTCACCATAGCCCTCTATGGGCTTCCAAATATCACTTTGTAAATTCCACAAGAAGAGTCTTAGTGAATGGCTTCTTGAGGTGAAAGCTGAAACTCTGTGAGATGAATTAGCAGAACACAAAGCAGTTTCTCAGAAAGCTTCTTTCCAGTTTTTAACGGATGATATTTCGTTTTTCACCGTAGCCCTCTAGAGGATTAAAAAAAATATCACTTTGGAAATTCCACAGAAGCGTCTTAGCGAAAGGCTTCTTGAGGGGAAAGCTGTAATTCTGTGAGATGAATTAAAACACAAAGCAGTTTCTCACAAATCTTCTTTCCAGTTTTTAACGGAAGATATTTATTTTTTCACCGTAGCCCTCTATGGGCTTCCAAATATCACTGTGCAAATTCCACAAGAACAGGCTAGGTGAAAGGCTTCTTGACGGGAAAGCTGTAACTCTTCGAGATTAATTAACAGAACACAAACCAATTTCTCAGAAAACTTCTTTCCAGTTTTTATCTGAAGATATTTCCTTTTTCACCATAGCAATCTGTGGTCTTACAAATATCACTTTGCAAATCCCACAAGAACAGTCTTATCGAAAGACTTTTAGAGGGATAAGCTGTAACTCTGTGAAATGAATTAACAGAAAACAAAGCAGTTTCTCAGAAAGCTTCTTTTCTTTTTTTATCTAAGAATATTTCCTTTTCCTTCATAGCCATCTATGGGCTTCCAAATATCACTTTGCAAATTCCACAAGAACAGTCTTAGCGAAAGGCTTCTTGAGGGGAAAGCTGAAACGCTCTGAGATGAATTAACAGAACACAAAGCAGTATCTCAGAAAGTTTCTTTCCAGTTTTTAACTGAAGATATTTCGTTTTTCACCATAGCCTTCTATGGGCTTCCAAATATCACTTTGCAAATTTCACAGGAACAGTCCTAGTGAACGACTTCTTGAGGGGAAAGCTGTAACTCTGTCAGATGAACTACGAGAACACAAAGCAGTTTCTCAGAAAGCTTCTTTTCAGTTTTTAACTGAAGATATTTCCTTTTTCACCATAGCCCTCTATGGGCTTCCAAACATCACTTTACAAATTCCACAAGAACAGTCTTAGCGAAAGGCTTCTTCCAACAAGAACATTCATTGTTAACGACTTCTTGATGGGAAAGCTGTAACGTTGTGAGATGAATTAACAGAACACAAAACAGTTTCTCAGAAAGCTTCTTTCCAGTTTTTAACGGAAAATATTTCCTATTTCACCATAGCCCTTCATGGGCTTCCAAATTACACTTTGCAAATTCCACAAGAACAGTATTAGCGAAAGTCTTCTGCAGGGATAAGCTGTAACTCTGTGAGATGAATTAACAGAACACAAAGCAGTTTCCCAGAAAGCTTCTTTTTAGTTTTTATCTTAGGATATTTCCTTTTTCACCAAAGCCCTCAATGGGCTTCCAAATATCACTTTGCAAATTACACAAAAACAGTCTTATCGAAAGGCTTCTTGAGGGAAAGCTGTAACTCTGTGAGATGATTTAACAGAACTCAAAGCAGTTTCCTAGAACTCTTCTTTCCAGTTTTTAACGGAATATATTTACTTTTACACCGTAGCCCTCTATGAGCCTCCAAATATCACTTTGCAAATCCCACAAGAACACTCTTAGCGAAAGGCTTCTTGAGGGGAAAGCTGTAACTCGGTGAGATGTATTAACATAACACACGGCAGATTCTCAGAAAGATTCTTTCCAGTTTTTAACGGAAGATATTTCCTTTTTCACCATAGCCCTCGATGGGCTTATAAATATCACTTTGAAAATTTCACAACAACAGCCTTAGCAAAAGGCTTCGTGAGGGGAAAGCTGTAACTCTGTGAGTTGAATTAACAGAACACAAAGCAGTTTCTCAGAAAGCTTCTTTTCAGTTTCTATCTTAGGATAATTCCTTTTTCAAAATAGCGTTCTATGGGCTTCCAAATATCACTTTGCAAATTCCACAAGAACAGTCTTAGCGAAAGGCTTCTGTAGGTGCAGCTGTACATCTGTGAGATGAATTAACAGAACAAATAGCAATTTCTCAGAAATCTTCTTTCCAGTTTTTAACGGAAGATATTTCCTTTTTCACCATAGCCCTCTATGGACTTTCAAATATCACTTTGCAAATCAAACAAGAACAGTCCTATCGAAAGTCTACTTGAGGGGAAAGTTGTAATCTGTGAGAGGAATTAACAGAACACAAATCAGTTTGTCAGAAAGCTTCTTTTCAGTTTTTTTCTTAGTATATTTCCTTTTTCACCATACGCCTCAAAGGGCTTCCAAATATCACTTTGCAAATTTCACAAGAACAGTCTTAGTGAACGACTTCTTGAGGGGAAAGCTGTAACTCTGTGAGATGAATTAACACAACACAAAGCAGTTTCTCAGAAAGTTTCTTTTCAGTTTTTAACTTAGGATTTTCCTTTTTCACCATAGCCCTCTATGGGCTTCCAAATATCACTTTGCAAATTCCACAAGATCAGTCTTAGCGAAAGGCTTCAGGAGGGGAAAGCTGTATCTCTGTGAGATGATTTAACAGATTACAAATCAGTGTGTCAGAAATCTTCTTTGCAGTTTTTAACAGAACATAGTTCCTTTTTCACCATAGCCCTCTATGTGCTTCCAAATATCACTTTGCAAATTCCACAGAAAGACCCTTAGCGTTAGGCTTCTTTAGGGGAATGCTGTAACTCTGTGAGTTGAATTAACAGAACACGAAGCAATTTCTCAGAAAGCTTCTTTTCAATTTTTTTTCTTAGGAGATTTCCTTTTCACCATAACCGTCTATGGGCTTCCAAATATCACCTTGCAAATTCCACAAGAACAGTCTTAGTGAAAGTCTTCATGAGAGGAAAGCTGTAACTCTGTGAGGTTAACTAACAGAGCACAACATAGTTTCTCAGAAAGGTTCTTTCCAGTTTTTAACGGAAGATATTTTCTTTTTCACCATAGCCCAATACGGGCTTCCAAATATCATTTTGCAAATTCCACAAGAACAGTCTTATAGAAAGGCTTCTTGAGGGGAAAGCGGTAACTCGGTGAGATGTATTAACAGAACACACGGCAGTTTCTCAGAAACCTTCTTTCCAGTTTTTAACGGAAGTTATTTTCCTTTTCACCATAGCCCTCCATGGGCTTCCAAATATCACTTTGCAAATTCCACAAGAACAGTCTTTGCGAAAGGCTTCTGGAGGGGAAATCTGTTACTCTGTGAGATGCATTAACAGAACACAAAGCAGTTTCTCAGAAATCTTCTTTCCAGTTTTTAACGGAAGATATTTCCTTTTTCACCATAGTCCTCTATGGGCTTCCAAATATCACTTTGCAAATTCCACAAGAACAGTGTTAGCGAAAGGCTTCTGGTGGGGAAAGCTGTAACTCTGTGAGATGAATTAACAGAACACAATGCAGTTTCTCAGAAATCTTCTTTCCAGTTTTTAAGGAAAGATATTTCCTTTTTCACCATAGTCTTCTATGGGCTTCCAAATATCACTGTGCACGTCCCACAAGAACAGTCTTAGCGAAAAGCTTCTTGAGGTGAAAGCTGTAACTCGGTGAGATATTTTAACAGAACACGCGTCAGTTTCTCAGAAAGTTTCTTTCCAATTTTTAACGTAAGTTATTTCCTTTTTCACCATAGCCCTCTACGGGCTTCAAACATCACTTTGCAAATTCCACAAGAACAGTCTTTGCGAAAGGCTTCTGGAGGGGAAATCTGTTACTCTGTGAGATGCATTAACAGAACACAAAGCAGTTTCTCAGAAATCTTCTTTCCAGTTTTTAACGGAAGATATTTCCTTTTTCACCATAGTCCTCTATGGGCTTCCAAATATCACTTTGCAAATTCCACAAGAACAGTGTTAGCGAAAGGCTTCTGGTGGGGAAAGCTGTAACTCTGTGAGATGAATTAACAGAACACAATGCAGTTTCTCAGAAATCTTCTTTCCAGTTTTTAAGGAAAGATATTTCCTTTTTTACCATAGTCTTCTATGGGCTTCCAAATATCACTGTGCACGTCCCACAAGAACAGTCTTAGCGAAAAGCTTCTTGAGGTGAAAGCTGTAACTCGGTGAGATATTTTAACAGAACACGCGTCAGTTTCTCAGAAAGTTTCTTTCCAATTTTTAACGTAAGTTATTTCCTTTTTCACCATAGCCCTCTACGGGCTTCAAACATCACTTTGCAAATTCCACAAGAACAGTATTAGCGAAAGGCTTCTTGAGGGCAAAGCTGTAACGCTATAGACGAATTAACAGAACACAAAGCAGTTTCTCAGAAAGCTTCTTTTCAGTTTTTATCTTAGGATATTTCCTTTTTCACCGTAGCCCTCTATGGGCTTCCAAACATCACTTTGCATATTCCAAAAGAACAGTCTTAGTAATCGGCTTCATGATAGGAAAGCTGTAACTCTGTGAGATAAATTAAGAGAACACAAAGCAGTTTCTCAGAAAGGTTCTTTCCAGTTTTTAACGGAAGATATTTCCTTTTTTACCATAGCCCACTATGGGCTTCAAAATATCACTTTGCAAATTCCACAAGGACAGTGTTAGCGAAAAACTTCTGGAGGGGAAAACTGTAACTCTGTGAGATGAATTAACAGAACACAAAGCAGTTTCTCAAAAAGCTTCTTTCCAGTTTTTAAAGAAAGACACTTCCTTTTTCACCTTAGCCCTCAATAGTATTACAAGTATCAGTTTGCAAATTTCACAAGAACAGTCTTAGTGAAGGGCTTCTTGAGGGGAATGCTGTAACACTGTGAGATGAACTAACACAACACAAAGCAGTTTCTCAGACAGCTTCTTTTCGGTTTTTATCTTAGGATATTTCCATTTTCAAAATAGCTCTCTATGGGCTTCCAAATATCACTTTGCAAATTCCACAAGAACAGTCTTAGCGAAAGGCTTCTTGAGGGGGAAGCTGTAACTCTGTGAAATGAATTAACAGAACACAAAGCAGTCTCTCAGAAAGCTTCTTTCCAGTATTTAACTGAAAATATTTCCTTTTTCACTATAGCCCTCTAGGGGTTCCAAATATCACTTTGGAAATCCCACAAGCACAGTCTTAGCGAAAGGCTTCTTGAGAGGAAAGCTGTAACTCGGTGTTATGTACTAACAGAACACACCGCATTTTCTCAGAATGGTTCTTTCCAGTTTTTAACGGAAGATATTTCTTTTTTCACCTTAGCCCTCTATGGGCTTCCAAATGTCACTTTGCAAATTTCACAAAACAGTCTTAGTGAACGGCTTCATGAGGGAAAAGCTGTAACTCTTTGAGAGAACTAACAAAACACAAAGTAGCTTTTCATACAGCTTCTTTTCGATTTTTATCTTAGGATATTTCCATTTTCACCATAGCCTATTATGGGCATCCAAATATCACCTCGGAAATTCCACAAAAACAGTCTTAGCGGAAGGATTCTTGAGGCAAAAGCTGTAACTCTTTGAGATGAATTAACAGAACACAAAGCAGTTTCTCAGAAAGCTTTTCAGTTTTTATCTTAGGATGTTTCCTTTTTCACCATTGCCCTCTATGTGCCTAAAATATCACTTTGCAATTCCACAAGAACAGTCTTAGTGAACGGCTTACTGAGGGGAAAGCTGTAACTCTGTGAGAGGAAATAACTGAACACAAAGCAGTTTCTCAGAAAGCTTCTTTCCAGTTTTTAACTGAGGATATTTCCTTTTTCACCATAGCCCTTTTGAACTTCCAAATATCACTTTGCAAATTCCACAAGAACAGTCTTAGTGAAAGGCTTCTTGAGGGGAAAGCTCTAACTCTGTGAGTTCAATTAACAGAACACAAAGCGTTTTCTCACAAACCTTCTTTCCAGTTTTTAACGGAAGATATTTCCTTTCTCACAATAGTCCTCTATGGGCATCCAAATATCACTTTTCAAATCCCACAAGAACAGTCTTAGTGAAAGGCTTCTTGAGAGGAAAGCTGTAACTCAGTGAGACGTATTAACAGAACACACGGCATTTTCTCAGAATGCTTCTTTCCAGTTTTTAACGGAAGATATTTCCTTTTTCACCATAGTCCTCTATGGGTTTCCAAATATCACTTCGCAAATTTCACAAAACAGTCTTAGTGAACGGCTTCTTGAGGGGAAAGCTGTAGCTCTGTGAGATGAACTAACAGAACACAAAGCAATTTTTCAGACACCTTCTTTTCGGTTAGTATCTTAGGATATTTCCATTTTCACCATAGCTCTCTATGGGCTTCCAAATATCACTTTGCAAATTCCACAAGAACAGTGTTAGCGAAAGGTTTCTGGAGGGGAAAGCTGCAACTCTCTGAGACGAATTAATAGAACACAAAGCAGTTTCTCAGAAAGCTTTTGTTCAGTTTTTATCTTAGGATGTTTCCTTTTTCACCATAGCCTTCTATGGGCTTCCAAATATCACTTTGCAAATTCCACAGGAACAGTCTTAGTGAACGGCTTCTGGAGGGGAAAGGTGTAACTGTGAGATGAATTAACAGAACACAAAGCTGTTTCTCAGCAATCTTCTTTCCAGTTTTCAACGGAGGATATTTCCTTTTTCACCGTAGCCCTCTATGGGATACCAAATATCACTTTGCAAATTCCACAAGAACAGTGTAAGCGAAAGACTTCTGGAGGGGAAAACTGTAACTCTGTGAGATGAATTAACAGAACACAAAGCAGTTTCTCAGATATCTTCTTTCCAGTTTTTAATGAAAGATATTTCCTTTTTCACCATAGACCTCTATGGGCTTCCAAATATCACTTTGCAAATCCCACAAGAATAGTCTTAGCGAAAGCCTTCTTGAGGGGAAAGCTCTAACTCAGTGAGATGCTTTAACAGAACACACGGCAGTTTCCCAAAAAGCTTCTTTCAAGTTTTTAACGGAAGATATTTCCTTTTTTACCATAGCCCTCTATGAGTTTTCTAATATCACTTTTCAAATTTCACAAGAATAGTCTCAGTGAACTGCTTCTTGAAGGGAAACATGTAAGTCTGTGAGATGAACTAACAGAACACAAAGCAGTTTCTCAGAAAGCTTCTTTCCAGTTTTTAACAGAAAATATTTCCTTTTTCTCCATAGCCCTCTATGAGATTCTAAATATCACTTTCCACATTTCAGAAGAACAGTCTTAGTGAACGGCCTCATGAGGGGAAATCTGTAACGCTTTAAGATGAATTAACAGAACAGAAAGCAGTTTCTCAGATAGCTCCTTTTCGGATTTTATCTTACTATATTTCCTTTTTCAACATAGCCCTCTATGGTCTTCCAAATATCACTTTGCAAATTACACAAGAACAGTTTTTGTGAAAGACTTCTTGAGGGGAAAGCTGTAACTCTGTGAGATGAATTACAAAACACAAAGCTGTTTCTCAGAAAGCTACTTTTCAGTTTTTATCTTAGGATATTTCCTTTTTCTCATTAACGTCTATGGGATTCCAAATATCACTTTGCAAATTCCACAAGAACAGGCTTAGTGAAAGGCTTCTTGAGGGGAATGCTGTAACTCTGTGAGATGAATTTACAGAACACAAAGCAGTTTCTCAGAAAGATTCCTTCCAGTTCTTAACGGAAGGTATTTCGTTTTTCACCGTAGCCCTCTATGGGCTTCCAAATATCACTTTGCAAATTCCACAAGAACAGTCTTAGCGAAAGGCTTCTTGAGGGGAAAGCTGTAACTCTGTGAGATGAATTAACATAACAGAAAGCAGCTTCTCAGAAAGCTTCTTTCCAGTTTTTTACGGAAGATATTTTATTTTTCACCAAGCCCTCTTAGGGCTTCCAAATATCACTTTGCAAATTCCACAAGAACAGTCTCAGTGCAAGGCTTCTTGCGGGGAAAGCTGTAACTCTGTGAGAAGAATAAACAGAACACAAAAGAGTTTCTCACAAAGATTCTTTCCAGTTTTTGTCTTAGCATATTTCCTTTTTCACCAAGCCCTCTATGTGCCTCCAAATAAGACTTTGCAAATTCCACAAGAACAGTCTTAGCGAAAGGCTTCTTGAGGGGCGAGCTGTAACTCTCTGAGATGAATTAACAGAACACAAATCAGTTTCACAGAAAGCTTTTTCCAGTTTTCACTGAAAATATTTCCTTTTTCACCATAGCCCTCTATGGGCTTCTAAATATCACGTTCAAAATTCCACATCAACAGTATTAGCGAAAGGATATTTGTGGAGAAAGCTGTAATTCCGTGAGATGAATTAACAGAACACAAAGCAGTTTCTCAGAAAGCTTCTTTCCAGTTTTTAACTGAAGATATTTCCTTTTTCACCAAAGCCCTCTATGGGCTACCAAATATCACCTTGCAAATTCCACCAGAACACTCTAAGCGAAAGTCTTCTTGAGGGGAAAGCTGTAACTCTGTGAGATGAATTAACAGAACACAAAGCAGTTTCTCAGAAAGTTTCTTTCCAGTTTTTAACGGAAGATATTTCCTTTTTCACCAAACCTCTCTATGGGATTCCAAATATCACTTTGCAAATTCCACAAGAACAGGCTTAGTGAAAGGCTTCTTGAGGGGAATGCTGTAACTCTGTGACATGAATTAACAGAACACAAAGCAGTTTCTCAGAAAGATTCCTTCCAGTTTTTAACGGAAGATATTTCGTTTTTCACCGGAGCCCTCTATGGGCTTCCAAATATCACTTTGCAAATTCCACAAGAACAGTCTTAGCGAAAGGCTTCTTGAGGGGAAAGCTGTAACTCTGTGAGATGAATTATCAGTACACAAAGCAGTTTCTCAGAAAGTTTCTTTCCAGTTTTTAACGGAGAATATTTCCTTTTTCACCATAGCCCTCTATGTCCTTCTAAATATCACTTTCCAAATACCACAAGAACAGTCTTAGGGAAAGGCTTTTTGAGGGGAAAGCTGAAACTCTGTGAGCTGAAATAACAGAACACAAAGCAGTTTCTTTTTCGGCCGGGCGCGGTGGCTCAAGCCTGTAATCCCAGCACTTAGGGAGGCCGAGACGGGTGGATCACGAGGTCAGGAGATCGAGACCATCCTGGCTAACACGGTGAAACCCCGTCTCTACTAAAAATACAAAAAACTAGCCGGGCGAGGTGGCGGGCGCCTGTAGTCCCAGCTACTCCGGAGGCTGAGGCAGGGGAATGGCGTGAACCCGGGAGGCGGAACTTGCAGTGAGCTGAGATCCGGCCACTGCACTCCAGTCCGGGCTACAGAGCAAGACTCCGTCTCAAAAAAAATAAATAAATAAAAAAAATAAAAAAAAAATAAAGAAATCATTTTTCCAGTTTTTAACGGAAGATATTTCCTTTTTCAGCATAGCCCCCTATGGACTTCCAAATATCTCTTTTCAAATTCCACAAGAACAGTCTTAACGAAAGGCTTCTTGAGGGGAGAGCTGTAACTCTGTGCGATGAATTAACAGAACACAAAGTATTTTCTCAGAAAGTTCTTTCCAGTTTTGAACGGAAGATATTTCCTTTTTTACCAAAGCCGTCTTTGGGCTTCCAAATATCACTTTACAAATTACACAAGAACAGTGTTAGCGAATTACTTCTTGAAGGGAAAGCTGTAACTCTGTGAAATGAATTAACAAAACACAAAGCAGTTTCTCAAAAAGCTTCTTTCAAGTTTTTAACTGAAGATATTTTCTTTTTCACTATAGCCCTCTTTGGTCTTGCAAATACCACCTTGCGAATTCCACAAGAACAGTCTTAGCAAAAGGCTTCTTGAGGGGAAAGCTGTAACTCTGTGAGATGAATTAACAGAACACAAAGCAGTAGATCACAAAGCTTCTTTCCACCTTTTAACTTAAGATATTTCCTTTTTCACCGTAGCCATCTATGGGCTTCCAAATATCACTTTGCAAATTCCACAAGAACCATCTTAGCGAAAGGCTTCCTGAAGGGAAAGCTGTAACTCTGTGAGATGAATTAAGAGGACACAAAGCAGTTTCTCAAAAAGCTGCTTTCCAGTTTTTAAAGGAAGATATTTCCTCTTTCACCAAAGCCCTCATTGGGTTACCAAATATCACCTTGCAAATTCCACAAGAACACTCTTTGCGAAAGGCTTCTTGAGGGGAAAGCCGTAACTCTTTGAGATGAATTAAGAGAACAAAAAGCAGTTTCTCACAAAGCTTCTTTCCAGTTTTTAACTGAAGATATTTCCTTTTTCACCAAAGCCCTCTTTGGGCTTCCAAATATCACTTTGCAAATTCCACAAGAAGAGTCTTAGCGAAAGGCTTTTGAGGGGAAAGCTGTAATCAGAAAACTTCTTTCCAGTTTTTAACGGAAGATATTTCCTTTTTCACCATAGCCCTCTATGGGCTTCCATATATCACTTTTCAAATTGCACAAGAACTGTCTTAGTGAAAGGCTTCTTGAGGGTAAATCTGTAACTCTGTGAGATGAATTAACAGAAAAAAAAGCAGTTTCTCACAAAGCTTCTTTCCAGTTTTT
The DNA here is from genome assembly GCF_047675955.1 of Chlorocebus sabaeus. NCBI lineage: Eukaryota > Metazoa > Chordata > Mammalia > Primates > Cercopithecidae > Chlorocebus > Chlorocebus sabaeus. The sequence continues at coordinate 280,086 of NW_027327597.1, forward strand.
AACTGAAGATATTTCCTTTTTCACCAAAGCCCTCTTTGGGCTTCCAAATATCACTTTGCAAATTCCACAAGAAGAGTCTTAGCGAAAGGCTTTTGAGGGGAAAGCTGTAATCAGAAAACTTCTTTCCAGTTTTTAACGGAAGATATTTCCTTTTTCACCATAGCCCTCTATGGGCTTCCATATATCACTTTTCAAATTGCACAAGAACTGTCTTAGTGAAAGGCTTCTTGAGGGTAAATCTGTAACTCTGTGAGATGAATTAACAGAAAAGAAAGCAGTTTCTCAGAAAGCTTCTTTCCAGTTTCTAACTGAAGATAGTTCCTTTTTCACCATAGCCCTCTTTGCTCTTCCAAATATCCCTTTGCAAATTCCACAAGAACAGTCTTAGCGAAAGGCTTCTTGAGGGGAAAGCTGTGACTCTGTGAGATGAATTAACAGAGCACAAAGCAGTTGATCAGAAAGCTTCTTTCCAGTTTTTAACTTAAGATATTACCTTTTTCACCATAGCCATCTATGGGCTTCCAAATATCACTTTGCAAATTCCACAAGAACAATCTTAGCGAAAGGCTTCTTTAGGGGAAATCTGTAACTCTGTGAGATGAATTAACAGAACAAAAGCAGTTTCCAGAAACCTTCTTTCCAGTTTTTATCTGAAAATATTTCCTTTTTCACCATAGCCCTCAATGGGCTTCCAAAGATCACTTTGCAAATTCCACGAGAACAGTCTTAGCGAAAGGCTTCCTGAGGGGAAAGCTGTAACTCTGTGAGATGAATTAGCAGAACAAAAAGTAGTTTCTCAGAGAGCTTCTTTCCAGTTTTTAACTGAAGATATTTCCTTTTTCACCATAGCCGTCTATAGGCTTCCAAATATCACTTTGCAAATTCCACAAGAACAGACTTAGCGAAAGGCTTCTTGTGGGGAAAGCTGTAACTCTTTGAGATGAATTAACAGAACACAAAGCAGTTTCTCGGAAAGCTTCCTTCCACTTTTTAACGGAAGAATTTCCTTTTTCACCATAGCCCTCTATGGGCTTCCAAATATCACTTGGCAAATTCCACAAGAACAGCATTAGCGAATGGCTTCTTGAGGAGAAAGCTGTCACTGTGTGAAATGAATTATCAGAACACAAAGCAGTTTCTCAGAAAGATTCTTTTCAGTTTTTATCTTAGGATATTTCCTTTTTCACCATAGCCCTCTATGGGTTTCCAAATATCACTTTGAAAATTTCACAAGAATAGTCTTTGTGAACGGCTTCTTGAGGGGAAAGCTGTAGCTCTGTGAGATGAAATAACAGAACACATAGCAGTTTCTCACAAAGCTTCTTTTCGCTTTTTAACGGAAGATATTTCCTTTTTCACCATAGCCCTCTAAAATTCCACAAGAACAGTCTTAGCGAAAGTCTTCTTGTGGGGAAAGCTGTAACTCTGTGAGAAGAATTAAGAGAACACAAGGAAGTTTCTCAGAGAGCTTATTTCCAGTATTAAACTGAAGATATTTCCTTTTTCAAATAGCCCTTTATGGGCTTCCATATATCACTTTGCAAATTCCACAAGAACAGTCTTAGCGAAAGGCTTCTTGTGGGGAAAGCTGTAACTCTGTGAGATGAATTAACGGAACACAAAGCAGTTTCTCAGAAAGCTTCTTTCCAGTTTTTAACTGAAGATATTTCCTTTTTTAACGTAGCCCTCTAAGGGCTTCCAAATATCACTTTGGAAATTCCACAAGAACTGTCGTAAAGAAAGGCTTCTTGAGTGGAAAGCTGTAACTCGGTGAGATGAATTAATAGAACACAAAGCAGTTTCTCCGAAAGCTTCTTTCAAGTTATTAACTGAAGATATTTCCTTTTTCACCATAGCCCTCTACTCTCTTCCAAGTATCACTTAGCAAATTAAACAGTAACAGTATTAGAGAAAGGATTCTGGAGAGGAAAGCTGTAACTCTGTGAGATGAATTAACAGAACACAAAGCAGTTTCTCAGAAACCTTCTTTCCAATTTTTAACGGAAGATATTTCCTTTTTCACCTTAGCGCTCTTTGGGCTTCCAAATATGACTTTGCAGATTCCACAAGAACGGTCTTAGCGAAAGTCTTACTGAGGAGAAAGCTGTAACTCTGTGAGATGAACTTACAGAACACAAAGCAGTTTCTCGGAAAGCTTATTTTCAGTTTTTATCTTAGGATAGTTCCTTTTTATCCGTAGCCCTCTATGAGCTTCCAAATATCACTTTGCAAATTCCACAAGAACAATCTTAGCAAAACGTTTCTTGAGGGGAAAGCTGTAACTCTGTGAGATGAATTAACAGAGCACAACGCAATTTCTCAGAAAGCTTCTTTCCAGTTTTTAACTGAAGATATTTCCTTTTTCACTATAGCCCTCTATTGGCTTCCAAATATCACTTTGCAAATTTCACAAGAACAGTCTTAGAGAATGGCTTCTTTAGGGGAAGGTTGTAACTCCTTGAGATGAACTAACAGAACACAAAGTGCTTTCTCAGATAGCTTCTTTTCGGTTTTTAACTTAGGATATTTGCATTTTCACCATAGCCCTCTATGGGATTCCAAATATCACTTGCAAATTAAACAAGAACAGTCTTAGCGGAAGGCTTCTTGAGGAGAAACTGTAACTCTTAGAGATGAATTAACAGAACACAAAGCAGTTTCTCAGAAAGCTTCTTTCCAGTTTTTAACGGAAGATTTTAATTGTTCAACATAGCTCTCTATGGGCTTCCAAATATCACTTTGCAATTTGCACAAGAACAGTCTTAGCAAAAGGCATCTTGAAGTAAAAGCTGTATCTCTGTGACATGAATTAACACAACACAAAACAGTTTCTCAGAAAGCTTCTTTTCAGTTTTTTTCTTAGGATATTTCCTTTTTCACCATAGCCTTCTAAGGGCTTCCAAATATCACTTTGCAAATCCCACAAGAAAAATCTTAGCGAAAGGCTTCTGTAGGGGACAGCTGTAACTCTGTTAGATGAATTAACAGAACACAAAACTGATTCTCAGAAACCTTTTTTCCAGTTTTAAACGGAAAATATTTCCTTTTTCACCCTAGCCCTCTAGAGTCTTCCAAATATCACTTCGCAAATTTCACAAGAACAATCTTAGCGAAAGGCTTCTTTCAGGGAAAGCTGTAACTCTGAGATGAATTAACAGAACTCAAAGCAGTTTCTCAGAAAGCTTCTTTCCAGTTTTTAACGGAAGATATTTCCGTTTTCCCCATAGCTCTCTATGGGATTCCAAATATCACTTTGCAAATTCCACAAGAACAGTCTTAGCGATAGGCTTCTGGAGGGGAAATATCTAACACTGTGAGATGAATTAACAGAACACAAAGCAGTTTCTCAGAAATCTTCTTTCCAGTTTTTAACGGATGATATTTCCTTTTTCACCATAGACTTCTCGGGGCTTCCAAATATCACTATGCAAATTCCACCAGAACAGTCTTTGAGAAAAGCTTCTTGTTGGAAAATCTGTAACTTTGTGAGATGTATTAACAGAACACATATCAGTTTCTCAGAAACCTTCTTTCCAGTTTTACACCGAAGATATTTCCTTTTTCACCGTAGCCCTCTATGGGCTTCCAAATATCACTTTGCAAATTCACCAAGAAAAGTTTTAGCAAAAGGCTTCTTGAGGGGAAAGCTGTAACACTGTGAGATGAATTAAGAGATCTCTAAGTAGTTTCTCAGAAATCTTCTTCCCAGTTTTTAACGGAATATATTTCCTTTTTCACCGTAGCCCACTATGGGCTTCCAAATATCACTTTGCAAATTCCAGAAGAACACACCTAGCGAAAAATTTCTTGAGGGGAAAGCTGTAACTCGGTGTGATGTATTAACAGAACACATGGCAGTTTCTCAGAATGCTTCTTTCCAGTTTTTAACGGAAGATATTTCCTTTTTCAACATAGCCCTCTATGGTCTTCCAAATATCTCTTTGCAAATTACACAAGAACAGCCTTCGTGAGCGGCTTCTTGAGGGAAAAGCTGTAACCCTGTGAGATGAACTAACAGAACACAAAGCAGATTCTCAGAAAGCTTGTTTTCGGTTTTTAAATATCACTTTCCAAATTACACAAGAACAGTCTTAGCGAAAGTCTTCTTGATTGGAAAGCTGTAACTCTGTGGGATGAATTAACAGAACACAAAGTAGTTTCTCAGAAAGCTTCTTTTCAGTTTTTATCTTAGGATATTTCCTTTTTCACCGTAGCACTCTATGGGCTTCCAACTATCTCTTTGCAAATTTCAAAAAAAACAATCTTAGTCAACGGCTTCTTGAGGGGAAAGCTGTATGTCTGTGAGATGAACTAACAGAACACAAAGCAGTTTCTCAGAAAGCTTCTTTTCATTTTTTATCTGAGGATATTTCCATTTTCACAGTAGACCTCTATCGGCTTCCAAATATCATTTTGCAAATTACACAAGAGGAGCCTTAGCTGAAGGCTACCTGAGGGGAATGTTGTAACTCTTTGAGATGAATTAACAGAACACATAGCAGTTTCTCAGAAAGCTTCTTTTCAGTTTTTAACGAAAGATATTTCCTTTTTCACCATAGCCCTCTATAGACTTCCAAATATCACTTTGCAAATCCCACAAGTACAGTCTTAGTGAAAGGCTTCTTCAGGGGAAAGCTGTAACTCGGTGAGTTATATTAACAGAACACACGGCAGTTTCTCAGAAAGCTTCTTTCCAGTTTTTAACAGGAGATATTTCCTTTTTCAACATAGCCCTCTGTGGGCTTCCAAATATCACTTTGCAAATCCCTCAAGAACAGTCTTAGCGAAGGTCTTCTTGAGAGGAAACCTGTAACTGTGTGAGATGAATTAATAGAACACACGTCAGTTTCTCAGAAATCTTCTTTCCAGTTTTTAACAAAAGATATTTTGTTTTTCACCAGAGCCCTCTACAGGCTTTCAAATATCACTTTGCAAATTTCACAAGAAGAGCCTTAGTGAAAGGTTTCTTGAGGGGAAAGCTGTAACTCTGTGAGTTGAATTAACAGACCACACGGCAGTTTCTCAGAAAACTTCTTTTCAGTTATTATCTTAAGATATTTCCTTTTTCTCCAAAGCCCTCTATGGGCTTCGAAATATCACTTTTCAAATTCCACAAGAACAGTTTTAGGGAAAGGGTTCTGGAGGGGAAAGCTGTAACTCAGAGAGTTGAATTAACAGAACACAAAGCAGTTTCTCAGAAAGCTTCTTTCCAGTTTTTAACTGAAGAATTTTCCTTTTTCACCGTAGCCCTATTTGTGCTTCCAAATGTCACTTTGCAAATCCCACAAGAACAGTCTTATCGAAAGGCTTCTTGAAGGGAAAGTTGTAATTCTGTGAGATGAATTATCAGAACACAAAGCAGTTTCTCAGAAAGCTTCTTTCCAGTTTTTAACTGAAGATATTACCTTTTTCACCGAAGCCCTCTAGGGGCTTCCAAATATCACTTTGCAAATTCCACTAAAACACTCTTAGCGAATGATTCTGTAGGGGAATGCTGTAACTCTGTTAGAAAAATTAACAAAACACAAAGCAGTGTCTCAGAAATCTTCTTCCCAGTTTTTAACGGAAGATATTTCCTTTTTCTCCATAGCCCACTATGGGCTTCCAAATATCACTTTGCAAATTCCACAAAACAGACTTACCGAAAAGCTTCTTGAGAAGAAAGCTCTAACTCTGTGAGATGAATTACCAGAACACAAAGCAGTTTCTCAGAAAGTTTCTTTCCAGTTTTTCACTGAAGATATTTCCTTTTTCATCATGGCCCTCAATGGGCTTCCAAATATCACTTTGCAAATTGCACAAGAACAGTCGTAGCGAATCGCTTATTGAGGGAAAATCTGTAACTCTGTGATACGAACTAAGAGAACACAAAGCAGTTCCTCAGAAAGCTTCTTTTCAGTTTTTATCTTAGGATATTTCCTTTTTCACCATAGCTCTCTTTGGGCTTCCAAATATCATTCTGCAAATTCCACAAGAACAGTCTAAGTGAAAGGCTTTTGGAGGGGAAACCTGTAACTATGTGAGATTAATTAACAGAACACAAAGCAGTTTCTCAGAAAGCTTCTTTCCAGTTTTTAACTGAAGATATTTCCTTTTTCACCCTAGCCCTCTATGGGCTTCCAAATATCACATTGCAAATGCCACAAGAAAAGCCTTAGCGAAAGGCTTCTTGAGGTAAAAGCTGTAACTCGGTTAGATGTATTAACAGAACACACGGCAGTATCTCAGAATGCTTCTTTCCAGTTTTAACGGAAGATATTTCCTTTTTCACCATAGCCCTCTACGGGCTTCCAAATATCACTATGCAAATTCCAAAAGAGCAGTCTTAGCGAAAGGCTTCTGGAGCGGAAAGCTGTAACTCTCTGAAATGAATTAACAGAACACAGAGCTGTTTCTCAGAAAGCTTCTTTCCAGTTTTCAACTGAAGATATTTCCTTTTTCCCCATAGCCCTCTATGGGCTTCCAAATATCACTTAGGAAATCCCACAAGAACAGTCTTTGCGAAAGGCTTCTTGAGGGGAAAGGTGTAACTCGGTGAGATTTATTTACAGAACACACGGCAGTTTATCTGAAAGCTTCTTTCCAGTTTTTAACTGAAAATAGTTCCCTTTTCACCATAGCCCTCTATGGGCTTCCAATTATCACTTTGTAAATCCCACAGAGACACTCTTAGTGAAAAGCTTCATGAGGGAATATCTGTAACTCTGTGAGATGAATTAAGAGAACACATAGTAGTTTCTCAGAAAGCTTCTTTCCAGTTTTTAACTGAAGATATTTACTTTTTCACCATAGCCCTCTATGGGCTTCCAAATATCACTTTGCAAATCCCACAAGAACAGTCTTATCGAAAGGCATCTGGATGTGAAAGACGTAACTCGGTGAGATGTAATAACAGAACACACGGCAATTTCACAGAATGCTTCTTTAGAGATTTAACGGAAGATATTTCCTTTTTCACCATAGCCTTCTATGGGCTTCCAATATCACTTTGCAAAATCCACAAGAACAGTCTTTACGAAAGGCTTCTAGATGGGAAAGCTGTTACTCTGTGAGATGAATTAAAAGAACACAAAGCAGATTCTCAAAAAGCTTCTTTCCAGTTTTAAACTGAAGATATTTCCTTTTCATCATAGCCCCCTATGGGCTCCAAAATAACACTTTGCATATTCCAGAGGAACAGTCTTAGCGAAAGGCTTCTTGAGCGGAAAGCTCTAACTCTGTGAGATGAATTAACAAAACACAAAGCAGTTTCTCAAAAATCTTCTTTCCACTTTTTAATTGAGGATATTTCCTTTTTCACTATAGCCCTCTAATGGCTTCCAAATATCACTTTGCAAATTCAACAAGAAGTTTCTTTGCGAAAGGCTTCTTGAGGGGAAAGCTGTAACTCCGTGATGTGAATTAACAGAACACAAAGCAGTTTCTCAGAAAGCTTCTTTCCAGTTTTTAACTGAAGATATTTCCTTTTCCACAATAGCCCTCTATGGGCTTCCAAATATCACTTTGCAAATTACACAAGAACAGCCTTACAGAAAGGTTTCTTGAGGGGAAAGCTTTAACTCTCTAAGATAAATTAACAGAACACAAAGCAGTTTCTCAGAAAGCTTCTTTCCAGTTTTTAACAGAAGATATTTCTTCTTTCACCATAGCCCTCTATCGGCTTCCGAACATCACTTTGCAAATTCCAGAAGAACAGTCTTAATGAAAGACTTTTTGAAGGGAAATCTGTAACTTTGTGAGATGAATTCACAGAACACAAACAGTTTCTTAGAAAGCTTATTTCCACTTTTTAACTGAAGAGATTTCCTATTTCACCATAACCCTCTTCTGGCTTCCAAATATCACCATGAAAATAGCACAAGAACAGTCTTAGCGAAAGGCTTCTTGAGGGGAAAGCTGTATCTCTTTGAGATAAATTAACAGAACACAAAGTAGTTTCTCAGAAAGCTTCTTTCAGGTTTTTATCTTAAGATATTTCCCTTTTCACCGTAGCCCTCTGTCGGCTCCAAAATACCAATTTGCAAATTGCACAAGTACAGTATTAGCGGAAGGCTTCTTGAGGGGAAAGCTGTAACTATGTGAGATGAATTAAAAGAACACAAAGTAGTTTCTCAGAAAGCTTCTTTCCAGTTTTTAACGGAAGATATTTCCTTTTTCACCATAGCCCTCTAAGGGCTTCCAAATATCACTTTGAAAATTCCACAAGAGCAGTCTTATCGAAAGGCTTTTTGAGGGGAAAGCTGTAACTCGGTGAAATGAATTAACAGAACACAAAGCAGTTTCTCAGAAAGCTTTTTTCCAGTTTTTAACGGAAGATATTTTCTTTTTCATGGTAGACCTCTTTGGGCTTCCAACTATCACTTCGCAAATTCCTCGAGAACAGTCTTACCGAAAGGCTTCTTGGGGGAAAGCAGTAACTTCGTGAGATGAATTAACAGAACACAAAGCAGTTTCTCAGAAAGGTTCTTTCCACTTTTTATCTGAAGATATTTCCTTTTTCACGATAGCCCTCTATGGGCTCCAAATATCACTTTGCATATTCCACAAGAACAGTCTTAGCGAAAGGCTTCTTGAGGGGAAAGCTCTAACTCTGTGAGATGAAATAACAGAACACAAAACAGATTCTGAGAAAGCTTCTTTCCACTTTTTATCAGAAGATATTTCCTTTTTCACCATAGCCCTCTAGGGCCTTCCAAATACCACTTTGCAAATTCCACAAGAACAGTCTTAGCGAAAGTCTTCTTGAGGGGAAAGCGGTAACTCTGTGAGATGACTTAACAGAACACAAAGTAGTTTCTCAGAAAGCTTCTTTCCAATTTTTAACGGAATTAATTTCCTTTTTCACCATAGCCCTCTTTGGGCTTACAATTATCACTTTGCAAATTCCACAAGAACAGTCTTAGCAAAAGGCTTCTTGAGGGGAAAGCTGTAACTCTGCGAGGTGAATTTACAGATCACAAAGCAGTTTCTCAAAAAGTTTCTTTCCAGTTTTTAACTGAACATATTTCCTTTTTCACCATAGCCCTCTATGGGCTTCCAAATATCACTTTGCAAATTCCACATGAACAGTCTTAGCGTAAGGATTCTTGAGGGGAAAGCTGTAACAATGTGAGATGAATTAACAGAACACAAAGGAGTTTCTCAAAAATCTTCTTTTCAGTTTTTATCTTAGGATATTTCCTTTTTCACCACAGCTCTCTATGGGCTTCCAAATATCACTTCTTAAATTCCACAAGAACACTCTTAGCCAAAGGCTTCTTGAGCGGAAAGCTATAACCCTGTGAGATGAATTAACAGAACACAAAGCCGTTTCGCAGAAAGCTTCTTTCCAGTTTTTGACGAAAGAGATTTCCTTTTTCAGCAATGCCCTCTATGGGCTTCCAAATCTCATTTTGCAAATTCCACAAGAACAATCTTAGCGATAGGCTTCCTGAGGGGAATGCTGTAACTCTGTTAGATGAATTAACAGAACACAAAGCATTTTCTCAGAGAGCTTCTTTCCAGTTTTTAACTTAAGATATTACCTTTTTCACGATAGCCCTCTATAGGCTTCCAAATATCACTTTGCAAATTCCCCAAGAACTGTCTTATCGAAAGGCTTTTAGAGGGAAAAGCTGTAACTCTGTGAGTTGAATTAAGAGAACACAAACCCGTCTCTCAGAAAGCTTCTTTCCAGTTTTTAACGGAATAGATTTCCTTTTACACCATAGCCCTCTAGGGACTTCCAAATGTCACTTTGCAAATTCCACAAGAAGAGTCTTAGCGAAAGACTTCCTCAGGGGAAAGCTGTAACTCTGTGAGATGCATTCACAGAACACAAAGCAGTTTCTCAGAAAGCTACTTTCCAGTTTCTTACTGAACATATCTCCTTTTTCACCATAGACCTCTAAGGGTTTCCAAATATCACTTTGTAAATTCCAAAAGAAGAGTCTTAGCGAAAGCCTTCTTGAGGGGAAAGCTTTAAGTCTGTGAGATGAATTTACAGAACACAAAACAGTTTCTCAGAAAGCTTCTTTCCACTTTTTAACGGAAGAGATTTCCTTTTTCACGATAGCCCTATATGGGCTTCCAAATATCTCTTTGCAAATTCCACAAGAACAGTCTTAGCCAAAGACCACTTGAGGGGAAAGGTGTAACTCTGTGAGATGAAATAAAAGAACAAAAAGCAGTTTCCCAGAATGTTTCCTTCCAGTTTGAACTGAAGATATTTTCTTTTTCACCATAACACTCTATGTGCTTCAAAATATCATTTTGCAAATTCCACAAGAACATCTTAGCGAAAGGCTTATGGAGGGGAAAGCTGTAACTCTGTGAGATGAATTAACAGAACACAATGCAGTTTCTCAAAAAATTTCTTTCCAGTTTTTAACTGAAGATAATTCCTTTTTCACCATAGCCCTCTATGGGCTTCCAAATATCACTTTTTAAATTAAAGAAGAACAGTCTTAGTGAGAGGCTTCTTGAGGGGAAAGCTGTAACACTGTGAGATAAATTAAGAGAACACAAAGCCGTTTCTCAGAAAGCTTCCTTCCAGTTTTTAACGGAATTGATTTCCTTTATCACCATAGCCCTCTATGGACTTCCAAATATCACTTTGCAAATTCCACAAGAACAGTCTTAGTGAAAGGCTTCTTGAGAGGAAAGCTATAACGCTGTGAGATGAATTAACAGAACAAAAAGCAGTTTCTGAAGAAGCTTTTTTTCAGTTTTTATCTTAGGATATTTCCTTTTTCACCATAGCCCTGTTTGGGCTTCCAATTATCACTTTGCAAAATCCACAAGAACAGTCTTAGCGAAAGGCTTCTTGAGAGGAAAGCTATAACTCTGTGAGATGAATTAACAGAACATAAAGCAGTTTCTGAGAAATCTTCCTTTCAGTTTTTATCTTAGGGTATTTCCTTTTTTACCATAGTCCTGTATGGGCTTCCAAATATCACTTTTTAAATTCCACAAGAATAGTCTTACAGAAAGGCTTCTTAAAGGGAAAGCTGTAACACTGTGAGATGAATTCACAGAACACAAAGCAGTTTCTCAGAAAGCTTCTTTCCAGTTTTTAACTGAAGATATTTCCTGGGAGCAAGATGGCCGAATAGGAACAGCTCCAGTCTCCAAATCCCAGCGCCAGCGACACAGAAGACCGGTGATTTCTGCATTTTCAACTGAGGTACTGGGTTCATCTCACTGGGGAGTGCCAGACGATCGGTGCTGGTCAGCTGCTGCAGCCTGACCAGCGAGAGCTGAAGCAGGGCGAGGCATTGCCTCACCTGGAAAGCGCAAGGGGGAAGGGAATCCCTTTTCCCAGCCAGGGGAACTGAGACACACAACACCTGGAAAATCGGGTAACTCCCACCCCAATACTGCACTTTAAGCAAATAGGCACACCAGGAGATCATATCCCACACCTGGCCGGGAGAGTCCCACACCAACGGAGCCTCCCTCATTGCTAGCACAGCAGTCTGTGATCTACCGGCAAGGCAGCAGCGAGGCTAGCGGAGGGGCGCCCGCCATTGCTGAGGCTTAAGTAGGTAAACAAAGCTGCTGGGAAGCTCGAACTGGGTGGGGCTCACAGCAGCTCAAGGAAACCTACCTGTCTCTGTAGACTCCACCTCTGGGGACAGGACACAGTAAACAATAACAAACGCAACAGCTCTGCAGACGCAAACGACTCTGTCTGACAGCTTTGAAGAGAGCAGTGGATCTCCCAACACGGAGGTTGAGAGCTGAGAAGGGACAGACTCCCTGCTCAAGTGGGTCCCTGACCCCTGAGTAGCCTAACTGGGAGACATCCCCCACTAGGGGCAGTCTGACACCCCACACCTCACAGGGTGGAGTACACCCCTGAGAGGAAGATTCCAAAGCAAGAATCAGACAGGTACACTCGCTGTTCAGAAATATTCTATCTTCTGCAGCCTCTGCTGCTGATACCCAGGCAAACAGGGTCTGGTGTGGACCTCAAGCAATCTCCACAGACCTACAACTGAGGGTCCTGACTGTTAGAAGGAAAGCTATCAAACAGGAAGGACACCTACACCAAAACCCCATCAGTACATCACCATCATCAAAGACCAGAGGCAGATAAAACCACAAAGAAGGGGAAAAAGCAGGGCAGAAAAGCTGGAAATTCAAAAAATAAGAGCGCATCTCCCCCGGCAAAGGAGTGCAGCTCATCGCCAGCAACAGATCAAAGTTGGACGGAGAATGACTTCGACGAGATGAGAGAAGAAGGCTTCAGTCCATCAAATTTCTCAGAGCTAAAGGAACAATTACGTACCCAGCACAAAGAAACTAAAAATCTTGAAAAAAAAGTGGAAGAATTGATGGCTAGAGTAATTAATGCAGAGAAGCTCATAAACGAAATGAAAGAGACGAAAACCATGACATGAGAAATACGTGACAAATGCACAAGCTTCAGTAACCGACTCGATCAACTGGAAGAAAGAATGTCAGCGATGGAGGATCAAATGAATGAAATGAAGCAAGAAGAAAAACCAAAAGAAAAAAGAAGAAAAAGAAATGAACAAAGCCTGCAAGAAGTATGGGATTATGTAAAAAGACCAAATCTACGTCTGATTGGGGTGCCTGAAAGTGAGGGGGAAAATGGAACCAAGTTGGAAAACACTCTTCAGGATATCATCCAGGAGAACTTCCCCAACCTAGTAGGGCAGGCCAACATTCAAATCCAGGAAATACAGAGAACGCCACAAAGATACTCCTCGAGAAGAGCAACTCCAAGACACATAATTGCCAGATTCACCAAAGTTGAAATGAAGGAAAAAATCTTAAGGGCAGCCAGAGAGAAAGGTCGGGTTACCCACAAAGGGAAGCCCATCAGACTAACAGCAGATCTCTCGGCAGAAACTCTTCAAGCCAGAAGAGAGTGGGGGCCAATATTCAACATTCTTAAACAAAAGAATTTTCAACCCAGAATTTTATATCCAGCCAAACTAAGTTTCATAAGTGAAGGAGAAATAAAATCCTTTACAGATAAGCAAATGCTTAGAGATTTTGTCACCACTAGGCCTGCCTTACAAGAGACCCTGAAGGAAGCACTAAACATGGAAAGGAACAACCAGTACCAGCCATTGCAAAAACATGCCAAAATGTAAAGACCATCAAGGCTAGGAAGAAACTGCATCAACTAACGAGCAAAATAACCAGTTAATATCAGAATGGCAGGATCAAGTTCACACATAACAATCTTAACCTTAAATGTAAATGGACTAAATGCTCCAATTAAAAGACACAGACTGGCAAACTGGATAAAGAGTCAAGACCCATCAGTCTGCTGTATTCAGGAGACCCATCTCACACGCAGAGACATACATAGGCTCAAAATAAAGGGATGGAGGAAGATTTACCAAGCAAATGGAGAACACAAAAAAGCGGGGGTTGCAATACTAGTCTCTGATAAAACAGACTTTAAACCATCAAAGATCAAAAGAGACAAAGAAGGCCATTACATAATGGTAAAGGGATCAATTCAACAGGAAGAGCTAACTATCCTAAATATATATGCACCCAATACAGGAGCACCCAGATTCATAAAGCAAGTCCTTAGAGCCTTACAAAGAGACTTAGACTCCCATACAATAATGGGAGACTTCAACACTCCACTGTCAACATTAGACAGATCAATGAGACAGAAAATTAACAAGGATATCCAGGAATTGAACTCATCTCTGCAGCAAGCAGACCTAATAGACATCTATAGAACTCTCCACCCCAAATCAACAGAATATACATTCTTCTCAGCACCACATCGTACTTACTCCAAAATTGACCACGTAATTGGAAGTAAAACACTCCTCAGTAAATGTACAAGAACAGAAATTATAACAAACTGTCTCTCAGACCACAGTGCAATCAAACTAGAACTCAGGACTAAGAAACTCAATCCAAACCGCTCAACTACATGGAAACTGAACAACCTGCTCCTGAATGACTACTGGGTACATAACGAAATGAAGGCAGAAATAAAGATGTTCTTTGAAACCAATGAGAACAAAGATACAACATACCAGAAGCTCTGGGACACATTTAAAGCAGTGTGTAGAGGGAAATTTATAACACTAAATGCCCACAAGAGAAAGCAGGAAAGATCTAAAATTGACACTCTAACATCGCAATTAAAAGAACTAGAGAAGCAAGAGCAAACACATTTGAAAGCTAGCAGAAGGCAAGAAATAACTAAGATCAGAGCAGAACTGAAGGAGATAGAGACACAAAAAACCCTCCAAAAAATCAATGAATCCAGGAGTTGGTTTTTTGAAACAATCAACAAAATTGACAGACCACTAGCAAGACTAATAAAGAAGAAAAGAGAGAAGAATCAAATCGATGCAATTAAAAATGATAAAGAGGATATCACCACCGACCCCACAGAAATACAAACTACCATCAGAGAATACTATAAACACCTCTATGCAAATAAACTGGAAAATCTAGAAGAAATGGATAATTTCCTGGACACTTACACTCTTCCAAGACTAAACCAGGAAGAAGTTGAATCCCTGAATAGACCAATAGCAGGCTCTGAAATTGAGGCAATAATTAATAGCCTACAAACGAAAAAAAGTCCAGGACCAGATGGATTCACAGCTGAATTCTACCAGAGGTACAAGGAGGAGCTGGTACCATTCCTTCTGAAACTATTCCAATCAATAGAAAAAGAGGGAATCCTCCCTAACTCATTTTATGAGGCCAACATCATCCTGATACCAAAGCCTGGCAGAGAAACAACAAAAAAAGAGAATTTTAGACCAATATCCCTGATGAACATCGATGCAAAAATCCTCAATAAAATACTGGCAAACCGGATTCAGCAACACATCAAAAACTTATCCACCATAATCAAGTGGGCTTCATCCCTGGGATGCAAGGCAGGTTCAACATTCGCAAATCAACAAACATAATCCAGCATATAAACAGAACCAAAGACAAGAACCACATCATTATCTCAATAGATGCAGAAAAGGCTTTTGACAAAATTCAACAGCCCTTCATGCTAAAAACGCTCAATAAATTCGGTATTGATGGAACGTACCTCAATATAATAAGAGCTATTTATGACAAACCCACAGCCAATATCATACTGAATGGGCAAAAACTGGAAAAATTCCCTTTGAATACTGGCACAAGACGGGGATGCCCTCTCTCACCACTCCTATTCAACATAGTGTTGGAAGTGCTGGCTAGGGCAATCAGGCAAGAGAAAGAAATCAAGGGGATTCAGTTAGGAAAAGAAGAAGTCAAATTGTCCCTGTTTGCAGATGACATGATTGTATATTTAGAAAACCCCGTTGTCTCATCCCAAAATCTCCTTAAGCTGATAAGCAACTTCAGCAAAGTCTCAGGATACAAAATTAATGTGCAAAAATCACAAGCATTCTTATACACCAGTAACAGTCAAACAGAGAGCCAAATCAGGAATGAACTTCCATTCACAATTGCTTCAAAGAGAATAAAATACCTAGGAATCCAACTTAAAAGGGATGTAAAGGACCTCTTCAAGGAGAACTACAAACCACTGCTCAATGAAATAAAAGAGGACACAAACAAATGGAAGAACATACCATGCTCATGGATAGGAAGAATCAATATCGTGAAAATGGCCATACTGCCCAAGGTAATTTATAGATTCAATGCCATCCCCATCAAGCTACCAATGAGCTTCTTCACAGAATAGGAAAAACTGCTTTAAAGTTCATATGGAACCAAAAAAGAGCCCGCATCTCCAAGAAAATCCTAAATCAAAAGAACAAAGCTGGAGGCATCACGCTACCTGACTTCAAACTATACTACAAGGCTACAGTAACCAAAACAGCATGGTACTGGTACCAAAACAGAGATATAGACCAATGGAACAGAACAGAGTCCTCAGAAATAATACCACACATCTACAGCCATCTGATCTTTGACAAACCTGAGAGAAACAAGAAATGGGGAAAGGATTCCCTATTTAATAAATGGTGCTTGGAAAATTGGCTAGCCATAAGCAGAAAGCTGAAACTGGATCCTTTCCTTACTCCTTATACGAAAATTAATTCAAGATGGATTAGAGACTTAAAGGTTAGACCTAATACCATAAAAATCCTAGAGGAAAACCTAGGTAGTACCATTCAGGACATAGGCATGGGCAAAGACTTCATGCCTATAACACCAAAAGCAACGGCAGCAAAAGCCAAAATTGACAAATGGGATCTCATCAAACTAAAGAGCTTCTGCACAGCAAAAGAAACTACCATCAGAGTGAGCAGGCAACCTACAGAATGGGAGAAAATTTTTGCAATCTACTCATCTGACAAAGGGCTAATATCCAGAACCTACAAAGAACTCAAACAAATTTACAAGAAAAAAACAACCCCATCAAAAAGTGGGCAAAGGATATGAACAGACATTTCTCAAAAGAAGACATTCATACAGCCAACAGACACATGAAAAAATGCTCATCATCACTGGCCATCAGAGAAATGCAAATCAAAACCACAATGAGATACCATCTCACACCAGTTAGAATGGCGATCATTCAAAAGTCAGGAAACAACAGGTGCTGGAGAGGATGTGGAGAAATAGGAACACTTTTACACTGTTGGTGGGATTGTAAACTAGTTCAACCATTATGGAAAACAGTATGGCGATTCCTCAAGGATCTAGAACTAGATGTATCATATGACCCAGCCATCCCATTACTGGGTATATACCCAAAGGATTATAAATTTTGCTGCTATAAAGACACATGCACACGTATGTTTATTGCAGCACTATTCACAATAGCAAAGACTTGGAATCAACCCAAATGTCCATCAGTGACAGATCGGATTAAGAAAATGTGGCACATATACACCATGGAATACTATGCAGCCATAAAAAAGGATGAGTTTGTGTCCTTTGTAGGGACATGGATGCAGCTGGAAACCATCATTCTTAGCAAACTATCACAAGAACAGAAAACCAAACACCGCATGTTCTCACTCATAGGCGGGAACTGAACAAGGAGATCACTTGGACTCGAGAAGGGGAACATCACACACCGGGGCCTATCATGGGGAGGGGGGAGGGGGGAGGGATTGCATTGGGAGTTATAACTGATGTAAATGACGAGTTGATGGGTGCAGCACACCAACATGGCACAAGTATACATATGTAGCAAACCTGCACGTTGTGCACATGTCCCTACAACTTAAAGTTTAATAATAATAAAGAAATTTTAAAAAAATTAAAAAAAAATAAATAAAAGATATTTCCTTTTTCAGCATAGCCCTCTATGGTCTTCCACATATAACTTTGCAAATTCCACAAGAACACTCTTAGCGAAAGGCTTCATGAGGGGAAAGCTGTAACTGTGTGTGATGAATTAACAGCACACAAAGCCGTTTCTCAGAAAGTTTCTTTCCAGTTTTAAACGGATGAGATTTTCTTTTTCAACATAGCCCTCTATGGGCTTCCAAATATCCCTTTGCAAATTTCACAAGAACAGTCTTAACGAAAGGCTTCTTGAGGGGAATGCTGTAACTCTGTGAGATGAATTAAGAGAACACAAGGCCGTTTCTCAGAAAGCTTCTTTCCAGTTCTTAACTGAATATATTTCCTTTTTCTCCATAGCCCTCTATGGGCTTCGAAATATCACTTTGCAAATTCCACAAAAACAGTCTTAGCGAAAGGCTTCTTGAAGGGAAAGCTGTAACTCTGTGAGATGAATTAACAGAACACAATGCAGTTTCTCAGAAAGCTTCTTTCTCCTTTTAACAGAAGAGACTTCCTTTTTCACCATAGCACTCTATGGGTTTCCAAATATCACTGTTCAAATTCCACAAGAACTGTCTTATCGAAAGGCTTCTTGACGGGAAAGCTGTAACTCTGTGAGAAAAATATAGAGAACACAAAGCCGTTTCTCAGAAAGCTTCTTTCCAGTTATTAACTGAAGATATTTCCTTTTTCACCATAGCCCTCTATGGCTTCCAAATATCACTTTGCAAATTCCACAAGAACTGTCTTAGCGAAAGGCTTCTTGAGGGGAAAGCTGTAACCCTGTGAGAAGAATTAACTGAACACAAAGCTTTTTCTCAGAAAGCTTCTTTCCAGTTTTTAACGGAAGACATTTCCTTTTTCACCATAGCCTTCTATGGGCTTTCAAATATCACTTTGCATATTAAACCACAATAGTCTTAGCGAAAGGATTCTTGAGGGGAAATCTGTAACTCTGTGGGATGAATTAACAGTACACAAAGCCGTTTCTCAGAAAGCTTCTTTCCAGTATTTAACGGAAGAGATTTCCTTTTTCACCATAGCCCTCTATGGGCCTCCAAATATCACTTTGCAAATTCCACAAGAACAGTCTTAGCGATTGGCTTCTTGAGGGGAAAGCTGTTACTCTGTGGGATGAATTAAGAGAACACAAAGCCGTTTCTCAGAAAGATTCTTTCCAGTTTTTAATGGAATTGATTTCCTTTTTCACAATAGCCCTGTATGGGCTTCCAAATTTCACTTTGCAAATTCCACAAGAACAGTCTTAGCGAAAGGCTTTTTCAGGGGAAAGCTGTTACTCTGTGGGATGAATTAACAGAACACAAAGCAGTTTCTCAGAAAGCTTCTTTCCAGTTTTTAACGGAAAAGTTTTCTTTTTAAACATAGCCCTCCATGGAATTTAATTATCACTTTGCAAATACAACAAGAACACTCTTAGCGAAAGGCTTCCTGAGCGGAAAGCTGTAACTCTGTGAGATGAATTAACAAAACACAATGCAGTTTCTCATAAAGCTTCCTTTCGGTTTTTATGTTGGATATTACCTTTTTCGCCATAACCCTCTAGTGGCTTCCAATAGCATTTTGCAAATTCCACAAGAACAATCTCAGTGAACGGTTTCTTCAGGGGAAAGCTGTAACTCTGTGAGATGAATTAACAGAACACAAAAAGAAGTTTCTCAGAAGCCTTCTTTGCAGTTTCTAACAGAAGATATTTCCTTTTTCACCATAGACCTCTATGGGCACCCAAATATCTCTTTGTAAATTCCACAAGAACAGTCTTGGAGAATGGCTACTTGAAGGGAAAGCTGTAACTCTGTGAGATGAATTAACAGAACACAAAGCAGTTTCTCAGAAAACTTCTTTTCAGTTTTTTCCTAGGATGTTTCCTTTTTCACCATAGCCCTGTATGGGCTTCCAAATATCACTTTGAAAATTCCACAAGAACAGTCTTAGCGAAATTCTTCTTGGGGGGAAAGCTGTAACTCTATGAGATGAATTAAGAAAACACAAGGCAGTTTCCCAGAAAGCTTCTTTCCAGTTTTTAACGGAAGATATTCTCTTTTTCACCATAGCCTTCTATGGGCTTCCAAATATCACTATGCCTATCCAACAAGAACAGTCTTAGGGAAAGGCTTCTTGAGGGAAAAGCTCTAACTCTGTAAGATGAATTAACAGAACACAAAGTAGTTTCTCAGAAAGCTTCTTTCCAGTTTTTTACCGGAGATATTTCCTTTTTCACCATAGCCCTCTATGGGCTTCCAAATATCCCTTTACAAATTCCACAAGAACAGACTTAGCGAAAGGATTCTTGAAGGGAAAGCTGTATCTCTGTGAGATCATTAAAAGAACACATAGCAGTTTCTCAGATATCTTATTTTCATTTTTTATCTTAGCATATTTCCTTTTTCAACATAGCCCTCTATGGGCTTCCAACTATCACTTTGCAAACTCCACAAGAACAGCCTTAATGAACGGTTTCTTGCGGAGAAAGCTGTAACTCTGTGAGATGAATTAACATAACACAAAGCAGTTTCTCAGAAAGATTCTTTCCAGTTTTTAACGGAAGATATCTCCTTTTTCACCATAGACCTGTATGGGCTTTTAAATATCACTTTGGAAATTCCACAAGAACAGTCTTAGCGAAAGGCTTCCTGAGAAAGGATTCTTGAGG